>NC_041049.1:56868100-57202267 GCF_900634775.1 Gouania willdenowi
ATGACAATTGATTTATGGAAATTCAACACTGGCAGAGCTAGAGTTAAAAAAAAAAACAACAAAAAACTATCCAATTTACTAATTCTCTTATATAGAAAATTATATATTATATTCTTCCTTTTTGCCAATACATTTTAACCCACAAAAATGTTAATAAACTGGGTCACATGGTCAATTTAATGAGCTGAAAATGCCATATTGCTGTTTTTTTAAAAAAAAATATATATGTTAATCCTTCAATTGTTTTCCTTCTTGTCAAATAAAATGCAATGGCCATTTTATTGGTGTATACAATTGTGGGTCCTAATTGGGTGCGTCACAGACTATATTCCAAAAAATTAGAATATCATGGAAAAGTTGTTTAATTTCCATAATTCCATTCAAAAAGTTAAACTTTCATAGATTATAGATTTAGGACCCACAATTTAAACAATTTCAAGTATTTATTTGTTTATTTTTACATTATTTGGGCTTCCAGCTCATAAAACTTACGAAAACAGGAATTCAAAAAATTAGAATACTGTGAAGAACTCACCATTTACTTTTCAGTTTTTGCAGAAAAAAAAAAAAGAGGAGAAGAAAGACTGGACTGTTGGAACAGAACCCAAGCTGCTTGAGGTCCAGTGTGAAATATCCACAGTCAGTCATGATTTGGGGTGTAATGTTCTGTTCTCTTCCTCACCCGTCTTCCTTCAAACCCTTGGACTTTGATTCATGAATGAAAGACACACTTTGCTTTAATGGACACGTTATTTTGGAATCAACTAAGTATGAAATAAAAAGAAAATAAGCATACATCAAGAAGTCGTACGTAATTTATCTCAAGTGACAGTGAAAGGTGTACACGGTGGGTGCGTGAGTCACTCAGACTTTTAATAACATGTCAAGGTAGCACAGTAGTGGACTCGGCAACTGCATAAAATGTCAGGAAATTCTAATGATTTATGTGATGAAAGAAAACCTTGACAGAGAATTACAGAAATGGTCAGAAAACCTTTCACAGGATTGTCAGTCAATCCTCTAACCCAGGGGTTCTCAACTGGTTTCACGCTGGGACCCACATTTTGCCACGGTCATTAAATCGCGACTCAATTTTTTTTTAGTTTGAAAATAGCTGTTGAAAACACACACACATATAATCTTTTTAAAATCATAAATCTAGGTATTTTCCTGTGCAACATGCATTTCACAGCATGCTCGTCAAAAGAAAATCTCCTTTCAAAATAAAAGAAAAGTACAACATGAGAGACATTAAGTATTTATTTGTTTTTGACCAGCTGTCCGCTACCCACCCAGTACAGGTCCGCTACCCACCTGTTGAGAATCGCTCCTCTGACCAGTGCTAGCTTCAGTTTCCTCCCAGTCTGTGATCTCACCTATTAGTTGGAAAGATCATAAAAACAGTCTAATTATTAGAGAAACCTCACGTCTTTGACACTGTAAAACATTGCATTGATCCAGGAACAAACCAGCTGCTGAATTACATTTTAATCACAAATCATCTGTAATATTTTGTGAGTCCCCTCTTACATATCTAGTATGAATGAATAAAGTTATGTCACTTCATTTTCTCTGGGTACTTCCGTAAGGGTTAGGATTAAGTAAAGACATGATTAATTGAAACAATATTGCATAAATTAAGAGGAATAGCTGATCAGCTGTCATATTTGATTAGTTTGAGCAATAGTGTAACATGCAGGGATGGGGTCTAATTACATTTTTCAGTTATGATTACATTTTAAATTACGCATGTTCAATTACAATTCAATCACTATTACAGTGACCAGCACTTTTTCCAATTACGTGAAATTGCAATTTTTATTTTTTAATCCTCAAAGTCAATTACAGTTATGTTCTCAATTACTTGAGTTTGATAACAATTAATCACAATTACGAAGCCTGAAATAAATATGTTAAATATTGTTAGCTTTCTGTTAGCATCTCTTATGATAACGGGTCCTAAATCAGCTGTAAAATACACTAAAAGCAAATATTTATCATCTAATTTCTTTCCTATCTGTTGGTTTCCTTGTTAGGCTTCATAATTATTGAAAATATTACTTTTAATATTTTTGGTGTGGGCGTCAGAGCCTTTTTTGTGTCAGTATACTCCTCAATTAACCATTTTTTAAATGGTAAAATGTGAGAAAGCATTTTAATAATTGTTAACTACATACAGTATGTATAGAGTTGTACATAGAACTGTAATTTGGTTCCCAAGTTTTGCGTTTAAATTATAATTGACCATTTTTATAGGACTGTCATGGTAATTACAATTACAAAGTCAATTATCTAAACTCAATTACAATTGAATTACAATTATGACAGCAACATATTTTTTTAAATTACAATTACAACTATAATTACACCATAATTGTAAATTATTATTATAATTGACCCCCACCCTGGTGACAAGCATTAAAAACCCACCCCTTTCTTTCCCATGCAACGCATGCTGAGCTCTGCCATGTGGGCACAGGAAAGCAAATGGAGACACGTATTCTGATTGGTTCATTACATGATGTTCACAAAAACACACCTTTGAATTAATGAGGCGATCATATCAGCACGACACAGCAAACTGTGTCCGCCTCCCTCGCTAAAGAGCAAAGCTGGATCTCACCACCTCCGACTAAATAACATTCAGCTTCGTCCTGCATTTGACATTAGTGCCATCTGTTCTCAAAATCTCACAAACAACACAATCTACCATCAGCATCCAGCTGGAATATTACATTTATTAACATTTTACATTCTCTTTAATAATATAGTAAAAAGTAGCTCATAATACTCAAAATTAAAGTTACTAGTTTTTCACCCCCCACGTTTATTTTTGGTAATAAATCTTGCCACGGTTCCCTTGTAATACAGTAAACATCTCATGTATAAACTTAAAAAGGAAGAGACCAAATCTTGCACAATTGTAACTTTATTTATTTTCCACAAAGACATCTGTATAAAATAAAAGGTTTGTCAAAATGTACAATTATATTTCAATACTTAAGTAAAATAACACCAATAAAATTAATAAAATTTTTTTTTAAAAAGTAAATATCTAAGTATAGCGAAATGCATGAACTTTATGTTTAATCTGATTGGTCGGCTATGATGTGATGCATTTGATTGTTGTCTGGTCATTTCATTTTCTTTGTAGTTTCACAATTTCCTTTGATTATTTTAAAACAAAATATAATAATTTACTCAGTAACTGTTGGGTGTAGAAATGTAATGTTACTTTACTTCTTTTAAAGGGGACATATCATGGTTTTAAATCCTTCCTTTTTACATATAAATCATACAGTTGTGGTCTATATAAAGTGGAACTGCAATGCTTGGGTCTGAATACCTCATTATTATAGCTCCACCCCTTTTCTACCCCTTTTCTGATGAGCTTCTGAGAGCAACTCGTTTTGGTGCGGTCTCTTTAAATGCAAATGAGACACTCCATACCCCGCCCCCTCTTCAGGTGACACTCGGTTCAACTCCACCCTGTTCGGCCATTTTTGTAGTTTGATAGAAGAGATATGGTTATGTAGCGGCGCATAAACTTTTTATTCACACGTTATTTACAAAATGTCAACAACAGAAGTCTTGTCCATCCAGCCTTACATGTTCCAGCCAGAGTCGGACCCGGTGGAGCGAGATGAAAATGAAGATGATGAACCTGCAGAACCCTAACAAGTGAGCTAACACAAGCACCGAGCTAACGCTAGCACCAAGCTAACGTCACGAAATGCATTTTAATACAGTCTTTTCAAAGACAAAAACGGCAAAATGAAATGACTAATGAAAACTTAAGACTTAAATTAAATCACGTAGGCCATATCATCAAGGATCTAAAACGAGCACACAGCGCTAACATATGAAGTCTGAAGACGGTGCAACTGCTAATGCTAACAAAACAATGACAGGGACGTCTTATCACACTTTTTAGCGTTATTTACAGCTTACCGAAGTGCTCTGTTCATCGTCTCCAAAGATAGAAGGAATTGAACCCTCAATCAGACAAAGTCTTTCTGTAAATCCTTCTTTATACTGGCAGAGGTTGCTGAAGCAGTCATCCTTGAAGTGCTTCACACACACAAAAATGACCTTACCCACAGATGTGGGTACATTTCTGTGAAAAATAAAACTCAACCAGGATCTTTGAAAAGGTTCTGATGCTGGGAGACGTTGTAATGAAGCGTGTGGGTTTCTACATCCAACAACCATACATCTGCATCCTGGAGCTTGGACTACAAAATAAAAGCGAGAAATAAAAATGGCGGATTCCTCGAAGTGTTTTCACCTGGAGTCGATGTCCTAATTTGGCAGTTCCACTGCAAATACTGTGATGTAATAGCCCAAAAAACGTAATAGAGAATAGATAAATCAAAACAGATTGAAAAATATGAGCAAAACAGAATATAAAGATATCTACGGAGCACCTGAAGAGAGTAATTAGATTTTTTCTGTACTTCTAAGCACTCTAAATATACAACAAAATGCATTTAAGGGCTAAAAAAGTGGATTTAGCATGATATGTCCCCTTTAAAACATTCTTAAGTACAAGTAAAATTATCAATTCGTAATGAAGTATCCATAAAAGCAATTCAGTTACAGTAACGTAGGTACTTGTAATCCATTACTTTCACTTCTGTAGGTCAGTGACTGGTGTAGTTAAAATAACCCTACAGTAAAATTTTCCTATGGTCGACAATGGGTAAGTGCACCTGGCGAACTGCGCGTGTGTGCAAGAATCTTTCTTTTAATTATGGTAGTAGCTATCTGTACGGTTACCGTATCAATATACCGACATTCTATCCGTACGCAGCCCCCCTATTTGGCCAGTTTAGGTCCCGTGACTAAGACTAAACCTAACCCTAACCCAAAAATTTGTTGCGATATTAGGTTATAACCTAACCCTAAGACGCTACGTACGTGTACTTCGGTAACCGTACCAATAGCGCTGGGGGTTTTCCATACGATGAATAGACACTTTCATTCATTTTTAGGGTTAGGGTTTATAGTAGGAAAATTAAAGGTAGCAAAATATTGTACGTATACGTGTAAATATTTACGACACTATTAGTGTGCATGCGCCCATAGGAAAATTTCACACGTAGGATTATTTTGCACTACACCTGAAAGCAAATGTTGTCTATTAAAAACCAAATAAAAAAAAAAAAGAAAAGAGGCTTGGTATTTGTGTCGACCTGTTTCAGACTTTATTGACGTGTCAAAGCTCTTGTTGATCCGGCTCAGTAAATGCCAAACAATGGTTGTAATTTCATGGCATTGTTCCTTGTTCACTGAAGCGTTTTGTCAGCAGATCATAGTACACCGTGTTGTTGTGAGCCACGTTATTATAGAATGAGGAAACAGACAAATTGGTGGTAAATGCAGCATATGTTGCTGTAGCCAACATGTAGAGAGCTTTAAAAACCAGTTGAAGATGGGGCGGGTGACGTTAGAAAATATGCCTGTGTGCACAGTGCGTCACTGATCAGGTATTTCTCCTGAGGGACTGTCGTCTCACAGCTCCTTCTGATTGCCAGCCTGTGGTTGTGTCTCATGTAAATGTGTTACTCAATACTCTGAATGTCACCTGAGAACAACGCTTTTATTTTGCACCACTCTCCCTGATTGTTAAAGAGTTAGCAGTGGTGGACTGGGACAAAAATTCAGTCCTGGTATTTTCTGTCCAGACCAGCCCACTACATTATTAGTGACACCATGTAGAAGCTGTTATTAAGTCAGTAATGCTCAACGTGTGGCTTTTTATGTCTTGATAATTATTCCCCCAGAAAACCTTTTTTTTTCCTTTGACCATTTTGTAACTCCATTTGTCCCATTTTGGCCCATTTCACTTTTTTTTCAGATTTTAGCTCCTTTTGCCTATTTTTTGTTCATTTTTGCAAGTTCTTTTTGACACTTTTATCCAATTTTTGTCTTTTCTTTAAAAATGGCCACTTTTCATCCAAATAAGCTAACTTTTGCCCAATAAATACCACTTTTTCCCTACGATTTGCTGCTTTTTGTTCCACATTTTTGCCCTTTTTCACTATTGTTTGCCACATTTTGCCCATTTAAGCTACCTTTGCCATTTCATACCACCTGACTCCTTTTTATTTGCCCATTAATTTGACCACTCGTGACTAATTTTGGCCGATTTTAGTCACTTTACCCTCTTTTCTTGCCACGTTTTTGACACTTTTCAACCATATCTGGCCACTTGTAACCATGTCTGCCTCTTTGTTTTACACCAGTAAGATGATATCAAGTTACTTTCTCTCTGTTACTTTCCATATGGCAGGTTCATTTCCCAAGGTTTGCCTGGTCTTTCCATGCCAGAGCCAGAATATGACAAGGATTGCTGTTCAATTGTTTGTTCCAAGTGTTCCCGAGTGTCAAAAATGACCTTGAGCAGTGGAATAAACTCAGTTATTATTACTGACCTGCAACTGTATCAAAATCAAGGGCGCTTAATCATTTCATATGAAAGATTTGAACATTTTGGGATTACAAATGCAGTCAAAATGTCCTCAGGTGAGTTTACTCTAAATTTATTAAATGATGTAGATTTGGTTTAAACCAGTAAAAATCTGCTAGAAAATAAAAATAAACAGATGTTTATGGTCAGAGAGAGAAAATGTAGTTTGAGAGGAAATTATAGTTTTAAACAGCAACAAACCATCCTTTCCACCCTGAGAGTTAGAGCATCTATGTGTGTGAAATAATCTACATGTAGACATAAGAATGTACATTAAAATAATTTCAACACACGTATATAAACAATCAGTGCTGGTCAGATATAAAGAATTGGACGGCTGAATACGTGCTTTGTACTTGATATGGAGAGGATTTTGTTGAGTTGGCATGTTTTGTAAAGTAGTGCCCTATCATATATTTTAAAGGTGTATTGGTTTATTTCATTTTTAAAAAACATTTTAGTGATTATGTTTCATAAAGATGTAAGGGTGCTGAATGTGATAACCATTTTCAAACTTACGTCTTTCTTTTTTACAATTATTGCCAATTTGTTTGTGCTTGCTTGATGTAAATAATAACCCAAAAAAATGTTTTAAGATTGAATCACATAAATTAAATTAAAATACATTTAAAGTTTTGAGCCAAACATCAAATGCAGAAATCCTTGGCAAAGACCCTTTCCTTAAAGGAGACTTGTAGGGGCGCCGATTGTAAAGTTGCATATGCTAAAATAAACAGCAACATTTAACAACAAACAACATTTAAAAATGTATGTGATTTTTTTTTTTATGTTACTTTTGACCAGATTTACAGTCATATTTGTGAAATTTGTGATATTTACATTTCTTGTAAAAATATGTCAATATTAAATCTAAATGTTAAATGTTAAATCTAAATTTAAAAAAATAAGCATTTAAGATTTACAATTAGATTTATATTTTATATATAGTCTATAGTTTATATTTAAATATAACATTTAGATTCAACATTTTGATTTATTATTTACCATTTAGCATTCAGATTTAGATTTAACATTTAGCATTCAGATTTAGATTTAACATTTATATTTATATTTAATATTTAACATTTAGATTTAAAATTTAGATTTAATATTTAACATTTAGATTTAACATTTAGATTTATTATTTAGCAATTAGATTTAGATTTAACATTGACATTATATTTTAAGTACCTATCACATATTTCACAAATGTTGCTGTAAATCTGGTCAAAAGTAACATAAAAAAAAAAAAAAAAAAATCACATACATTTTTTAAACGTGGTTTGATGCAAAATGTTGCGAAAAGTTGCTGTTTATTTTAGCATGTGCAACTTTACAAAAGGTGCCCCATAGACTTAAGCATGCTGCGAAGCTTGCATAAAACTCTCCACAAATCTTCAATATGGAAGTAGTTTGACCTTTTCCTTTCTGCAGATCAAATTAATAGACCCATGCACAAAGTCAAAGTAACAAAAATCAGCACTATTGATGTCTGCTATGTGAGAAATAAACCAGTCTTGCAGCTAATGGACTACAATCTTATCTTATTTTGTATATATTCCTGTAAATATCTCTGCTTTAAAACATCTGTAGGTAAAAAAACAAACATTTGCTCGTCACCTGCCGAAAAAAAAGCAAAGTAATCAAGGTACAAATAAGATTAAACCTTGTTTATAATTGGTTATTTGTGCAGTTGGTTTTTGCATCTTTGATGCATTCATTGCAACACAAATACACGTAATTACTCCCCAACCTAATGTTAATCCATACAACAAGGAAGGAGATTTCTATATACATGAGATTACTTTAAGACTAAATCTGTGCTATAGGACAAAGTAAAGCATTTTGCACTTGACCACCAATCCCTCAGCTAAAGAACGCCACTGACGCACAATCTGTTACTCAAAGGAATTAAAGTTAGAAGTATGGCTGAACACAAAGGGCTTAAACATGAACGCATGCAGAACAATTTCCCTGCATCCAGCTGTGATCCATCCAAAATGTGATTTCAGTAACAAAGGAAAAACCAAAAGTAGCTGTTGTATTATTGCAATGATTACTCTTACATTGCTGTCAACTGTAAGTTGCTTGTGTGTGTGTGCGTGTGTATGTGTGTGAGTCCTGGAGCCAAGCCTGTCACATGCTGTAAAGCCCATTCATTTCACTCATAAGCCTGCGTGTAATGTGACGTGACATCTATAGGCTGCAGGGGATTCTCAGTGTTTGACTGAGACTAATAAAGATGAGTAGAAAGAACAAGACAGTGATATTATCTGATTATGCAATCTTGTTTAAGCATCCTGTGTATATTTGAAGTGTTGGTGTTGTGTGTAGTACAAGGCCAGTTAGCAGCAGCTGCTCTCATTGTAATAGAAAAACAACATTACACTTTATAGAAGCACTCCTGAGAAAACGCGCTTGTGTTTTAATCCGTCCAAAGCAAGTGACTATGAAAACTTTGGTCAAATTAATTAAAGTCAGGTCAGGTTAAAGCTGATATCTGGAGTTTCTAAGAAATCTATGTTTATGTATGTTTCTTTTTAAATGCGAAAAAATACCGAACTAGTCTTTTATACTATGGTCTACTGCTGGTGGTCATTCATATACATTAATGTATATAAGTCCCGCCTTCGTCCTATAGACCCCTATACATATAGAAACAATCGCAGAGTGTGCCCAGCCAATAGGCTTCGACTTCCTGCTTTTGAGACAGTCAATCAAAGTGAATGCGGAACTGTGCACGGACACAAAACCACAACAGCAAACAGGTAAATATGATTTTGGCTCTTACCTGACCCATAGACCTATATCAATGCGACCTGATGCGACCTTATTATGTTTCGCAGTGCGCGTGCAGAAAAGTAGAGGCGTGGCTTCTAGTAGATTGCAGAGGCAGGGGGAGGAAGTGAGGCGGTTTAGGGCGGGACATTGAGACGTTTCTCAAAAACTCTAAATATCAGCTTTAAGTAAAGATTGTACTGGATTTATGAAGATTTCAAATATTACCACTGTATAATTGAGTTTTTTAAAGCGCAGATTTTCCAAAACTAGACTTTTTTTTAATCCACTCCAATATAAGAACCACTGTGTTGTAAGAGTATTGTACAGTATTGTAGGGGGGATGGATGGAGATGTTTTCTTAAGGATTTTGTTTTGTTTCTTTATTTATTTTGTTGTTTTTCTGGGCATCTGTGTATGTGTGGGTCAGTCCCTTATTGTGCATTGCACCCCCTGTCTTGTCAGTAAATGCATACATCAGAGAAGAACTTCTCTCTCTCATTCTGTTCTCTCACAGGTTAAGTCCATCTTCCTGATTACCCTTCACTACTGAAGGAGTGTTTGAAAACTGGAATGTGTCTCCTACTCTGTTGGTCTGCGTTGTTCTTTTGGATTCTGGTTGGTTTTGGTTTGGAGGTTTCAGGTTTGATTTTTTTCCAATGTCTTTAATTTGCATTGATCTTCGGTAGTTTGTTTTGAATTGTGTTTTTTTTTTTAAATCCCAGTCCGGTTCTCCACCATTACCTACACCTGATCCTGACAACTACCTAAGAATGTAGGGGAAGTACATGATATGATACAGCAGACAGCCTCAAGCCATAAATCCTGGGTTGATACAATATCCCACATTAGCTTAAGACTGGGGCCGAAGCAAGAGGTACTACAGTATATGCATTATTACCTCTGCCAAAGAAGGTCATATTTTCAGTTCAATTCAATTCAACTTCATTTATATAGTGCAAATTACAACAATAGTCATCTCGAAGCTCTATCACAATATAATATTCTTAAGAAAATAGAATAGATAACTAATGAAATTGATTGTGTTTAAGTTAAAAACATATTAAAAAGTTAAAACAACCAATCTGTAGTGCACAGATTCTCATTATTTAATGCTTGTTTTTTTAAACATAGATGTTACAACAAGGAGGTTTATGTTTCCTGCTAAAAGAAGTCATATTCATCACAATTTATGACTTCAGATTACCTGACAGTGTTACCAAAGTACAACACTACTATACACCATAGTATTGAGAAATTAAAGACCTCGTTGAGAGAAGCTCATAGTGACACAAACACAAGAACTAACGTACAAACCTGATTAGAAATGCAACAAAGTGAACTGCAGCAAAACCAGTAAATAAAAAAAAAGGTTTTGGTTCTAAAAATCTGCTGCATGAGTACAAACTAAGCCAAGCATGTGTGTGTGTGTGTGTGTGTGTGTGTGTGTGTGTGTGTGTGTGTGTGTGTGTGTGTGTGTGTGTGTGTGTGTATGTGTGTGTGTGTGTGTGTGTGTGTGTGTGTGTGTGTGTGTGTGTGTGCTCTGTTAAGTATGTGGGTGTTGTGTGTGTGTGTGTGTGTGCTGTTAAGGATGTGTGTGTGTGTGTGTGTGTGTGTGTGTGTGTGTGTGTGTGTGTGTGTGTGTGTGTGTGTGTGTGTGTGTGTGTGTGTGTGTGTGTGTGTGTGTGTGTGTGTGTGTGTGTGTGTGTGCTGTTAAGGATGTGTGTGTGTGTGTGTGTGTGTGTGTGTGTGTGTGTGTGTGTGTGTGTGTGTGTGTGTGTGTGTGTGTGTGTGTGTGTGTGTGTGTGTGTGCTGTTAAGGATGTGCGTGTGTGTGTGTGTGCGTGTGCGTGTGCGTGTGCGTGTGCGTGTGTGTGTGCGTGTGTGTGTGTGTGTGTGTGTGTGTGCTGTTAAGTATGTGGGTGTGTCCACAAGAACAAGCATTGCAGTGATGCAATACCCACCAAACACCCAACGTCATTTAGATGTTTTATTTGGGGTTAAATCTGGTCAGTCCATCTTAGCCACGATTTAGTCCTTTTTGGCCTTTTAGCCCCAATATAATAGTTGAAATTTAGTTGTCATTGGATCATCCGACTTGGTCCAAATATAACCCAATTATAGTTGTTGAAATAGACCTTTCACACAATAACCGGAAATACGCAATCGTAGTGTATGCGGACTTCCGGTAAATGTCAACACAGCAGAAAGCCGTACAATTTAAAATAGATCAGAGAGTCTACACAACTTCCCTCACGGATTTGCCAAAAATGAGCTTTGCCGACGTGGCAAGAGTCATAGAGGAAAACTCTGTTACCATGAAGAAAAAACTTAATAAAGGATTCAAAAAAATGTCACAAAGAATTTGTCCATAAGTATCAAGGTAAGTAATGTTAGAGAGCAATCAGGCTAACTGTTACTGAACTGCTGTTTAGAATAACAAAATGTACCTTTAACAAGCAGGAGGGGTAAGCTAGCATTAATAAATAGGCTACAACACAACATTATACAGTAACTAGGGAATTAGGCACAGCAACATGCACAATAAAGAATGCTGTTTATGCCTTTAACTCAGCTGTGGCAAAATAATGACAAACTGTTTTAGTGATTGAAAAAGACAACACACCACTCTACAATGAAGATATAACGGTAACGTTAAAGGAGGTGGAATTTCTTACCTGCGGGCGGCGGCGTTGCATAATCATGGTTCATTTTCAAAGCTTTCTTTGCAATTTCTTTTAACTCGACTCTTACTAACGTTAACGGCTGCCATTTTTGGCACCACTCATACACAGACTGCCTTTATCCTTTATTGGTGTAATCGTTCCAAGAAAAAAGCTTGGGGACAGACTTTGGTTTTAAGCGGCGAACAGTGATTCTCAAGATGTAGTCTGCAAACTACTCCCCTTTTTAATAGTAAATGTTAGTCCCTCATCTCGCCAAATGACCTGAACCCATTTTCATCTAGCTTCACTGTTTACAGGGAGCAAGTGGAACGATAGATAAGAATGCTTTTGGGCATTACAAGAACAGCCTGGGATGCTCGTTGCTTGCACCATCTTTGTTGTTTACCCGTTGCCCAGACCGCAACAGAAAGTAGGTTTCCACAACGATGGCGCATTTCCGGTACAAAATACGGAAGTTGTGTAAAAAGTCTCTTGGGTTGTTATTAATCTATCCAACATAGTGCAATTTTAGCCCAAGTGTAGTCATAGTATTTGAGTTGCTATTCGGCCGTCCAACTACCTTAGGACCAAATTTTTTCACAATATACTCATAGAAATCAAGTTGTTATTGGACCTTCCAACTATGTACTCAATTCTCATTGAGTACATAGTACTATGACCAGAAAAACACGGCTTTACACGTTGAATTTTTTAACCAAATTTTGACACAGTTTAGACGTGTGGCAAAAACTTCTTTTCAGTGTCTTTTCAACCATAATTTGCCCATGGTTATGATGAGATGAAGTGAGGAAGTCATTATAAAAAGCTGCAACAAAGGCAAAACAGAAGAACAAACAGCGGATTAAAGGAGTCTCCCTCAGCTTGTGCTGATAAAGAAACACACAAACAGCTGTCCAGCCTCTTTGTGTGCGTGAGTGTTCACATGCAGTGGTGTGTCCAGTTAATCCCTGATCACAGCTTCTAGACGGACAGATTGCAGGACTTTGTGCGTTTGTGTGCAGTCAGTTTGCTCTCATAGGGCAGCACAGTGCTGGAGCTGTTAGGATGGAGCCTAAGTTACCATTCAGGGTGGAGTTTGCATGTTTTCTTTGTGCATTTTTTGGGTTTTTCCAGCTACCGTACCTATTTGGGAATTTGTTCCAGGTTGTATAAATGTGGTAGCTCGCTCACAGCAGCGCAGGTCAACTTTTCTTTCCAATCTGTAATTTTTGATGTTCAACTCTACTTTTAAAGATGGTCAGATTGAGGTTTGTGTGTCTTTGTGTCACTGCACATCTGGCAGGAAATGCAGACAGATGAGCATTGGGCAACTGGTTGTGACACTGAACTAATAGTTCAGGTCTGACTGAGAATCACGTCTAAACTCATGAACTGAGCCGACAGATCTCCATTTAGACATTTAGGATTCAGAGCATATGGTGAAAGTAATCAGAGGAGGGATTTGTTTTGAAGCAGCTTTGCTTTCATTCGCCCTTTTAAGCCAAAGTGTCATTGACACCCACTCGGGTGCAGCCAGCGACAGATGCAGCTCGATTTTTGTCGCTTGATATTTTAAACTCCTCATCAGCAGTAGTTTATCATCAACATAGGCCAAATTAAACAGTGGAGTGTCTGTAAATGAGCATTGGCTACTCTCTGGTCAGTTTGTGTGTAGATTTCACCATTGGTAATAATGTGACGCAAACAACAGAAACAGCATTTCACACTCACTAATCATTACTACCATGCTAGTAGTCAGTGACGTGCCGTGACCACGAGGGCTGGGTAGGCACGTTGCAAATCGAGACCACCAATGACAATTTCATATGTTTCTGCTGGCAAGTGTTAATTCAATTCAAATCAACTTTATTTGTATAAAGCAATTTACAACAAAGTCATCTCAATGCGCTTATCAAAACATAAAATTCATAATAAGAAATAAAAAACCAACAAGATCCACATGAACAAGCATTTAGCCATCTAACAAAACCAACATCGTAAAACACCATTAAAGAAACATAAACAATTATTCAATATAGCCTCCATACTCTCCCAACAAGATATAGCTCATGACACTGCAGAACATCCGTTGTTTGTGTTGGAAAACACAGAAAAACGGAGAAAAAGACAACAACAACAACTCGGAACAGCCTCAGTGAGGTGCACAAAATGCGGACACTTTCAAACTTATAGGTACTGTAGGCTATTGGAAATGGAAAAATAAATAGTTTATACTTATATTATAATTAAAACAAATAATCAAAATATCAATTCACCCTTGGGTAGGCCCTTCCTACCTTGCCTACCCTGACTGCACATCACTGCTAGTAGTCCAGGAGCATGGACTTTTTATTTTTTCATTCAACACTCACTACATCTATGATTTCACTTGCCAGCAAAGGAGACGTAAGCGGTGTGATCGGAAGCAGAAGCGGGGATGCAGAGCGGGGCTAGCAACCAAGCTAAGTCTAAGTATTTGGTTTTTCTCGTCTTTGGCCTCCAAACAGGCTGGATGACAAGGAGGTTCACCCTCAGCACCTGCATGTTTGTTTTATAGCGGTATGAACGGAGTAAACTAGAAACTATTCGGTCCATTCTGTTTGGTTTAAGACTGAATGAAAACGGAACAGAATGAAACAGGGGGAGGCGGGGCCACTAGCATTTTTGTTTACAAAAGTTTTTTTTGTTTTTTGAGAGAGACTTGATAAACCATTTATTTATTGCTTTGGTTGTGTGTGGTTTTGCATTTGAGGAGTTTTTTGTTTTTTTTCTAAACAAAGACAGGGTCTGTTTTATTATTTTCGTTTGTGATATTTATTAAAGTGCATTTTTTTGCTAACAGAGACTGAGAGTACATTTCATTTTAATTGCTTGTTTTATTTGTTTAAAATTCTTGACATTCCAATTACAATGGTAAAAAATACTAATGAGAAATACATGTTGATTGCATTTGAAATGGTGTACTTGCAATATTATGGTATGTTATCATTACATTAGTGGTTAATTTGGTTTAAAAAAAAAAACGAGACAATATTATTGTTTTTTCTGCAATCATCATAACACATAGACATACTGTATTTGATGTGATCATTATGTAATGATCACATGATTACATGAGTTCTCATTGGATTTGGTCCCATGTGACAAAATTAAAGTTTGGTTATTATTAGTCAATAAAAATAAATACATTTTGATATTGTTTTTGGTAACATGTTATTATCACTGTAAAAAATGTAGTCGATGAAAACTATGACTGTGACATGTCGATAAAATGAACACGTGTTTTGCTTCTTTGCCTTGAATAATTTTTTGGGTTTTGTAATAATTCATGTTCACGCACAGTATATACCCTGTGTAAATCAATGTTATTATTTAATATATCGGCTGATATATCGACTATCAACCGACATGTTTGTTATCAGCAGACTGGATATCAGCTTTTTAAAACTCAATATCTGAATCAGTGATTTCTAACTTGTAGTGATTGATGCAGTGATTGTATAAGCAGAAAACATGCTTGTGCCTCCTGATCATTTCCATAAGTTATTTATTCTCATAAAATCAGATTTAATTTTTGAACACTCAGATGATCTTGCATTGGATTTTTTTTTTTACAAAGCAATATATAACAATGTTGCCAGATAAGGCCAAAGAAAGTGGGAAAGTGAGAGATGTAGACACCTCACCCTGCATATGATCCTGTCACCAATTTATACTGGAGTGCAAATAACAGCAGCGTTGGATCACATCATCTTCAGTGACCATTGCAAATTGGATCCCTTCCCATCATTAGCTTTTATTACAGCTTTCATTGAGCGCTGACCCCTAAATAACAAATCACTTAGCTCATGACTTATACAGCTTGTCAGCTATATTATTTATTTACCCCTGGGGTAGAATGCATCTGAACCTGCTTCCACCATCGCAATCCACCAACACTGTAAACTGATGGACTCACATCATTAATAATAACAAAGGGACGGCTTGGAGAGCCAGAGCTCGCTGCTCTACCCTGTCAACCTGCATTAAGACCAGCACTAAGGCAATGAATGAAGTAAAGCACTCAGTTTACTTTAAAGCCAGGGGCCACATGCAGTCCTTGGGCTAATTGTATGCGGCCCCCAAAGTAAAGTTACTAAACGACACAAAATTAAAACACAAAATTACTCCAATTAACACAATACAACAACAAAAATACACAAAATGACTTGAAACATATACAAAATTCCAACAAAAATACACAAAAAGAAAAGAAAAACACAAAAAATTATTCCGCAAATGCACAGTAATTGTTAGGGTCTGTTATATTTTGTTTGTGTGTAGCCCTTGTAGTCCTCTTTTAGTTTTTCTGAGTGTCTTTGTTTATTCTGTTTTTGAGTCTGTTCTCTTGTGTTAACTCTAGCTTCCAGGCTAGATTTCTTAAGTATCCTATCTTCCAGGCTAGATTTCCTGAGTCCCCTAGCTTCCAGGCTAGATTTCTTAAGTATCCTATCTTCCAGGCTAGATTTCCTGAGTCTCCTAGCTTCCAGGCTAGATTTCTTAAGTATCCTATCTTCCAGGCTAGATTTCCTGAGTCTCCTAGCTTCCAGGCTAGATTTCTTAAGTATCCTATCTTCCAGGCTAGATTTCCTGAGTCCCCTAGCTTCCAGGCTAGATTTCCTGAGTCCTCTAGCTTTCAGGCAAGATTTCCTGAGTCCCCTAGCTTCCAGGCTAGATTTCCTGAGTCCCCTAGCTTTCAGGCTAGATTTCCTGAGTCCCCTAGCTTTCAGGCTAGATTTCCTGAGTCCCCTAGCATCCAGGCTAGATTTCCTGAGTCCCCTAGCATCCAGGCTAGATTTCCTAAGTTTGCTAGCTTCCAGTCTAGATTTCTTGAGTCCCCTAGCTTTCAGGCTAGATTTCCTGTGTCCCATAGCTTCCAGGCAAGTGTTCCTGAGTCTTCTAGCTTCCAGGCTAGCCTAACGTTGCCACCAGAGCCCTCTTTGTCTGTCTCACCGTAGGTGTCCTGGTCTGGCCCACCCAGGATATTATAAATATTGTGCAGTTTCATTGAATTTGTGTATTTAGTAGGCCTGAGTGAGATATCTACAATAATTGGCTTTTTCTGTTTTTTTAACTTTCTTCTGCGGGCCACATTGGGTGGTCTAAAGAGTCGGATTTGGGCCCTGGGCCTTGAGTGTAACACATGTGCCTTATCACAACAAATTATTTGCTGACATGTCATGAACACACATACAGTATGTAAGTAAGGGCCACATTATCAATATTAATGTCAGCATTCGGAATAATGACAAATCTGAGCATTAACACAGGAAAGAACAAAGGGTTAATGAGTTTTTTGGACTCATTTTGTGTATATTTGTTGACATAATGTTGTAATAATTTATCTTTGATTTTGTGTGTAGCTGTTGTCATTTTGAGTTTCTGGAGTTATTTGTGTGTATTTTTGTCCTTTTTTGTATTCTTCTGTCATTTTTGTGCCTTTTTGGAGTCATTTTTGTTGTCCTTGTACATATTTTGCATTTGTCTTTTTGTGCATTTACTTCGGGAGCCGCACAAAAATTCAACCAAGGGCCACCAGTTCTCCATGTCTGCATTAAACTAAACAGGCATTTCCACATTTCTAGCTTAATGTAATGTTCTTATGGCTATCTTTAAAAATGCAGTTGTTCTGTTCAGCTAATAATGCCTAATAATAGAGTCTCGAATGCTGCAGGCCAATAAGAGGCTTTTGTAATAACTTATTTACAGTGAAGGAATTTAACGTACGTATAGTGAATGTACGCACAGAGTGACAACGTAAAACAGAAACCAGCTTTTCCAGTTGTAAGAACGAGAAGGATTCCAGCCTGATAGGTTGATTCCCAGTATAAGCTGGTTCTTAGGAAAACAATCGACACACACCATCTCTTTCTCTGGCTGTCATGAGGTCTTCAACTGTGTGTGTCCATAGCTGTGTCACAAAAAGCCTCTCAGATGTGATGACCAGTATTTTGGATGAGGGTTTGCCTGAATGACTTAGTACATAACAAAGTTTTCCTGCTTTAATACCATGATCAAATCCAGTGAGAAGGTAAAAAACCTTTCCTCCACATTACCCTTTAACATACGTGTCAAACTCAAAGCCCGGGAGCCAAATCCAGCCCTTTAGAGCATCTAGATTAGTCCACAGGAGATAGTAAAAGTGTGTGAATTACCAAATAATCCACTTGTAAAGTTGTCGGTATCTGAAATTCACTAATTTAAATAAACTCCACAATATTTTAAGGGCTTGCATTTTTCCTTTGATTATATCACATGAATGATAACTATAGGGCACAATGATGTTAAAGATGTTCTTTTTTCCCACGCCAAAATCTGCCACCCACTTTAGATCAAACTGGTCCATATTTGGCCCCTGAACTAAAATGAGTTTGACACACCTGCTTAAACAGATTCATATAATCACAATCATCCCCATTACTAATAACTGTTTTAATATAATGCTAAAGCATTATTCATCCCGCAGGCAGAGTTAAGATCCAGAATTTAATGAACAAAATAAATCCAATTTATGTGTATGTTCTCAAAGAGGAAAACTACTGTGCCATCTTGTTTTGATTTATTATTGTCACCCATACCAGGTAACACCCTTGTCTGACGGCTTCTCAGCATTACAAGCCGCTGTATGTTACGTCTTGTAAATACAAGTTTTAAATCCCGGAAATATCTTCCTAATTTCAGGTGCTTTTGGTTTCTGCCGAAGCCAAACTCTTTGAAACACACGCAGCACAAAGACAAATAACTTGTTTTGGTGACTGTCTGACTCATAAATGTTTCATCTACTTTTTTCACATCTATAATTTTAAAATTGCCATAAATTAAACATGAGGAAAAGCCATCTCTCTGCAGGACAATAATTCTGATTAAATGTTTGTGTAAACCAGGGGTTCTCAACCTTGGGGTCGTGGGACACTAGAAGGGGGTTGCCAGATACTAAACTTCTTGTTCAACAGTGGATATTATTCAGATCAATAAATAAATGTGGTTATCACAGATTCATAGAACAATGGACCATCATTTTGCTGAATTTATGGATGGGCCCCAAAACGTTCTCCCCTTTATCCCCCCTTATAGATGACCATGTCTCTATATGACTGTTCTTCAATGTTCATGTCTGTGTTCAACCATCTTCAAGTACCTTTATTTTGAGGGTCGCAGGCTGAAGATGATGAGAACCACCGCTGTAAACAATCTCTGAAGTTCAATTCTAAATACAATTACATACAATTTAACATAATAGCCTATGCTTTGTTTTTGTTCCAGTGTTTTCTTAAAATCAGTCCTGTCAGATGCAGAGGTGACAAGTAGCAAAGTAAAAATACTTTGTTACTGTACTTAAGTAGTTTTTTTCTGGTGTCTGTACATTAGTGAGCATTAATTTTTTCACTGACTTTTTACTTTTACTCCTTACTTTTTTAAACAAATGTCAGTAGTTTACAATCCTTACATTTTAAAAATGAGCGCGTTACTTTCAAGACCTTCAAAGATGACATCACAACGTAAAAAAAAGCAAACATTTTAAAGTTTTTAAAAATGTTCAACTGAAAGCTGCTCTGGGTTTTATTGAGCATTTGCACTTTTTTATATATATGGAATTTGCTGGTTTAAAAACCATGTCTTGTTATTGAAGGGAAATTTGTTTTACTTTTTTTACTTTAGTACATTTAGTAGCATGTACTTTTTTTTTACTTTTACTCAAGTAAGGGAGTAACTTCAATACTTTTACTTTTACCAGACTCATTTTTTATTCAAGTATCTACTTTTACTTGAGTACTGAAGACTAGTACTTTTGCCACCTCTGCTAATTACACAGAAAAAGTAGAAACAGATGGGATGAGATCAGATTAAGGAGAGAGAAAAGCAGTGGTGAAGCAAGGAGTGCCAGAGCCGATGATAAACATGAGGAATGAAAGGAAGAGAGCGAACCTGACGTTTATGAACCTGATGAGCCGGTCCTGTCCTGCTTTTATTCGTCAACTTAAATCAACTCCGGCTCTTACTTTGCTCCTTCTCTCGTCTGCCAATCAATTAACAAGAAACGTCAGCTGGAAGGAAGGAAAGATGATCAATATTTTATATAACAGCATCCTGGGCCAGAAAGACAGAACCGTGTCAGAGAAAAAAAAACACTGGGAGCGTCTGCCTCACAGCTGATCTTGGTCAATGCAGGGGTTGAAAAACTGATCATACTTTGAGGTGGACAGAAAGGAAAAGCTTGCTTTATACTGTAAATGGACAAGCCAAGTCATTTTCTTTCTTATGGAAGAGGAACATACAGTGATACAGTGTCGTGTAACTGCCTCATACGATTGACTGGAATGTTTGAATAAAAATAAAATAAAATAAAATAAACCTTTTATGGCATTAGTGATTTTTGTATCCCAAATTTCTGGTAACTACAAATCTAGAATTTTTTCTAGAATAAATGTTTGATGACGTTTGATGATACTGTGTAGCAAAAACAGAATAGCCAAAGAAGTGACAACGTCTTTCTTATTTCTTTATACTGCATTTTATTTGAACTAGATTTATATTTGAGAAAGTGAAAGTATTTAATACAATTATTTAAGATCGTGTTTTGTGTTTGTAATTTGAAAATAAATAATAATTAAAAAAAAAATGAAAATACATTTTTAATCAGTAATTATTTCTTAATACATTCCAATGTCAATGTCAACTTTATTTATAAAGCACATTTCAAAACAGCTACAACTGCCCAAAGTGCTGTACAGCAAACATTATAAAATACAATGTGACCCCATTTAAGTTGCAGGCGACCCCACATGGGGTCACAACCCCAAGGTTGAAAAACACTGAAATAGAGTGTGGGGTGGAAAACACACAGAGAGCAGTGTCGCCTGAAGTTGTTTTTATGGTACATACTAACTAATGCATTACTTTGCAATACATGTTGTCAGGGCCGGCCTTCCCGCCAGGCAACCCAGGCGCCCATCTGCTGGATGGGTGCCAAATTGCCCCACTCCCAATTTTTTTAATTTTTTTATTTTCTTTTAAATAATAATTGAAAAACACATATTAAATGTTAAATACGCCCTTTACAACCACTGTACATGTTTTATCTTAATTGAATATTAATATTAAAAATCTGTAACTATATCTGCTAAACCCATATTTATATTTATTTTATTTGAATTCTTGTTCTATTCTATATAATTGTATTGTGTTGTGTTGACTAGAAGTTTAATTAATATGTAAAATAGTATTTGTTTACAATACAAAAAGCAATGCAGTTGTGTGGTGAATGAATGCAATGAACTTACAACGTTGTTAGTTTTTCTGACGATGTTAGCGGAGGATCACTGACTTCAAAATAATGTATTCATGTGTCTTGTAAACAAAAAACGCATTCATGTGGAGCATAAATGGATATTCAGTTAAACAAACAGGAGATTAAAGGGAAACACTGAGACTTGCATCCAATACCACGGCTCATTTAGCATTTTTCCTCCATCATTCCCAAATCACAGGAAGAATGAAAACTCTAGTCTGTTGGTGTATTTTTGTCACCATTTTTCCAAACAGGCAGGAGGCAGGGATGGGTCCAATGCAGTGGGAATTACCATTGGATTTAATTCACAACAAATAATAATTAGAACTAATGGGATTTATTTTGAGGAAAAATAATTAATCATTATTTGTGTAATTTCTGGTTTGTATTTTCCCAACGTATAACATAAACTGTATAAATCTTATTTTGAGTGAACTTTTGCAAAGTAGTTACTTACACAGTCTCTACAGAAGCATATACTGCATTCACTTGAGGGAAAAAAAATAAAAATAATCCTGTTTTTCTGAATATTTTTTTTTTTGGTTTGTTTTTCAGACATTTTTTTTTCATGTTTTTAAGACAAATTTTTTTCATGTTTTTAAGACAGTGATTTTTTTTCTTCAGTTTTTCATGCTAATTCTGTTTTGTTTTTCGGACAATTTTATTATTTTATTTTTTTGGACTAATTTTGTTCTATTGTTCATACTAATTTTTCCCCTGTTTTTTTTCTCAGCGTAAAGGGCATTTGAAACAACAGATGCATTTAGTTCTTTATTGGGAGCAAACATTGCAGAAAAAAATTTGTCCAAAAAACAGAAAAAAAAAAAGTTGGCCAAAAAACACACCATAAAAAAAAATATTCAGAAAAACAGGATTATTTTTATTTTTTTAACTGAATGCAATATGCTTCCGTAAGTCTCACCCAGTCTTTACTGGTCATATAAACCTCAGACCAGAACATTGTGATGCAGGTGAAGTGGATACAATCTTTCTAAAAGTATTTGTTACAGATGTTTTTGGTTTATTGTCATATCATTTAAAATGCTACAGATTCATAGAGCTTGCATCATCTTCTGCTACTACATAATTAACATCAGCAAACAAATGCTACACAAGTCTCCCATTTGTATTCCTCCAAAAAATTGCCTACCTGCCCTAAAAATAAAAAAATAAAATATCAGGAAACAGTGAGATCAGCATTTATTCCAAAAATAGAAACAATAAAATCTAATTCCAGTTGTTTGCCAAACTTCTTCCTGTCCTGCTTATAATGGGAACAACGTGTGCTCCACCCAGCACAGTAATGTAAACTCTGGTTTAAGCATCAGCTATCAACACACACACACACACACACACACACACACACACACACACACACACACACACACACACACACACACACACACACACACACACACACACACACACACACACACACACACACACACACACACACACACACACACACACACACTGCCCTTGACCTCATGTCAGACTATTGAAAAGTCCCATTATAGCGACCAGAGGAAGGTGTGTGTGTTAATCATTCACCTCAGAAAGGGAAAAGAAACAACTTTTTAGGCTTTCAAATGTTCCTTTTCCACTATCAGACTTGAACCATTAGAGAATGTCACACACACCAGGGAAAACATACCAGTCTTCTCTCATCCTTTAAAGCTGCAGTATGTAGGATCATGAGACTTGTATAGAAACAACTAGGCTCCCCTCTTCCCTCCCTGTTTCAAAAGCTATCGTCCCTTACCAGTATCCTCGTCATGCCTGTCAAATTTTGGATTTGAAAACATAGGAAATTTTCTGGCGCCCGCCACAAGCCGTCCCACCACCGCAGCCAAGCTCCAATATTCCTTATATTTTAAGACAGGTGTACAAAAAATCTAAAATAGCCACTTGTCAACTACTGACTAAAGACAATGAGGTGATTAGAATGTGGTAGGCCGACCTTTGTTGACATTGAAATGCTGTAAACATTCCTTTAAATCAGGGGTGCCCAACCTTTTTCGACTTGCAAGCTACTTCTACCACAGACAGCTCTTCGCAATCTACTTTTTTGGGGGCTTATAATTGTAAATATTCTGATTTTAATATTTAAACTATTACAATTTTGGGTTCTCGCCAGCGCTGTTGAGTGTAGGAGCCCCCGAGTGTAGGAGCTATGTAGGGGGATTCTGTAGTTTTTTCCTTTTGTAATCAGTATTACAATAATAATTGTTGCACACTTGGACACATAAGTAACTTCCAGGGTTGTTTTAACTATTTTTAATCTGAATAAGCCAGAAACCGTCTATTTAATACATGCGATTTGCTCGGATGCTCCCATCTTCACCCGAGGACCCCTGCAGCCACTTAGCTGCCCCGATGCTGCCTGTGTGCACCGTCCGATATAAACAGTGCTTCAACCAGACGTAGCGTAAAGTCACTTGTTATGTTTATGACTCACAACGTGTTCGGGCTTAAAGAGACACAGGCTTCATTCTGGTCGGACGGGTTCAGGCAGTGTTCTGCATCCTCTGTGAGTGTGTTTGTTCCAATATTACTGAGGTCCTATACATACTGTAATACCTCAAATAAATTTGAAAAGCGCATCTTGGAATCAGTCTTTTGAATAAAATGTTATTTCTTGTCTATATAATGTGTGTGAGTATTTAATAGAATAGGACATACTGTATATCTGCAGTGACTAGGGTTGGGTAGGCAGGCCTGCCCACCTCACATACCGAGTCAGAAGGAACTCCACAAAGTCTTTTCCTCCTAAACACGTTTGAGGCTTTTTAACCAGGGGTGTCAAGCTCATTTTAGTTCAGGGACCAAATATGGACCAGTTTGATCTCAAGTGGGCCGCAGATTTTAGGTGGGGGAAAAAAAAAAATTTAACATCATTGTGCCCTAATTTTCAATATCAGTTAAAATCACTTTTTTATTATTGTTACTATTTTTTTTTGTAATTTTAGAGGAATTTTGTGCAACTGTTTGTGAGAAATTGCAAAACCCCTAAAAAAGATAATTGAGTTTCATTAAATCTACAGCTGGAATTTTTGGTAATTTACACAATAATTAATGTTTCTTCTGTCGTTTTTACTTTCTTCTGCGGACCTAATTAGCTCTAAAGGGCCGGATTTGGCCCCCGGGCCTTGAGTTTGACACATTTGCTTTAGACTGCTGCTTCTCCACATCAGTTTTTCTTTTTCCTCGTGCTTTGTTGTGTCACCGCTGTGCTTTACGCCACAATGAGGACTTCTGCTGGAACGTCCGCCATTGTTGCACTATTAATACCAATGGTACGTGAACGCAAATTGATTTCAGTCGAGCAACCAATAGTAACGCCCGAGGCAGCTCATGGAGCACACTCTGTTTGTCGAAAGATCTTTGATTGACTGAAATCCAGCGTCACGCTCTGGATTTTCTACCTTCATTTACAGGGCCAGGAGTAGGAGCAGAAATTCACTGTCCACTCAGAACACTTTGGATTACAATATGCTCAAAGATTATTATGGATATTTGACCAAATGACGTCAAAAGAAATGTACATACTGCAGCTTTAAATTCCTTGAATACTCAGATAGATTCTTGCATTCCTTCCCTTTCTATATGGAGGTTGAAATGTATCTTCTATTGAGTCACTACTTTTTGAATGAATGCAACAAACAGGCGCGATGATGATGACCATTAGGTTTGAACCATGTCAAACAGAGAACCATGAGCACAATGAAAGTAGGAGGATCTCCTGACACTTTTTTCCATCATGTCACTCAGTGTGTGATGGCTGTTAAAGAAGTGAACTGATAGAAACTGGAGACGCTAAGACGCAGGTACTGTAGGAATGTGAAGAAAACAGGTTTTTTTTTTGGAGATTTTGTGGAACAACATCCTCGTTCCATTTATGAAATGGGACAAAAACTGATCGTTCAGCACAACTTATCACATGCATATTTTATTGCATGCTTAAACAGCATGAAAAAAATATTTATTACATATTTATTAACATGTATAACCAGCCTAATAATGTTAATACAATCATTAACATATGATTATTGCCTATAACAAGCAGCTTCAGTTTGTTAATAACAATAATGTATTAATGAAACTTTTTATTAACACTTATGTAGCCTTATAGATAGATAGATAGATAGATAGATAGATAGATAGATAGATAGATAGATAGATAGATAGATAGATAGATAGATAGATAGATAGATAGATAGATAGATAGATAGATAGATAGATGGATGGATGGATGGATGGATGGATGGATGGATGGATGGATGGATGGATGGATGGATGGATGGATGGATGGAGATGGATGGATGGATAGTTAGATGGATGATGGATAGATAGATAGATAGATAGATAGATAGATAGATAGATAGATAGATGGATAGATGGATAGATGGATGGATGGATGGATGGATGGATGGATGGATGGATGGATGGATGGATGGATGGATGGATAGATGGATAGATGGATAGATGGATGGATAGATAGATGGATGGATGGATGGATGGATGATAGATAGATAGATAGACAGATAGACAGATAGATAGATAGGTAGATAGATAGACAGGTAGATAGATAGATAGGTAGATAGGTAGATGGATAGATGGATAGGTAAATAGATAGATAGAGTAAAGTATGTTGGTCAGTCTGTTTCTGTGTGTGTGTGTGTGTGTGTGTGTGTGTGTGTGTGTGTGTGTGTGTGTGTGTGTGTGTGTGTGTGTGTGTGTGTGTGTGTGTGTGTGTGTGTGTGTGTGCAACTGGTGTGTTGCAAGAGTTGCACTTGTCAAATGCTGCTTTTGGTAGCCAGAATTTCACCAAAATGTAATCAGCTATTCCTGGACCCATTATCAACATTTCCTGAAAATTTCATCAAAATCCGTTCATAACTTTTGAAGTTATCGTGTACACAAACAGACAAACACACAAACAGACAAACACACAAACACACAAACACACGTGTGCAAACAAACTGACCAACATACTTTCAGAAACACAACAAACACAAACTTTGACACAGACGAGACTTGAGAAATCTTGTTTTTGTGATTTGACACCACATGTCTGAAAATAAAAGGTAGCAAACAACATTTTGAATCTCTTTTACGTCCATTAGGTTTAGTTCAGGGGTCTGCAACCTGCGGCTCTGGGGCCCTACGTGGCTCTTTGACTCCCTATAGCTTTAATAGACATTGACATAAATAATTATTTTCTTGCAGAGCTCGGGTATTAATGATTACTGACTTTGACACCAAATGAAGTCATGATTAAACAATTTGTTCACCTAAAAATAAATCACATTGTGCAATATCTCTGCCACGTTTCACCTCCTGAAACATCTACAGACCATTAACTTTCCCTTAGTTAAGTTTTAAATCCCTGGTAAGATAACTAAATGAACTAAAAGACTATTCTGGAAGTAAATATACATTTTATTTGTTTGATGATGGATTTATTTAACTGCTAACATGTGGGCTAAATTCGCATGCTGCCTGTTCGGCGTGGCTCTGGTCGTCTGCTGGGCGTGGGCTTTGGCTCCTCCGCTGGGGTCTCGGGCGGGGGGCTCTCTGGGCCCTCCCCTCGGGGGGCTGGGCGCGGGGGTGTGGGTGGTGGTGGGGGGGTGGGGGGCTGGGGGGCCTGGGGGTTGGGGGTTGGAGTCGGTGGCGTGGTGCGCTTGGTCCTTGGCTCCTTGGGGGCTTTTCGGGTGTGTATGGGGGGGGCAATGGCAGCCTCTCGGCTTGGGACCTTGGGGGCGTTCGGGGGGCTGCTTGGCCGTGGGGTGGTCGCCGGGGGCCCCTAGATCTCTCGCTCTTTCTGCTGGCCCGACTGCTTCTTCGGGCCCGGGGGCGGCTCATGGGTTTTGCAGTAGCGGCTCTTGGAATCACATTTGTCATGGACGCACTGGCCTCGGGCTGTGGGATAACACTCATACTGGGCTCAACCATAGACACGTTGTTCCCAAATACCTGTTTTATGTAACTTCCACTCACTTCCTCCTCTGCTCACAGCCACCACCATTATTCCTAAGCCGCACACTGGTCACCAGACTGGCTTGATAACACAACAATAAGCACAATATACACAACCACAATTTCACATCACATCACTTGAAACTTATTGATTATTCCCCACCCATTCGTTTTCCTATCTTGTATCCCTCCTCCCTGTTAACTCCCCCCCCCCCACCCCCCTCACCCTGGTGTAACACTGCCCTCTCTCTTTTACATCCTCCCTTTAATAAAGTATTTACCCTTCCCTAGGGAGGGCTGGTGATGGTCACAATTATGCAATGAAATAAATTCATTTATTTAATTGCAATAATAAAATATGCATTGCTGTTAAAAGATTGCACTTCTTGTAGTGTTAACCTTCAACAGCATGTGCAAACAAGGTGAAAAAAAAAAAAAAAAAAAAATAAAAAAAAAAATAAAAAAAAAAAAAAAAAAAAAATAAAAAAAAAAAAATTCGCATGCTTGATATGTGGCAAGAAATGAGCAATTAGCATGTGTTGACTGACATTATCATGTGTTATTAAATTTAAGTTATTTTTTGTAGTCCTTCAAATACATTATCTAAAAAAAAAAATATTTACATAACATTATTCGATATAATTTCACTAGAATTGAATACACTATGTTGTCTTTATTAAAAAGGTTTTTTTTTTAGTTTTTTTTCGACTTTAATCCAGGTGAGATGAGGCAAAATGGTTCCTTTCAGAATAAAGGTTGCAAACCCCTGGTTTAGTTACAACTTTTGCTTCAGATGGGCATTTTTTCATCTAATGATCTAAGCCATCAGAGGGCTGCTCATGATGATTACTACTGTTTTAGGAAAGTACCAAGTTAGCATGTACAAAGCAGCATTTATTATCCCAAACCAAACCAGCATGAGGTGGAACATTTGGATGATTACGCTGTTTGGCATGAGCGTAGACTCCACTTTCAGACAGGAACGCTGTCCACATGAGTCAGAGGAAGAGCGACGGAGCGAGCACGTGCAGGATGTTCCCTCCGTCTCCATCTTTGCTGTCACAACCAACCAAATGATGAATAGAGGGAAACAGATGCAACTTGTTCTCTTCCTGTTTGCCAGTCCCTGTTAGCTCTGTAAGGCTGCAGTTAGCGTGCAACACAGTTGAACTTTCCTTTTCTGCTTCCGTCAGCAGAACACAAATCCTGACCTCTATATTAGCATCTATGCTGCCTTAGTTTTTCACATAGCTGTAAATCATTAGAAAGCTGCAGCAGCTGTTGTTCTCCAGGCTTTATGAAGTAACAACTGGTGTTCAACAAAGCTGAATGTAACAGATTACAAGTACTCACATTACTCTAATTGAGTTGCTTTTATGGGTACTTGTACTTTTTTGACTATATTTGTAAACCAGTCATTTTACTTGAACTTAAGTATGTTTTAAAAGAATTAAAGTAAATCATTACACTTTTACAACCAACCGTTATTGAGTAAATTGTCATTTTTTTTGTTTTAAAATGATCAACGGACATTGTGAAACTACAAAAAAATGAAACAACCAGACAACAATCAAATGCGTCGCATCATAGCCGACCAATCAGATTAAACGTAATGCATCGCAACAAAACAGAGTTTCATAAATATGGCGATACTTAGAGCCTGATAATCTTCTTATTTTGAATTCATTGGTGTTATTTTATTTTAAAAACAATTGTACATTTTGACAGACCTTTTATTTTATACAGATACCTTTGTGGACAAATAAATTAAGTTCCAATTGTACAATATTTGGTTCCTTCCTTTTTAAGTTTATACTGTACATGAGATGTTTACTGTATGCAAGGGAACCGTGCTAAGATTTATTACGAAAAATTAACGCTGGGGGTGAAAGTAACGAGTAACTTTTACTTTAAAGTCTGTGTAAAGGAGAAATAAATGTGTGTTATGAGTTTGTCACACCACAGAAACATGTCATGTGGCGCTGCCTTCGTGTACTGTGTCTATGGGAGAGCGCACGGTTGGTTTTCCAGAGAAGCTCGGATCGGGCCAAAGGGGGTGCCAGCGGAAAGGTCTGCTCCGCCCGAGTCCGAATATGTGCATCCCTCCCGGGTAGAGTCAGAACTGCGCCCACTAGAGGCGAAAAACAAAATCGCTGTGCAAAAAAAGTGCAAATTTCATGGAAAATGTGACACCAGCGGACGCGTTTTATTCCTCCGAGTCTGAATATGTGTTTTGTTTTTGGTGTGCTTCAGCAGCAGGGTCGGGTTTATGCTAATGAGGGCTCCGTTACGTAACGCGGCTAGCTCCACAATTACATTATAAATGGATGAATGGCTTTTTAATGTTTTAAGGAATACATTTATGATCTATTTAATGTGTTTAGAAGAAAATGGCTGAATTTGCTTTACACAGACTTTAAGTACTATTCAGTTGAGCTACTTTGTACTTGTACTTGAATATTTTATACTTGTACTTGAGTAGATTTTCAATCGTACTTGAGTAGAATATATCAGTACTCTCTTCAACTCTGGTTCTTTAATTCATGTCAAATATAATTCATTTGTGCATCAAATGGATGTAGATATTTTGAGGGAATTATAAACATTGAATTTCTTCTTGTAACGGTTTTAAATTAGATTAATGAAAGATGAGAAATGATGACTGTGATGCTTGATCACCTGTCTTCACTAAAGGAACACTGTGTCCGTCTTTGAAGTCCCTCAAATGAACCACTGCAGCTTTGAAGTCTTCAATGTGTTTGTCGGCCATTGAGGATCCTACGGAGGATGACCATTACCTAAAAAAATAAAAAAATAAAAAAACAAACTACAATGATCCTCACATGAGACGCCAGTTTATAGCACGTGTTGACGGCACTGAGAGCTGTTTAGTTTTAGCTCTAAAGAAGTGTTGGCTCATCAAAAAGCAGTCATTATTCATTCACTTCAAATGAATTGTAATTTAGTTCAGATAATTGACTTTGTAATTGTAATTGTCATGGAAATTCTATAAAAAAAACTGTAATTTACAATTTAACAACGCAAAACTGAGGAACCACGTTACAGTTGTACTGCTTACTGTACACATACGTGTTTAACAATTTTTTCATAACAACAGTTTCACATCAAGTTCACCTGTGAATTCACTTCAGGATCATTTTACTATTTTAAAAAATATATAATTTGACTTTGATGTTGATACATGGTGGTGTAAATATTTATTTGCAAAAGCAGAGTTGGAAATGAATCATAAATACCGGCAATATATTTTATCATTATATTATTTTAAGTTATTTTATTTATTGATTGATTTGATCTGGATAACACACATCAACGATCAATCATATACTGTAGAAGCTGTCAGTCTGCCCCAGGGCAGCTGTGGCTACATTGTAGCTTACCACCACCGATATGACTGTGTGAGTGACTGGTGTGAATGATTAATGGTCCTCGAAGAAAGCGCTATATAAATCCAAGCCATTATCATTATTATTATTATTAAAATTATTATTACAAATGTACATATTATTGTAAATGTGCCAGATTAGAGCAAAAACTGCTCATTTACATCTGTAGTCCCAAGGCAGGTCACACAAGTAAAACAATGTACAGTATACAAGAATACAAAACACAATATGAAAACTATGCAAATTATATTTTAGTAAAAATGAGCGCAGGAGTGATTTACCAAAGATTTAGATCTTTGTCTAAAAACTTCATTTTATGTTCAATCACATCCTGGTCACGCTGGCGTTCGTCCCAGAATTTGCGTTATTTAATTTTATGTAGCTTCAGCTCAGGACCAAATATTATGAATATTCTCTGTAAGGCACTGTTATGAGTGTAAACATATACATATATTAGTACTTTTGCAATGATCAGTTTAGTGGGATTCAAAGTGAGACCCTCCCACGGTGAGTTCACTGACCTCCTCCTCCTCTACTTTCCTCTGGACTGAAGGAATGTGATTGTAGATTAGCTCAGTGTTGTTAGGATAACAGGGTGGTAATCATTAACTCAGCTGTGGGCTTCACCCTCACTTTAAGGTTGTTATACACCAACTTACTCAACTTTGTCTATTGTCACAGAAATCAACCCATCTACTGCTGTGTAGTCCATGAATTGGCTTCAAAAAGGCAAATGAATCAGATTCACAGGTTTGCTGTTTTTAAAATACTGTTGTCATAAATCATTGTTTATTCCTCATAGATCAATGAATCCTTTTTACTCCAAGAAGAAGGAAAAAAGATTGAACTGTCATTCGTGAGTATTGTTTGGTCTCCACTGTAAACACCATCTTATTGGCATTGTTGGAAAAATTTAACGCTTTGCATTGTGGGATGTGGAGTTCCATAAATGGATGCAGTATTGTTTTTTTTTTTACTTTATTCTAACTGTGATTTATTGTGTTTTTCACCAGATAAAAAGGACAGTGATCGGCTTGACAATTTGTTCCCGATATTAAATGAGATGATCAGAAGTGAAAACACTTCTCCATATCCCACAATGCAATGCGCATTATTTATGATGGCGATATAAACAACTTTACATATTTATTTATTTTGAGCAAATGATCTATGATGATTTATAGATTTATTAGGCTTACACTGTGGATTTGTCAGATAAGAAATATTATGGGTAGCAGCTTTAATAAAGAGTCGGAGCAGGTAGAGAAGAACAAGCGTTCTCAACCTTTGGGCCGGGACCCCATTTGGGGTCGCGAGACACTTGGAGGGCGTCGCCAGATGCATTTAAGAAACTAATATTTGAGCCAATTTTTGCTTATTTGAGCCAATTTTTGCTACATTACTCCCATATCTGCCACTTCTCCATCAAATTTCAATGCCTTTTCTGCACGTTTTCCACTTTCAACACATTTTTTTTAGCACTTATAAACCCTTTCCACCACTTTTATCACCTAATGTCACTGTTGACCCATTATTGACACTTTTAAACTCTTTTCACCTTATTTTCATGCTTATTTTTTTTGCCAATTTAACCACATTTGCCAACAAGAATACAGACAGAAAAATACACAAAAAGACTCAATAAACACATATAGGCACTAAAAACACACAAAATGACAGCAAAAATACACAATGTCAACAATATACAAAACAGAAAACACTGAAAATGACAGAAACACAAAAAGCTACAAAAACACACAAACAATTAAATAAAAGTGAGTAATTTGTGGAAATTTGCAGGGTTTCAATTTTTCGTTTTTGTGGTTAAAAAATGACTAATCATTTAATATAAGCATTGGAAATTTTGTAGATTTATATCCATATGTATTTGGAGGGGCTGAGATATCTACAACTGAATTATATTGTAATTTACACAATGATACGTGTTTTTTCTGTCATTTTCACTTTCTCCATAATGCGGGATTATTAGATGTTCTAAATGGCCGAGTTTGACCTCCATGCCTTGTGTGCATTACAGGATCAACACTAAAAATACATTTTCATTACATTTGATGTTAAAAACTTTATTTTAATGCCGGAGGGTTGTGTTGGTCAGGCAGTGTGGTGCAGACGTCAGACGCTGAGGTGAAACTGTGACGTTTTTCTTGGATCGTGAACCACCGTGTCAAACCATTATCAGGTCAGAAGGTTCGCTCACTGCATTCCAGAACTATTAATACTTTACCATCAGCACACAGCAAACAACCACTGTGTATAAACTAAAGCAGAAAAAAAAACAGAGCTGTGAGAACTGAAGGGTGGATTAAAATGTTCCCATGAAAGAAAAAACTGTCACTTTAGTTTAAGTTTTAGCTCATTGAGCCAAGTATCAGTTTGTTTCTAATTCCACCCCTCACGTATACCTCTGCAAATCCAGTTCACCTGTTTTTTCTTTTCTTGGCATGGCAGATTATTAGGAGCATTAAATCAAGCTCTCCTGGCTGTCGAGACTTCACTCAAGGTGTTAAAAAAAGGGTGAGGATTTGGTTTGTTTCCCAAACTGTGAAAAGGACTTAAAAGTGGTGTGGACGACATCAACCAATAATACAGACAATTATTAGAAAGGAAAACTATACTAGTATTTAAAAACCAAACAAAAAAAACATTGTTTTAAAGAAGATATTTGGCGAGGTGCAGTTATATAGATCAGTGATCCTGATTGTGACATGATCATTTACACTACATTTCTATATCTATTACAATACAGTAGGTCCAAATCTATAAGCACCTCCATTTTCTCAAGAAATCCTGGGCCGATCTGATTGAAACTTGGTGAAGTTATCGAGTAATCAATTTGTCATAACTAAGTAAAATTTCATAAGGATCAGTCAATTTCAAACCGAAATATGGATTTTTTTTTACATTTTTGCCAATGATGAAAGATAGTAATTTTTCGATTTTTAAAACTGATCCAGAATCAGTAAATTATGGATTTGGATTTCCTCCAATATTTAATGAATATATTCCATTATATAAGGTCTATTTGGTTAGAATTTTGTCAACATGGGTTAAGTACTTTTAATGTAATCCTACAGTAAAACAAATGCGAGTGGAAATATTTGCTCCATAAATCAAACACTTTATGCTTTTATAATTAAACATTAATAAATTGCTTGTGTGTGCAAATTGGGTTTTCTTTTTTTTTTTTTTTTTAAAGGCCAGGCCCCAAGGCCAGTGCATCCACGACCAATGTTTGTGCAAGAATCACTTCTGCAAACCCAAGCCCCCCCCCCAGACCCGAAGATGCAGCCAGGCCGGCAGAAACAGCTGGCAGAACCCCAGGTCACCCCCCCAACGACCGAGCAGCCCCGATCCCAGGCCAAGAGGCAGCCACCGCCCCCACACACACACCTGAGAAAGCCCCAAGGAACGGAGGACCCAGCACATCGCGCTACTGACGCCAACCCCAATTTTTGTTTTCGTTTTGTGAGTTGCTGGTAATATTCAGTGTGATTATCATGTTTAACTAAAAAATTAACATGATGAAACCCCATGTTTCTAGTGGTTTCATTTCTTCATTTTACTCTCTCTCAACTACCCCTGTAGTGCCATCCGAGGGGTACACGTACCCCCATTTGAGAAACACTGCACTCGGGACAGCATGAAGCACACTGTGACTTAGCTTCCTGCTAAATGTGAGAGTAACAATTACCGTAATTCAGCCAACCTTCATTTCTGAGAAAGATTTTGACATCACCATACATGTTTGCATTGCAGGGATGTTGTTGTGTGAATAAGAAGTCTCGGCTTTAACGACCCAGCAGAACCAGTTTTAGAACGCATTAATATTCAGTTATTAAACTATCAGCACGCAAATAACCGAGCTGTGACCCATTTAATATAAGTAGTAACCTTGAGTCTGGTGACAAACACATACACATACACAGAGATGTTACCACAGCCTTTCTGCAGTAAGCGAGGACACATATGTCTGTAAAATTAGTTTTTATTAGTTTCAATTACATAAGACATGAAGGACTTGAGGCGCATTATCCTCAAGGACCTTTAACAGCAGCAGCAGAATTAAAATTTAAGTTCTACAATCACTCAAGTGAGAACATGGAAACATTTCTCTAGTTACCTACATTTAAAAACACAACCAAACCTGAAGATAAAGCTTCAACTAAGAAAAAAAAAATACATTTAGGTGTGAACCACATGTGGAAAAGTTAAGCTTTGTACCCGTGGATAAGTCCATTAGAACTAGACTACATGTTGTAACTACTGTGTTGTATGTAAACATCACTAAATCATTACATCCTTCACTTGCTCAGACACGTCCTTTGGTCCTCCTCAGATCAACTTGGACTCACGGACATTCCTGAATGGAGCGCTGGACTGATGCCTGGATGACAGCTCCCTTAGAGAAGTGGATAAAAGAAGAATAGTTCAGATTGTTAGAGCTATATGGTATACGAAAGCTGTGGAGTAATCAGAAGTGTACGTTCTATGTCAGGATATAGGGCTCTGTTCTCCCACTCCCACTCGTGCTCAGAAAAACAAAGACAATTGAGGTTTTGCCTCCAGGCTAAGCCCCGCCCATCAAAATGCGTCACAAAAATCAAAGGGTCAATTGGCTGCTCATCTGAAGTCAGACACGTTCAGGTACCCTCAGTAGTTAAAGTGAAGTGACAGACATTCCAGCAAAAGTCTCCATCACAGCAAATCAAGAGGAAAAAGGCAGATCGAGGTGGAGAAGCAACAGTTTAAAGTCACAAACATACTGAGAAGGAACGGATCACTTTGGGTCCTCATGGACCAGCCGTGACTGTGCAGGGTCGACTCCACCACACATACACTGGTGTCAGAGAGAGAGTGATAACAGACGCGTGCAAACCAAGATACGCTTCCTCAAGGTGAATTCATTTTATAGTCTGGATGAGGAGTGATGGTGATCAGTTCGCTCAGAGTGGCAGGCAGCTGGGATCACAGCCACCTCTGTGTGCTGATGGCAGCAGCCGCTGCTCAGAGCAGTAACTATAGATTTTCATTCAACATTCATGTTAGTCTCTAAAACACCAGAAAAATCTCCAATACCAAGTCCATACACTTTTCACTAGTCACTAGAAAAAGTTGCTAAGAGCGTTCACAAAAGACACCGGTATGAGAAGTTGAGGTTCGTTTTCAAAACAGAGCGGAAAGAGCGATTCTGCATACCGCAGCTTTAAGTCAGTCACTTCGTGCCTTGATCCCAGTTACGCACTCTGGGATCACACATTGCCCATAATATTATTAAAATGCTCAACATCCACAGGACTTATTTTAGTTTAATTCGTCTTCTCTCTCAAAATATTCACATTGTTAAAAGAACATGGTTTTCACCAACCTTTTTTTTGTGAAATTCTTTAATCTTATTTTTTCAATTTCCTGCTTTTCACGAGTGCATATTCCTCCAAATGTCATCTTGGTTTAAAGTTTATCTCGACCTCAGTGACTGAACACAAATTCAGTCTGACTGAATCTATGAGCAGAAAAGCAGCTCGCCTGGAATTTGAAATGTTCTTTAGACTCTCATAGGTAACTAAATAATTATACAGCCTTATTTTAGATGCACCTCTTACATTCCTTAGTTTCTTCTACCACAAAGCATTAGATCATCCTGAATGCAGAACTCAATTTGACGGTCATTTGTTGTACTGTGAAAGCAAATTGTGTCTTTAGTTTTGTCCAGGCATCAAATTTTTCCCAAAACTTCTCCCAAATAGTCTTTTTGTTTCCTCCCTGACGCAGTAAGACCTCATCTAGTTTAGTCTGCTTTGTCAACCACTAAATACCCATCCAGATTCCAGACCATAAACAGCAATTCTGGATCCAAACTGTGAATTAAGGATGTGTGAGGGACGAGGTGTAGATGGGAGGGATAAACAAGTGCGTCTGTGTGAAAGTGGCTGTGATTGAGTCACAGTTTTTGTCTTGGTCCTGATTGTGCGTTTCAGTCATTGTGTGAAAGTTGATTAGCTTGAACGAGTTAGCTACGGCAGCTTTAGCAGCATGTGGTTGGAGACAGACTCAACCTTGATTCTAAACAGCCTTTCACAAGGACCAGCCCTCAGTCTGGCCCTCCTGTAAGAAGCTCATTCAGTAGATGAATTGGTACTGGGGTGGTAAAGGTGGGCATTGACACTGGCCCCACATGATACAAACACATGGCCAAGTCGCTATTTGAGTATTTAAGTGTTCCATAAAGCAGCACAGACTGGTGAGTAGGGCCCCACGCTCCACAGCCGACAGCTTTTAAATGGACCAGAACAATCATCTTAACAGCAATTAAAGCCTATAGATCAGACATGGGCAACTGGTGGCGCTCAGTGAAATTTTTTGCAGCCCCCAAAGCAAATCCCAAAAAATTGTAATTCAGAATCAGAATCTGAATCAGAAAGGATTTTATTCGCCAGGCACAGTTTAAAATGGCACAAGGAATTTAACTTGGCAGTTGGTGCGAAGAACATGCGCACCAAAACATCGAGGCAGCCATCTGGGGTGCCATCATGCTTAGATGAAAAATGGAAAAACAGGAGGAATGGAGAGGGGAAAAAGGCAGGTCCTAAACTATGTCCCTTTAAGGGAACACAGTGTAGGACTAGGAAAAAACTCCTCAACACATAAGCACCAAAATACACAATCACAACAAAATTCAAAATTAGAGGACATAGCACGTATGGTCGTGGAGGGGAAGATTGCAGCCAGCCGCTGGGGGGCCCGCGCGTGCAGCGTCGCTCCTGTTGCCACGACGTAGGAGGGAGGGGGGATGGGGGGCCAAATAATTTGTTGAAACATGATCCCTATCGCTTCATTCTGTACAGTTCAGCCTGTAACGGATGATGTGAAACGACCTTGGGTAGATCTGAGTTCAGAAACAAAGTTCCAAGGTGGTGGCAGTGGGGAAGAGGAGGAGGGGACGGAGCGTCACTCAACAGAAACATCCTGGAGAATAGATAAACCGGCCTTGAAAGGCTGGCTGTGGGGAGCCGAATGAAGATAAGAATTTGTTTTCGGCTGGCTGAGTACAATTAGTATGTGTTAGGAGTCCTGCCCAATTTATCAGAAATGACTGGCAGTCTTCCCAAAATAGCTGCCGACGTAATCCGGACTTTGCATTAGGTCAAAAAACTGCCAGCTCAAATCAGCAGCATACCTGCTATCATAATTCCAACCGTGTAGATGTCTTCCACGTCGTCAACGGAAAAGATAGACACACAACTCTCCACTTCTCCCAGGAGTCCATCGTGTATCCCGTCACAAGCGTTCCATCCGGACAGACGGGCTCACCTCTGCCCGTTCTCTTTGTCAAAAAAATGTGATCAATTGCATTGAGAGACCAGCTGATCAATTCCATCATTTTGGTTTTTGGATTCAAAAAGTTGGAAGGAATATGAAAAAAACATAAAATGACAACAATGACAGATACAACAACCACTTAAACTAACAAAATCACTACAAAAACACATAAAACAACACACTACAGAATAGCTCTAAAGACAAACTGTTAACAAAATAACAAGAAAATACGGAAACAACAACAAAAATGCAAAATGTGACCCCAAAATATTACAAATCGACAACAAAAATACAAGAAGAAGACAAAAAATAACAAAAAAGCACAAAATGACTAAAAACTGAGAAAACAGCCAAAGGCAACAAAAAAACAAAAAAAAAAACAACAACTTTCAACCCCAATGCTCTGATTGGTCATTATTCTAAATTCTGACATATATGTTGATCATGTGACCCTTGGATCAAATATAATCACATTTTTGTGGTCCCCGCTGTGTTCGTTGCCCACCACTGCTATAGACAAATAAGGTGGATGTAACATGGCTGTCATTCCCAAAGGAGGCAGAATAGAACAAAAAAACTGGAAGATAAAAACACCCTCTATAAATCACAGCAAACATGTTAGAGAGCAACAACAATTAGGAAAATGCCAAATAACTGGTTCTGAAGTTGTGTGTGTGTGTGTGTGTGTGTGTGTGTGCGCGTGTGTGCTGCGTGCGTGTGTGTGTGTGTGTGCAACTGGTGTGTTGCAAGAGTTGCACTTGTCAAATGCTGTTTATATGCAAAATCAATGTTAGTTTGATTCCTGTATTACGTCTTCATTTCTGCTTATCAATATTCACAAAAAATTATCTCTTCACTTTAAAGCTGCTGGAGACAAAATGTTTTGATCAGATCAAGGCAATAAAGAAAATAAGTTGAGGGTTATTTGCTTGAAAAAAGATGTAAAAGGTTGAAACTGGCACTCAAAAGTTTGTTTTTAGGTCCACTGTAAACACTTTTTTACATTTTTGTAAAAGTTTTGTGCATTGCATGGTGGGATGTGGAGTCCCGTAAATAGATTGATAGAAGGGTTTCTACTTCATTCATACCATGATATCTTCTGTTTGTTCTCCAGACAAGAAATTCATTCATTTTACACATTTTTTGTTCTACTTTGTCTTCAGTATTCACCGTGATATCACCTCACTCCACGAGACATTACATTTTGGGCAGATTCGGATCTTTCCGTGTACGCCCCAAAATGAACCTCCACCATTATTTTGCCATGTGTTGGACAGTTACTTTAGCAGAGTTTTCCAGAGAGACAGCGAGAACCAAAAGTGGCTTCTGCCATGTGCCGTTTTTTTTCTGCCATGTGGCAAATTGGTTTTACTGACCAAGTTTTCCTGCTCCAAAAGAAAGCCATAAGAATTAAAAATCACAAAGGTCCAAGACACCACACAAATGAACTTTTCATTGAAGGTAATATTTTGAAATTTGCAGATTTTTTTTTAGGTAAAAATTGTCTTGGCCATGTGGAAAATCAAAAACAAACTAGTTCCAGAGCACATTTTTAATAAATTTATATTAATCACAGATGAAAACAGCAGGAGGAAAGGAAACTTTTGTGCACTTCACTCAAACAGAGAGGTTTTGTTGTCACTGGCAGTAGGTTGTGGAAGTCATTGGATGACATTTTAAAAACGTGTCATACTATTGTTCAAATTAAACACATTTATAAAATGTTGTTGATTGAAAACTACAGTCATCTGTAAATCAAACATACGTTAAACTATTGACGTCTGTAACAAACAAAATAGTTTTTCTGTTTTTTGTTTTTTCTTTGTTTTTTGTTTTGTAACAAACAATTGCTTTGGTCATGTTGTGCCTGTTATAATGTAAAAAAATTCTCAGAATTGATCAGCGACCATCTACTTGGACATTCTTTTACTGAACAAAATTGGCGTGTATAATAAGACTCGGTCTTCAACATGCTCCTATTCTGACATGTGAAAAGTACTGACTATCAATTACAATGCAGAAATTGTAAACAGGATTACATGGAAGAATAAATTTGGTTTGATTTGATTTGAAATTGTCCCAGAGTGTCCTACATTGTCCCAGAGTGTCCTAAATTCTCCCAGAGCATCCCATATTGTCTCAGAGTGTCCCACAGTGTCCTACATTGTCCAAGAGTGTCATACATTCTCCCACATTGTCCCACAGTGTCCTACATTGTCCAAGACTGTCCTACATTCTCCCACATTGTCCCACAGTGTTCCAAAGTGTCCTACATTGTCCCAAACTGTCCCATAATGTTCCACATTGGCCCAAAGTGTCCCATAGTTTCCTACATTGTCCCAACGTCTTCTACATTGTCCCAAATTGTCCTACATTGTCCTACATTGTCCTAAATTATCCCAGTGTCCCAGAGTATCCTACAATGTCCCAAAGTGTTCTATATTGTCCCACATTGTTCCAGAGTGTCTTTCTGGGGCAAAGACAAGAAATCACAATAAAAATGAAGTTAAAACACTTCTATGCATCCGTCTACGGAACTCCACATCCCACGATGCAATGCATGAAACTATTCCAACAAAAAACGGTGGAAATCTAAACAAAACATCCAAGCGGCAATTTCAACCTTTTTTCGACCAAATGTTCCTGGATTTATTGATCTAGGAGAAAAACTTTAACATAAAATGCTTTATGCAGTTCAAATTTTAACGTATGACAGCTCAAATTTAACGCACTCAAAACAGAATGACTTCCATAAACTGTAAATTAAAATGGTGGCAAATATGATTTAATGTGTAAAACATACACACGTTTCTTTATGATAACATTAAAAGCAGTATAACTTCAGTGTCAACACACAATTATGAGCCAGTATAAGGATTATTTTTCCTCATATTATATATCATTGTTCATTAATTTATCTTCTGACCCACTTATACCTGCTGGTGTTTTTCTCTAGCTCTAAATGGCGGTGGGGGAAGTAACTAAACCATTTTTTGTGTTCGTTTGTTGGCATCGTGACCAATTTAAACATTGTAAACAATTTTTTTTTATATTGGGCGCTAAAATAAATGAAATTTTTACAAATTTACCACCCAAAGATTCTAATGACAGCTACATCTACATTGTCATTTGCACATTTGTTTTTTTTCCTTCTTTCTTTCTGCTATTGTTATTTTTCTTATATTGTATTATTACATCTTTTGACCCATTATCCTATGTTAGTATTTATATTTAGTTTTGTTCTTACTGTATATACTGTGTTGCTGCAAAGGTGAATTTCCCCTCTGGGGATTAATAAAGGTGTATTTTCTTCTATTCTATCACCAATAATCTAACCAAAATGAAAGACCTTTATACAGTGCTAGTGATGCTATAATGTACTGCTGAAAGACCTCAACACATCCTATACACAAACTGTTTTCTACCTCTGGATTGTTGCAAATGTTCAAAAACACGTAAAGGGTAAATGAGTCTCACTTTTTACATCTTCTATTCCATCTGGTCTATTAAAATGGAAATCTCTTTGTTTACTCACACTATAGCAGTTGTTATTTCCACTCATAAGCAGCCACAAGAAAAGTGCTAAAAGATTTAGAGTGGGTGTCAAGTTAGGAGTGTGGCGCAGACGGGTGGGACTGATCTGGCTGACTTACAGTGGAGTGAAGCTTCATTTCACGCACTCATGTGATGTCTATTGTTTGGTACAGTGATGGGAAAGTGTTAGCTGGGTAACAGCAGACAGGTACGCTGAGCTCAGGTTACTTCTGTCTCTTAGGTTTTGTGTGAGAGAATGCACACGCACACACACACTGCAAGCACATACACACAATCTCTTCCAAACAAGAATACACATCATACTACCATGTACACACACACACACACACACACACACAGAGAAATGCAATTGAATAGAATTGCAAAAGCATTTGCAGACACACACACATACACAGCATCAAAGGACAATAGTCAGCGGATGTACATATATATTTATATTTACTTACACAGAAAATACTAATGAAAACAGAGAGATCTATGCATGCAAGCATTTAGTGCTACTCCAGTACAATAAATTCCTCAACTGCAGCTCAATAGGGAATATCCTCTTTTCCAGATATTGGCTGTCATGGTACCATTATCATTCATACTTTTATCCCATTAATAACAATACAGTGGGGCCAAATGTATGGGCAGCGCCACTTTTTCCGAAATATTTTGATTAAATGTGCAATCCAGATGAATCTCGGTGCAGTAATTGAGGAACCAACCTGATATAACTGAATCACACTTCATAAAGATCAGTTAATTACAAAATTTGATTTTTTTTATTTTCACCAATGAGGAGAGATAGGGATTTAAAATTTTTTTTTAAACTGATCATGGCATAAGGCAGGGTTGGTGTCAATTACATTTTCCAGTAACAATTACATTTTAAATTACCCATATTCAATTACAATTCAATTACGATTACAGTTTTTTCCCAAATACAATTAAAATAGTTAGTTTTTTATCCCCAGAAAGTCAATTACTAGTACATTCTCAATTACTAAAGTTCAATTACAGTTACTGAGCCTGAAATAAATAACCTAATAAAAGTGAACCTTCCTCTTGTGTTAGCTTTCTGTTAGCATCTCATAATAACGGCTCCTAAATCAGCTGTAAAATACACTAAAAACCAATATCATCTACTGTAATTTCTTTCCCATCTATTGATTACCTTGTTAGGCTTCCTAATCAATGAAAATATAGGTTTTAATATTTTTGGTGTGTGTATCAGAGCCTTTTTTGTGTCAGTATACCCCTAGATTTTTTAAAAAATGTTTTAATGGTAAAATGTGGGAAAGCTTGATATAAAACATGTTTTAATAATTGTTAACTGCATATTTGTAGAACTGTAACATGGTTCCCCAGTTTGGCATTAAATTTAAATTGACCATTTTGTAAAGAATTTTCTTTGTTTCTTTTGTTAAAATTGTGTCAAAATCCGTCTAATACTTTTGGACGTAAATCTGCTAAAAGACAAAAAAAAAAAAAAAAACAGTGCTGAAAATATTGGAGCGAACAAACAGGGTTTTTTTTCTTTTTCTATCTTATCTGAAAAATGCTGAGAAGACTGGACCATGCTGGTTTGCATGTGTTTTTCTAAAGAGGAGAGTAGACACAAGAGAGTACACACCAAAGTCTTTGTTTAGATAAAGATGATGAGAACAGCTCTACTCGTCCTCAGCGATGGTCCTCTGAAGTCTCAGCTAATGAGCGGGTATGAAGTGGTTCAAACTGTAACAGTGGGACAGCTGCACGGAAGGAATTAAATGACGGCTCATCTGCTTATGGCGCTACTTTAATTGAGGAGGACGGCACAAGGAAGCTTTTGATCTTTTCCTGCCTGGCCTCATTTTCTGATTTCACCAACACGCATGCAACATCTCTTTTGGTAACTCACTGTTAAGCTCTGCCTCATCAAGCAGAGATAAAAGTTTCCATCGTACATTAGAAACTTTTTACAGCGGTGCAGTATGTCCCTCATCCTGTTCCCCACCAGGTGTTCATAGAAAACAGGAGCTATCAGATATACAAGCTGGAATGTGGGCTAAAGGAAGTAGTGGGAAGTTACTAAGGAACTCCAGCATGACAGTTTATCTAAAACAAGAGCGACTGAGGTCAGAGCAGGGACACACTGACTGATGTTCATTCATCTATTATTACTGGTCTTGTAATATTAGAATATTCCAATACTGGCTTCAGTTTGATGCTTCAAATTCCGCAGCCTGGCTTATTATGAAACAAACTCTGTTAAACCAACTTCACTGTTGGCCTTGCTTCACTCTCCTATTCAAGTCCCAGTGTCTGTTTATACAGGCAAAAAGATCATTTTGGTGTGATGTTGGTATCATTTAAATTATTTTCTCTGTGTGTTTGTTTCTGGTGTCATTTGGTTGTTTATGTTGTTTTGTACGTTTCTCTGTTATTTTTGTGTATTTTGCTCTCATTTGGTGTCTTTGTTGTCATTTTGTGTGTTGCTGGTGATGCTCAGAGAGAAAAATCCTTACTGAGTGTTTTTGGAATCATTTTGTGTATTATGTTGTGCTTTTTATTATTCAGTATATTTGCATCTTATTTTTGTGAGTTGCTGGTAAAATCCAGTGTGATTATAATTTTTTAACTAAAAATAAACATGCTTTTGTTTCTCTCTCTCTCTCTCTCTCTCTCTCTCTCTCTCTCTCTCTCTCTCTCTCTCTCTCTCTCTCTCTCTCTCTCTCTCTCTCTCTCTCTCTCTCTCTCTCTCTCTCTCTCTCTCTCTCTCTCTCTCTCTCTCTCTCTCTCTCTCTCTCTCTCTCTCTCTCTCTCTCTCTCTTTTTTATCACGACTGCAGACATTTTCAACGGCAAATTGTGGAAAAATTCTACACTTTTCCCCAAATCCTCAATTTTCCTCCAATTGTTCCACATGATATAATGCTGAGGCCTTACATACTTTTTGTATTATTTATAGGTGGAAGTGCAAACAAGACACATTAGTGTACAAGCTGCTCATTTTACTCACTTATAATCCAATCAAACTGGTCCATATTTGGCCCCATGAACTAAAATGAGTTCTACACCCTTTGTCTAATTTTGCCATTTCAGCTTAAGGATGTTCAAATGCTGATGCATTTAATTTCTTTCATGTTCAACAACATTTCAGGGTGAAATTACTTATTTCTATACGTTTGTTATAATGTAGGGACAAATGTTTTTGTGCAGAGGAGGCTTTCAAAGGTTTTCATCACATTAATTAGGGAACAATGCAGTTGTCATAGGGATCATTACACGCCGACAAAATAAAAAGTAATCTTACTGCTACAAATAAAGAGAGACCCAGGATAGTGAGTAAAAAGTGAGCTCTGATTTGCTTTAATCCAACACTTTCAGGATTACAATTACCCTCATATCAAGACTGGATGTCTTTCCAAGAAACCTTGACAGTGATTAACTTTGATCTTTTCACTAAATCAACTAGCAGTCCAGCCCTTTTATGAAACATTGTTAGATAAGCAGCAGCCATTAACACGCTGCTTGGTAAAATCTTATCAGCCACGTTTCTCTCACTTTTCAAATGGGAATGACAGTTCTCTTTGTCACACAGGAAGGAAAAAGTATGTATCCGTGTAACTCGCGGAGCGCTCTAGGCCTGTTCTCTTTACATTTACTACGACTCTCCACTAAAGGTGTTTGGGGCTTGTTTGGCTGAGGATCATTTCCATTCACGTCTTGCAAACACAGCGAGGCGCGGCCCATTCACGTTTCACTCACTTTTACATCGGTGCCTGCTGACTTTTGTTCACCTTTCTAGAAAAACACACAGGTGTGGACAAAGCTGTCACTCACTTACAGTATACGAGCTGTTGCCTTGAAACTGACCCCGATTGGATGAAAACCTCACGTTTCACTTGAAGTAGGAAGAAATCAGAAAAAGTTTTGGTCTGACTTTTTGTATTAGACTATATGTCAGAGATGGGAAACTTTTATCACAGCGGGAACCAGAAAAATGTGACTAATCAGAGGGCGACAGAATCAACATTCATGTTATCATTTGGAAAAATGACCAAAGTGAGTAACAAGAAGGAACAAAGGGTTATGTGAGTTTTTGTTGTAATTTTGTGCGCCTTTGAAATCATTTTGTGTTTTTTGCTGTCCTGTGTATTATTGTTGTTGTTTTGTGTTTTTTTGAAGTATTCTTTTTTTTTTTTTAATGTTTGTGTGTTTTTGTTATTAGGGTTTTATATTTTCCTGTTATTTTTTTTGTATTTTTGTTGTTTGTGAAATTTTCTCTCATGTAGTGTGTTTTTGTTGTTGTTTTATGAATGCATTCTTGTGGTTTTTTGTGTTTTTTGGAGAAATTTTTTAGTTTTTTAAAAGTGTTTGTGTGTTGTTGTGATTAGGTTTTTATATTTTCCTGTTATTTTTGTTGTTTGTGTAATTTTCTCTCATGTACTGTGTTTTTGTTGTTGTTTCACACATGCATTCTTGTTATTGTTTTGTGTTTTTTGGAGTCATTTTTATTTTTTTTTTTTTTTTTTAAATGTCTGTGTGTTTTTGTTATTAGGTTTTTATATTTTCTTGTTTTTTTGTATTTTTCTCTCATGTAACGTGTTTTTGTTGTCATTTTATGCATTTTTGTTGTTTTGTGCTTTTTTTTGGAGTCATTGTGTGTTTTTGTTATTAGGTTTTTAGATTTTCCTGTTATTTTTTTGTTGTTGGTTTGTGTTATTTTAGTTTTTTATTTTATTTATTATTTTAGTCATCTTTTGTGTATTTCTATGTCATTTTGGGTGTTTTTGGGGGACTGAGCCTTTGCTGCCACTGTCCCCGCCCTCTGGATCTCACTCTCACAACCCATTAAGAATGCAGACTCATTACAGTACTTACTATAGAACACGCCTCAAAACCCAACTTTTCAAACTTGCTTTTCCTTAACCTTTCTTTTACTTTTATCGTTATTTCTTTATTTTTTTGTATTCTGTAAAGTGGCTTACCTATATAAGATTGATGTATATTTTTATTATTTGAAGTCAGTTTATGCATTTACTCTGCTGTATACCACAGCAATTTTGTAAACAAACATAAAAAACCTCACAACTGTTAATGTATGTCTTTCTCAAATGTCATTATTAGGGCGGGGACTTAATCTTTGTTCTTTGCGAAGCATGAGAGGGTGAACGCTGATGCGTCCGCTTCTTCTTCCTCCCTCACGTGTGACCTTAAAAAAGTCGTCCTTCACACGGGAAAGCCTGAATAAATACACGCCATTTAAACTCAACAGCTGGCAACTTGCTGGGAAATCTGGAGTGGAGTCATAAATAATTAATATCAATGTGGTTTTATGGGACAAGGGACACGGAATGAGAACAACACACAGAAATCTGAATGAATGAAAAGAAGAACTAATAGAATAAAGAAAATTAAATGTCACTCTAATGATAATATAACAGCACAGACTGTCACATAACAGCTAAGCGAGACATGGTTTTTACTGTTTACTTGTTTTTATCAAAAAAACAACATGCCAGTAGAAACATGTGTGTGTCTATTGAGGGTACACTATTACACTATAACCGAGTGCAGCACAGACCAGAATTTTTTATAATTATTAAGCATAGGCAGCAACATTATACAATTACAATCCTCGTGTCAGGGAAAATTGGTCCACCAAATTGTTTCTGTTGCATTAAATCAGCTTCAAATCGTTTTATTTTCCTGGAAATAAAAAGGCCGATCTTGACAAGTAGCTACAAAAATCGAAGGCCGATGAAGTCAATAAAATAACATTGACTTAACTTAGTATAATTTGGCCCATGCAGTTATTTCTAATTGCTATCATTTTTATCCATCAATACGGCTCAATGAGAGTTGTTAGGCATGTTCCTTTCTTTCAACAATCCTGTTCAGAAATGCTATGCTTTGAAGTGAGCTATAGTGTCATGGAAATACAGCAAAAATAAATGCTAAGGTTATTTTGTGTGGAAAAGAAAGCTCCCAGGGTCTATCAGCAAAAAGAAATACTTTTAAGCTATTCCTTTGTTTTTTAGTTCATCTTTTCGCACAATTTTTTACAAATTTGAATTTTCTGTACACCTGTTATGTTTACAGGTTTCTGCAAATCACACTGACAATTAACAACAACAACAACAACAACAACAACAAAAAATCACCAAAAGGGAAAAAGTAAACTATTAGCTGTTTTTTTTTGGTTAAAGATATATTTACAATGCATGAATTCAAACATCCAAAATCAAATTAATTTGCTGCAGCCACACTTATAACTTACAACTGAATTTATACTACTGGGTTCATATTTACAGAAAATGTCTACATTTCATGACAAAAAAAATACAATTTTTGGGGAATCAATTGTATTAAATATGTAGGAATCACATGAATATTTTCTACATTTAAAGTCTGTCCTTGGTGTATGTTGTAGAAAGCTTAAAATAATTAACACATTAAATGCCTTCTGCAGTACCTGGTAAAGCATTTGTTTGGCCCTTTTAGGTTCATTATTATCAATCACATACATTCAATTAAGACTTACATTCTGCATAAGTCATAGTATAAAGGGAAAAAAATCAGACCCTAAAGCAGTGTTTCTCAAATGGGGGTATGTGTACCCCTAGGAGTACGCAAAGGCACTACAGGGGGTACTTGAGAGAGAGAAAGAGTAGAAAATTAACAAATAAAGTGTCAGTCCAGGAATGAGATGACAGGAAATTATAAAAAAAAAACTATATATCTATTCAGGAGCCACTAAATCAGTGTTTTTCAAACTTGGGGTCGGAACCCCATGCAGGGTCGACTGCAGTTTAAATAGCGTTGCCTGAAATTACTGAAAAATTATTTTTCTAATTAAAACAACACACAATCTTTAAAAAATGTATTTCTAAACTTTCACTTTATGAAATATAAATCTATTAAAATAAAATTCAGAAAAAATAATATCTGAGCTCAAAAATTCTCCTTGGGGTCGCCAGAAATTCTTGAAAATGTGTGTTATCACATGTTCATTCCATCGTTACGCTCTATAGTTGTTTTTAAATAGTTTTCTAAGCAAAATGTTGTAGTCAGACAAAGGGAGTAATTGAATTCAGAAATAAGAGAAAAGAAAAGTTTCTAAAGAAAAGAATGGACTCTGACATAATTTGGTTCCGCTGGAGATTTCTTCCAATAAAAAAAGAGGGAGTTTTTTCTTCCCTCTGTGGCTAAATGCTTGTTTATGTGGATCTTTCTTTTTTATTATGGTAAAATAGATGACTTTGTTGTAATTTTTATATAAATAACATTGAATTGAATTGAATACTTTAAGTGAAGCTAAAATCCTGCACAAAATTCAAGTATGGCTGATTTGTTTGTTGTTGGGGAGTGAAGGTGTCGCTGAGCAGGTGAGAACACCAAACAGTGCCGTATTACACCCACTGTTCCTTTGTCTCTTTAAACAGGCTATCCAACGAGTGTGTGTTTGACTGCTCATCCATCCTGTATCCACACGACCATGTTACATAACACCGCTACACCTGCATCCTCAATATCACCCTAACAATGGCAATGGTGGGGTATGTGTGTGTGTGTGTGTGTGTGTGTGTGTGGGGCCAACGCAGCCATGCAGGCAATCCACTTTTTCACGCATATGACCCTAACCTAAATACTACTTCACCTGCTTCATAGTATTAAATTAAGCATGCATAGTTCCAAAGGCATGTAGACATTAGTGTGCACATGTATGTAAAACATGTTTACACTAACACTTCCCAGGGGAGCGACTAATCGAGATGTGAGTATGGGATGGTAGAGTGGCTCCCACACAGGATCCAATGACAAGCTTCGGTCCACACACACACGCACACACAAGCTCATCCAGAATGCACAGACTGCTTTTTTTTGTTCACTTCTGGCAGGCTGCTGAGTCACATATGTTCTATGCTCTAACATGGAAAATGTATGGATGGATGGATTTGTTTTGTTTTGGGGGTTATTTCAGATGTGTTCACAGTACACATGTTTTTATACGCAAGTTTAACTTCACACACGCACCATTACACAACCACATATTCACATGGGCACAGTCACACACACACACCTAGACTGGAATAAAAAATATTTCAATACAGTGCACACCCACGCTTATCTTAGCTGAAGGCAGGCTACAGGAAGTTAGGATGGCGGTCCATCAAAGCACTAATATACAGAAACAGGCTCACACAGGTTCACTTTTACCAGTTCTTGAATAGGAACTACTTTAATCCTTCTGAAATAAGATTCAATCCATTTGAAATTTATATTTAAACTACAAAAACTAATGTTGTTGATCAGTTCTTAGCCCAAATACATTGAATACCTGGAGATTTTCTCATTTTCTCGGTTTTTCAGGAAATGTTTATCTCCTGACTGTCAACTGCCAGTCTTCCTCAGATGTGAATGCAGACTGGCAGGAAATAAAATTTCATGAAAAACCTTGTGTGAATAAACAAAACTGTAACATATATTTTAAAGAAAAAAGAACTTGCTGGAATTCTTTTCTCAGTTATGACAATAGCGGACAATTTGTTTTACAATTGTTTACAGAATAACGATGCTATTGCTGCTAGCAAGGCAATAAGCAAAAGACAAATTGCAGTTTTAATTTGTTGTATTCAGAGTAGTGTAGTAACAGTTTCAATGACAAAATGCGTTACTTTATAATTTTTTATTTTTTTTTTTAACTTTCAATAAGATTTCAGACTTTTGATTGCTTTTGCTTGCTGATGTTACATCCTGCATGAGGACAGTGACAGAAAATGGAAAAGTAATTTCATGCTGGACGCGCCGGGGCCTGGAGCAGACTGACGGTGCCAATCAGTGACAGCTTAGCTCATCCTTCCTCGGCACATCATCACACCCACACACATGGGGAACTAATGGATATTTCACACTTAAGTCGCATGAATATTCAAACTTGTCAAATGTATTAAAGAAAAGTAAAACACGTACGAGACTGTAGCTGTTGAAAGTTTTGATCTTTGCGTATTTTGGCAACACGCAGGCAGATGAAAAGTGTGTAAGTTACTGAACAGGAAGCTACTGGTCTATTTTGGGCTGTGGTTTCCCAACTCCACCCTGCTGTAAAACCCTAGTATGGAAAAGAAAACACAATAGGAAGGAACAACGCTTTCTATCTCTCTCGTGCAATCAGCCATCCAATAAACCCATTACAAAGACCGTAAACAGATTAGTGCAACCCACTTCCCACTGCTGATGACAAAGAGCATGACATGAAACAATAATTGCAATCTATTAGCAGTGCTTCTCTTTGGGTGGGACACTACTGACAAATAAACATGTAAAAAGTAAGTACAATAAAATGAATATTTATTACATGTAATCAAAAATAAGCAGATAAATACCAGTTAACTAGATGTTGTTGGTGTTTTACACACGGAGGGGTGGATTCACTAAGATCTGAAATAAAGGGTGGTAATCCAGTTGCTTCCCTAAATCCTTTAGTGGTGCAGTTTCCTCATCTGCTGCGTGGAATTCACTGAGATTGCAGCAATCATTAGTGCACGAGCAGAACTGGTGCAGACCGCCCTTATTTAAATGAGCGTTTTGCTTGTTTAATGTTGAGACGTCACAAGCACACTGACATTTAAGGAAGCAGATGGACTTCTCTGTCTGCTGCACAAACATTTAATAATGTAGAAAACTAAATAAACAAATAAAAAAGTTTTTTTTTTTTTTTTTTTTTTAAACAACAACTTTAAAACCTAATGATATTTTTTCCCCCTCATTTAATGTGGGTGCTCCGTCAGGTCCTGTAACTTTGCTCTGATCAGTGCATGCAAAACAGGCAGATTAGGACAGACACAGTCCTATTGCTCTGCCATTGATCTCAGTTCATACAGCAACACAGTCTGTAAATCAGTTTGCATTCTTTGAAGATGAACTACTGACCATCATCGAGCGCAGCTCTCAGCAGCGCTGTGTCACGCATAAATTACGCTTCTGATCTGCTGACTCTGGCCTGACATCAACACGACACGAGTGAACCTGAAGCGATATCAATCCATGGCGTGTCTGCACCTGCTTCTCAGTTGTACTATTTTTCCGTACTAAAGCAATCACCACAAACAGTGCCAGATTTCATGAATCGCATTGCATCCCCTGCATTAATTTTATTTGCATTTCCTCCTCCCATATTTTTACTCCCCCTGGGAGATCCGCCGACTATGCATATTCATTGGAGGGAACCGCGCTAAATGGAATGAGGGCACATTCTGACGCGCTCCTGAGTGATGGGTCCTGATTCCCTGGGCTTTGTACTCCTTATTAGCGCGTGGAGTGACGTTTGCACACGTTTTAATACCACTAAACCTTTTGTGAATCTGTCCCTGAGTGTACAAAAGAGTGAGTGAAAAACTAGTTTTAGGTGCATTTAACACAAATTAGTCAAACAATAAAACTAGTGCTCCTGTCAGACCTCCAAGGTGGCTGAGTATCGCCTCTATCAGTGACTTGTCGAACAATTAAAAGAAATTATGAAAACAAAATTGCATACAGTATATTATTAGCATGGATTACAGTCTGGGTTGATAATATTTAAAAAATATATGGAAAATGTTGTTGAAAATGTTGAAATATTCTAAAAACAAAAGTAGGATGATCTTTATTTGTAAGATTGAACAAACCATAAACGGATTGAAAAAACAAGGTTTACCTTCGCGTTTTTTTGTTTTGTTTTTTTGAACCTTACATTTAAATAGGCCTATTTTTATTTTCTTTAGTGAAACCTAATGTAGAAATTTATCTGGCAGATGTTGAACTTGAAGCTGTAATGATTGTTATCGGTATCCACAAACAGAGTTGTGTTTGTTATCCTGAGGCATTCATGCGCGTCTTTCCTAAAGGAAGCTGTGAGTATTGGCATTATTCAGTTTTGATCCTACTATACATCAAGGTGACAGCAACACAGAGACTTTCTAATCTGGATAAGACGTGAAATAGTTCATAGGTTTAGGCAGAGACGAAGAGCGATGGCGAGGTCGACTTACTGTCTACACTCTATTCAGAAGCATATTACATAGAGCTTTAAAACTAGAGCTCGTTTAGTGCAAATCATTGAAATGTCATGCAGCACATTCACTTCTGTATTGGAGAGAGTCATTATTTAGTCCCAGTCAAAGAACATTTCATAACTGCTTTAAATCAACGTTTGAGGATACAAATCTATACTTTGTGTTTGTTTTTCTCTGATTAAAACTTATTAATTTAATGTTTAGCTTTTATTGCCTTGACGTTGCTTCTGTTGTGAAATTTCAGAAAAAGAATAAAGAAAGAAAGATGTATTATGTATGTTTGTGTATATGTATATATGTTTGAAGTCTATATTTCTTTTTTAATTTTCAACTGATATTTCGTTCAATGTTTTCATTTGTCTTTTGATATTATTTTTGCGTACTTTGTTTATATATAATTTTTTCCTCATATATCAAAGTTTAACTGTGCATTTTAAGTGTTTATTTGTTAGCCCTTATTCTAAGGGGTGGAGCCTATTATACAAGCCCGTTCGGCTTCGCTCCCTCCATGCACCTTTAATGTTGTTTTTTTTTATGTGTGCTAAATGAATAAATAAATTAAATGAAAGTGAAAGAAATGTTCCTGTTTTTTCCCATCTTACCTGACAAAAGCAGTTCTGGATTCACGTCGATGCGCTGTGGAAGGCTGAGGATTGGACACGCTGTGGGAGAAGGAAGGAGGAAGGGTCGTAGAACGCAGCGATGGCGGCAGAACAGAGGAAGAAGGCGGGGACTTGGTCAGTGGGCTCTTGGTGTTTCGTAGAAGACGGAGGGACTTGACTCTGACTTGTTGGGCAATGCTGTGGTTGCCACGGCGATGGGCCACCTTCCCAACAGATTCTCCAACTGGGCTCATCATCTGCTCTGGCCTGGAATGAAAACAAACATCGCTCTAAAATGCAATCATTATCATAACTTTAAAGAGTAACAAAACCCTGCTTTCTCCTGACCTGCCATTAGAAGGGAAATTTAAAAAATGCCTTGATTATGGGCGGGGCTCCCGCAGCAATTAAGACGTGCCCAGTTTATACTATAAAATCTCCAATGAACAATCTATGCTATGCTAGCTAGCTACTCATTACTCAATATACCTCTATTCACGCTTCTCTCAATCCAACCTACCCACCACAGACTGTAGAGCCCACAGGTGCAAGTTTTTATAAAAGGGGCGGGGCTATCAGTGCCTGTTTGTGATGCAAGATGATCCCAAAACATCACATGATCTTGTTCTCAGCTAATAGCAAAAAATAATTGTAATAGTCAGGTTTCAACCCATAGACGGCAGTCACTCTGATATTTTATAAGTATTATATTTGGACAGCTATGTCTTTTTTTGAGTTGAAATCACTGGACATTTCATTGTAAACACAAACTTGAATGTAGAAGAGAGAGAAAAGACAAGCCACGCCCCCATGCTATGAGGGTTATTTTGCGCAAAAATAGTTTCTGTCAGCGCTGAAGATGGAAGAAACTGGCTAAAAATGAGCCTTTTTAAGCCAATAAGTGAAGCTAAGTCTGAGGTAAAGGTTGTTTCTGTGGAAATTGCAGAGGAGAGCAGCAGTAGCAGTTAGCTTAGTGACTAGCAGCACCTGTCCTGCACCTATCCAGTCGACATGAGGACGACTCTTGGCTTATGGAAGACAAGGCAGGCCTCGGCTGTTAAATATGTTAAAAAAATTGCGAGGATACAGATCTCCATGGCTGTTTTTTTTGTTGGCTATTTTGACAAATAAAAGGTAAGCATGCATTTTATTTTATTTTATTTTCTGCTCTGCTGCAGATTCATTAGATGAATTGTGGCCTTATGTTTTGAATGTAAAAGTCAGAAAATATTTTGTATTTGTAGGTTTAATAGTTTTGTGAACTTTGTGGCTAAATTAGCAATGATCTTGCGCTGTTCTTGTTGCTGAAACACAGCAGATTTTAACAGTCAGAGATGGATGCTCTGCAGCGGACGATTGTCTGTGCTTCTTTAACGCCGATTGGCTGTTTGTGTTCACATGATATTATTGGCCCATTTAGTTAGCAAAAGGCACTTTAAAAAATGTATTCCGTTACATTTTTGTCTCTCTCTTAGTGCTGGAACAACACCCGGTGTTTGCTCCAGGACCTGATGATTTACATATTAAGCACTGTTTATACCCAAATACTAGGGATATAACGATTAATCGTAAGGCAGTTAAAAATCGATTCATAGGTATCACGATTGATATCGATCTTCTGAAAATTGAATCGCAGTACTTTTTTTAACCAGCAGTGTAGGCGGCGGGCGGAGTCTGCTAATACTTTCTTTCTGGCTGCCTTCTACTCTTAAATATGTTAATAAATGATTCCTTGCCCCTTCAGCACCGAAAGAATATCTGCAATATTACATGAATATCTGTAAAAGTCACGTTATTCTATTAGCTCTGTCTGCTAGCATAGCATCTCTTCTTCACTGCTCGATTAGCTGCATGCCAACCGACCACTGGATTACCAGCGCCCTCTGCTGGTCCAAACAAATATCTGACGTAAATACAGGGCAATGACTTTTTTTTTTTTTTTTAAAGTCCAATCGTTAAGGCACAAAATACATTTTCAGTTGCACTTTTAAAAAGAAAAAGAACTATTATGCAGTTTTGCATAGTTTATTATAGAACCAGAATTTAAATTAATAAGCTTCTTCTTCATTTGTATTATCCCTTTATTTATTTAATTCAAGATTTATTTTTAGTTAAATTGCATTATTTTGAATAGTTTATCAAGGGATTCTTTTGACAATGAAAAATAAAAGGAAAATAGTACAGTATTTTCCCCCCAAAAAAATAAAGGAATATTTTTCAATCATCATTTGTCTACAGTCTCATTTTGTAAAATAAATCGTGAGAGAATCGTATCATAAACCCAGTATCGTGAATCGAATCGTATCGGGAGTTGAGTGAATCGTTACATCCCTACCAAATACATTTGTATTCAGCAGAAAAAAGTGGTTTTGGGGTTTAGTTACTCTTTAACAAACATACACCAATACTGTAGCATCCTTTAAAAATTCTACAAAAATCAATCTTAGTACAGTAATTGATGTAAATCGGCACATATTGAGATAATTAGCAAAATAATCTGAAATGTTCAAATCAATAAATAAATAAGTGCATTGGTGTCTTTTTTCTTCCCTTTGATGTTGGTACAAATCTGTTTTCAGTTTACTGTGAAGTGCGTCTTGTTGCCATGTGCTTGCACTTGCACAAAAACACCTGCACAGTGGCTCATTAGAGAAGAGGAGAAAGACAAAGTGAAACATTTGTGCTGTAGCAAATATGCAATGTATGTTATACTGCCTTTGTCTCGACTTCACACTGTAAACCATGGGTGTGAAACTGGTAAAGGTAAAAACGGTTCCCAACTATAAAGACACAACTTTGTTATGTTAAAATCTGCGATTCCTCCCTTTATCAACACAATTAAGTGCAAAAAGATATTAGTAAATGGTCACATGTATTACCCTATTTTTAAAAAAATACACATCATACAAACAGATTTTTCTGCAACAAGAGGTGTAGTTTAATAATAGTGTGCCTCTGTTACTGGAGTGCAATATAACTCATGAAGCAGTGATAGGCCAAGACTATAGTCACAGGCACTAGCACTTGGAATTTAAACAATATTTGACTTGAGGATATGAATCCATGAGTGTATTGCATCACTTTTGTAAAACCTAACTCTGAAGACAGGTTAAGCACTTTTTCCACCCTAAATTAACCTGACATCTGGCTTTTGTGAGACTACTGCAGGAAGTCTATAAAAGACACTTTTTTTTATATTTAAATTAGATTCTGCATTAAATTCAAACAGTGGATCTCCAACTTTTTCTGTTTTTCTGCTTACACCCCCCACACCCAACAAAATTTCACCTAAAAGATCATTTTTTTTAACTTTATTGAAAAACCTTATGAAAAAGTAACTATGCTTCTTCAAAACATAAAATGTGAAATCTTTTATTTTCCTCTGTGTATGTGTGTCAATATATACTTTAATGCTTCAACACATAAGAAATTCTTGCTTAGTAACATTCAGTTCTGAAGTAAATTGTCTCATTTGTCTACAAAAATATAGTATCTTGATACAGCAATAAAAATGTCTTTCGTCTTAAGCCATAAAGCACTTCAGACAGATTTTAGGTCCTGACCTAAAGATTTAAAGCATCATTTGCTAAACAGTCATTGTATAGAGAGCGTACAACCTGCTGAGACAGGTAGAAGAGCATGAGGGAATTCACACAGCACTCCCACTATTGTTCAAATGCACCACTCGTCATCTCCACTCTTGCTGCTTATACCAGTTTCCTCACAAATTCTACATGTCTGACGATAATTTCCAGCAGATTCCTCCAAGACAAAGACGCAGAGTCTGTCCGGATGCTTGGAAGACAATGCTCTGACACAGATATGTCACATGGTCATGGTATAACGTCAAGTGACCGTGGTATTTAAGTAGTGTGACCTTAGGTTAACTCAGGCCATCATTTCCTGAACTTTGGCCCCTCTGATGTTCGACCCACTCAGTTAAGTCAGATGTGATGTACGCTCCCGGCAAAAAGCTTCTCTTTGATGTTTGCTGTGAAAAATTCCTGAACCGTTTTGTTCGGCTTAAGATTTTATTTCTCAAAAATCTGATACAGTACCAATAAATGTGCCTATTTTACCTTTGTTGGTGTGAACCTGTGTGTCGCCTGTTTAGTTAGTTTTATTGCTTAATACTAAATGCTTGATGACTTGCATGATATCGCTGTACACAGTTTCAATGTTATATACAGGGGCGTCTCACCCGTGGGGGATGCGACACTGCACTTTCATCAAAACAAAAATTCATGTTGAAAACATATTGGTCCAGTTAGATTTATTGAATGGTGATCAAGCCAATCACAGTCAGCCATTTCATGAAGCCGCAGTTCATATAGTTAACAGTCAAGAGTGGCAACAAAAATTTGACAAAAAAGAAGAAACAGGCACATGTAATGGCAAAAGGTATAGCTTCAATGAGCAAAATGTAACAAACAATAGTGAAAAAGGGCAAAAACGTGGAACAAAAAGAAGCAAAATGTAGGGAGAAAAGGAAACAAGCAGTGACGTGCCATCAGGGTAGGCAAGGTAGGCAGTGCCTACCCAAGGGTGAATTGATATTTTGATTATTTCATTATAATTTTTTATTTTTTTATTTTTTTAGATTATAAATTATTTATTTTTCCATTACCAATAGCCTACAGTACCTGTAAGTTTGAAAGTGTCCGCATTTTGTGTGTTTCATAGCCCAAATTACTAAACAGCGCTATTTCGTGGAACAGCTGCACAGTCTTTTTTTTTTCACTCTGCTGTAAGGCAGAGGGAGGCCACGCCCCCTCCCAAAGGCACGTCGCTCTTCTGCCTCCGTTCCCATTGCTCGATTTTACGTGTTTGCGCATGCGCAGTTAGGTCCCCAATATGATATCCATTTACGCGTAAAGGCAGCGTAGAGAGCTGCCTGTGCACGTAACTACACAATGCTAAATGCTATACCTAAGTTCACAGCACATTAGTGAATAAATGACACGTGACTGCTGCTGCTACGTTCTCTAGCTAGTGGGCGGGATAACGCTACAGTCAGGATGACAGCGCTAGAGATGATAGATAAACTTTGTTTTGAGGAAAAACGACAGCTTTTAAAAGATGGAGACCAACACCTGAGCTACCAGAGCTTCAGCAAAAGTAAAGTCAGAACATTGTTGGTACTTTTCACAGTGAATGGTACAAAAAGAAGGATTGGCTTTCTGGATGCTCCTCACTGAGGCTGTTCTAAGTTGTCATTTTCTGTGTTTCCAACACAAACAACAGATGTGCTGTCGTGTCATGAAATATATCTTGTTGGGAGAGAATGGAGGATATATTAAATAATTGTTTATGTTTCTTTAATGGTGTTTATGATGTTGATTTTGTTAGATGGCTAAACGCTTGTTCATGTGGATCTTATTGGGTTTTTTCTTTCTTATTATGAATTTTATATTTTGATAAGCGCATTGAGATGACTTTGTTGGAAAATGCTTTACACAAATAAAATTTATTTGAATTCAATAAACACTTGACAGCAGAAACATATGAAATTGTCATTGGTGGTCTCGATTTGCAACGTGCCTACCCAGCCCTAGAGGTCACGGCACGTCACTGGAAACAAGTGTTAATTATTGGGCAAAAGGTAGCTTATTTGGATGAAAAGTGGCAAAAAATAGTTAAAGAATCGACAAAAATTGGATCAAAGTGTCAAAAAAAAGCTAAAATCTGAAAAAAAACAAAACAAAAAGCGGCAAAAATGGGAAAAGGAAGTTGCAAAATGGCCAAAGAAAAAGGTAAAAACGGGTTAAAAAGTTTCACCCTTTTAAGGTTTTATGAGGGAATAATAATTCAAATTAAAACATAAAGAGCCGTATGTTGAGTATCACTGACTTGATAACAGCTTTATCATGGTTTTAGTAAATAAATTTAATAAAGTAAATTGGGAGTCAACGATTGCCCTACTCTTAGAACATCCTCACTCTTAAAAATCGCTGCCTGAAGGAGAGAACAGCAGTACATTGTGTCTGAGTCGTGTTGCACAATGAGCCAAGTTTTAGTCAACTGTAAAACAAAACAAGTTAAAAATTAATATTCTGAAGAAGATGCCAGCAGACAAGGAAAAATGGATCAAACCTAAATTATGCAAAACTCTGCAGTGTGTTTAAACTGCAGGGGATTTTTTTTTTTTCCACTGCTTTTGTCCCAGATCGTCTCCCTCCAGCATGATATGATTAACTTTGCCAACCATTTGCAAGAATTCATTAAAGTAAATGTTGTCAATATAAAAGCCAAAACATATTTAAATCTAAATAATTTGATAAAGGAACTCTAACAATGCCTGGATTATATCAAAGTGTGTTAGACTCCTGAAAAAGAACAAGTTTTAAGTATTGTTTATATATTTTTTTTTTTTCAAAAAAATGTAAAAATATAAATAAAAAATATATATCTTGTATACTTAAAAAATAGCAATGCCTTGGATATGTATAGTTCTTTTAATTCACAAAAGTCAAAGTGCGAAAAACAATCAAAACATTAGTTCCTAGGACCAAAGCCATTCTGGTGGAAGTAAGCTAAATCTGTAGCCACCTCATACAGCTGCGCTGAAGCATTTGATCAATATCTGCCACTACTAAAGTAATATGATGATATTTAAATGTATACAATTTAATCAAAAGTGCATTTTATGTGTGTTTCCCTAGGGCTCTTATCTTATCTATAAATATAATAATAATAATACATATTTATTTATGTTTTTCTTTAAGTGTTTTTAAAGAACTCAAAGACACTTTACAGTTCAAACAATTACACACAAGTAAAAAAAGTAACTAAAAACAAAGGTAAATACAGAAAACACCGAACAATTACAAGTTCAAAGCTTAAAAAAATAAATTAAAAAAAGCTTCCTTTAAAATATTATGTTTTTAAAAGGTGATATTATGATAATGTGAAGAAGAATTGTTGCTTTTAAAGTGTAATTTTAGACTACTGACTACATTTTGGACTGAGTAGGTGGAGTAGTGGTAGGAAGATTAAGAACAACTTTTGATTAAAATTTCATAGATAAACTTTAGTTTACATATTTTCCAGGGTGAAAAGTTTTCTTTGGATTGCAATATTTTTGCCCAGGTTAATAATTTAATATAACAATACAAAGGAACTTGAATCAAGGAAATTAATCAAGGTTCAAATCGTAACCAAAATTGTTATCAGAAAACATTATAATTTAATGTACAGTAGTCCTTCGCTATAACGCGGTTCACCTTTCGCAGATTTTTTTTTACAGTGCAATTTTTGATGCATTTTTTTTTTACAGCGTATGAACCTGCATTGTGTTCTGCGTCCTGAGTGGCTAATGCTGTGTACACACACACCGCCCACCAGCGACACATCCAACTGGGTGAGTTTCACTGCCTGCTGAAGCAAGGAGCTGCGCTCCTTTTTCTCCTCTCATAAACATAAACCACCAGTGAAAAAAGCTGGTGTGGTTAGCAGCTAATGCTATCCTAGCTCAGTGCTACAGATAGAACTTTTATCTGCTACAACCACCTAATCGCTGATTCTCTTCCACGCCAAATCCTTCCTAGTCCGGTCCCGGTTATAAAGGCCATGTCATACAGCTCCAGGTGGTCACACACAGCTTCTACTCCATGGTTGAATGGGTGAACAGACCGGTGTCCGTGTTGACGGCCTGATGTCATCGTCAACAAAGACTCTGAATGCACTCGGCATCAATGTCTGATCGCTAGCAGTGTGACTCTGAAATGCAGTATGTTTGAAAACAGGTTTGTGGTTTTAAATCTACGAAGGATTGAACTTTGAGTGTTTAAACAAGAGAGAAATGTTCATTCCTGTCTGAGAAAAGTGTATAAAGTGTGTGGTGAGAGGTTTTACAGCCTTAAAACATGTATAATAATTGTAAAAAATAAAGCTGACTACTTTGCGGATTTCGCCTACTGCGGGTTATTTTTAGAATGTAACCCCCGCGATAAACGAGGGACTACTGTATACTGTATGTAAATAGTAGAAAAAAGTCTGTCATCCACCTGGCTTGCTCGGCATAATGGCTGTTCTGTTTAAACTCAGTTCAAACAAATTGAGTTGTCAACACCTGACAGAAACAATTGTTCAGTTCCATCCTCGATAGCTAAATTTCCCCAGTTACAATAATCCCTTCGGTGACCCCTGATGACCTCTGGTGACCTGCTGTCTGGTTAAAACAACTCAAACCACTTGACACAAAGCCCAAAGTTGTGAGGAATGACAAGTATGCTCAAAACAGGCAGACAAACACACGCATGCATAGATGGAGGGTGCACTGTACCGAACACACACACCACTAACACCCCAGTGACAGATTTCTGTTACAGGTATTGTGCCTGTCACTGGGGGAAAAAGACACATTGCAATGAAAGGATTAGAGGAGCATTGTGACATTCTGAATGGTGCTGGAAAAAGCGGCTCGTTTTATTACGGAGAGGTAAGAGATGCAGTCATCGAGGAATAGGAGGAGCTTGCAAATGTAAACAAGAGTAAAGGGACTTGAACAATCAGGACATTACAATATGAGCTTTAAAAAGGTTTACTTTGAGCCTGCATGTGGGTTTGTCCACAAATTGCAGGAATTTACACTAGTAGGTCCCATGAATGTGTGCTAGAGGAAGTTCACAGCCATTGTAAATAAATAACCATTGGCAATGAACCCTAGCAGTGCAGGTATGTCATGTTTGGCTTTGGATGTTTAAACTAGACTCACCTTTCAGCGTTTGCACTGCCCGCTGCTGCTCCCACAGCGACAGTAGTGTCGTCAACGCTGCTGATGTCCACTGCTGGCACATGGGCTCCAATTCTCTGCTTGCTCCGTCTCCTTGATTTCCTCTTGGAATGGAAAAGAATAATGTGATTTTCAGAACTGATTCCTATCTGAACACCTGAAAGATAATTAAGGCCTTCATCAAAGTAAGCTGTGTTTAAAGCTCCCATTCATGTCCATGTGGAACAGTAAAGCAATACGTTTTAATCTAGTATGGGCAATATTTTCATTTGGGGCATGTTGAAAATCATGGCATTTAAAGGTTGCAGTAGCTTACTGTTAGCAATGCTGTATGACCAGCATAGCAGCAGTGCTGAATTCTTCCAAATTTGTGTTTAACGTGGTGTTGAATGATGAAGGTCTTTCCACTTCGTTACCTATTTGTGGTAACGGAGTGGAAAGGACAACATGGAAGTTGGTCACAGCTATCACACACTGAAGTACAACTCAATGGTTGCAGTTGTAATACCTAATGTCCTTCATTGCCTTTATAAAAATGTACATCAAAAATTCGTTCTCAGGTTTCCATGGATACAGCTGATGATAACGTAGTGGAAAGGAAAAAGGAAAAGTGCTGACAATTGTCAATCGAACCTGCATTACAAAAAAAATAGCGGAACAAGAAAGCCAGAAATGTTCTGTTTATTAATTTTTCCTGAAACCAATATGTTAAAAACAGCATTTATTCCCAAATGTGCCCCTAATAAGAATTTTGCCCATATAGACTTAGCATGTTATTTTTCTACATAAGATCAGTAAGCCTTCAGAAAACTATTGGAGGAAAATTAACCAACATTTCCTGTAAAAAACATCAATTTTGTGTTAGTAAAATCAACACATTTTAAGCAAACACAGTGCTCGTAATTTTTTATTATTGTTATTATTTCTTGCAAATGTTTTGCAATTTCTGGTTGGTAAACACTTGTTGAAAGTAAAACGTTACGTTGAAACATCTTTGTCTTCATATTTGTTTTAGGTAATCTTCCACTCACTCCATTTACAAATCCTGCCTTAAATGTTCCTAATGTTCAAGCCACTCATCAAAAATCAAACACAATAAATTAATTAATATACGGAACTCTTTTTCACCCAAAGTGCCCTATCCTGTGACACTCTTTATTAAAATTTACCCGAGCCTCTGTGACTGAAGCTAAGGTCTTGCTCCTGGACAATCGTTCAGCTGCAGGGCTCTTCTGAATAGACGTCCTCTCTGTTCCTGTTTGTGAGTTGGTTCCTTCTGCCTGCTGACGACCCATGGGCTCCAAAAAGTATCTCTGTGCCAGGTGAATCACCCGCTTCAGGACACTTTTAGCCCCTGGAAAACAACACAACAGTCAATATATGAGATACAAAAACAGATGACATTCGTAATACATTTCCTTTCATGTAAGATGACTTCATTTAAAAAGCCTGTTTCTTTCCTATCAGGCAAGAATGTGGGATCAAAACAGTGCTGAGGTGCATAACATTGAAGAGAAGATGTGGAGGGTACAGTAGGTACCGTATGTCAGAGAAGCATACTAAGTTGTCATGACAAATCCGTGTATCATTTGTTTTTCATTATGTAACAAAAACATGGAAAAAAGAAAAAAAAGACTCATTATTTGATATTTGTTTCCAAAACCAAAATGAAAAAACGGAAAATGCCTTGTTTTTCAAATTCAAGCTCTTTTGCTTCCGTACAGAAAATGAAAAACGGAAAATAAACACCATTATCCGTTTTCTCCATTATCGATTTGCCAAAGTACGTGACCCGGAAGTGTACTCTCATCCGACGCAAACGGCTATGCTAACGGCAGTTCGGCATGAGAAGATCGCTGCTTCCAACTGTGCATCCAAAACGTGTCCTTTTTGCTTTAGCTGGTGTTGGGCACAGAACCTCCTCACGGACATTTCGGAGGATTTAGAGACTCCTAAGTGTGGCAGAGCTAAAGATATCTAGGAATGTGTAACGCTTCACTTCCGGGTCACGTACTTTGGCAAATCGGTAATGGAGAAAACGAATAAATGTGTTCGTTTTCCGTTTTTCGTTTTCTGTACCGAAGCAAAAGAGCTTGAATTTGAAAAACAAGGCGTTTTCTGTTATTTCATTTTGGTTTTGGAAACAAATATCAAAAAACGAGTGTTTTTCATGTTTTTGTTACATAATGAAAAACAAATGAAAGAATGATGCACGGATTAAGACACACCAGGCCTAACTCTACTTACACATTTTTGTGTATATCCATTTTGTGTGTGAATGTGTCCTTGTTTTACACAAATGAATGTTATCAGTGACTCTCCATGTTTACTCAGGCGGTAGAATCTACCCGCTTCGACAAGCTGTGAACACAAAGACGTGCAACCGTGCATGCAAATACAGACACTGGTGCTATATCATGTTGGAAGGCCAGAGATGCAAACACATTGATTATTTCTACAACCTTATATACAGGTATATACTGTATATAAATGAATATATATACAGTATGTATTTTAGAGGGGAAATAACAAAGCAGTACTAATGAAAAATTCCTTCCGCAAAAACATATGAAACATTAATTTAAAACAACAGCTTTTAGAGACTTCTTCTTCACTATATTTCACTCGGTGTCAAGTTCTGTGCCCACTATGTAGACAAAGACCAAGGCTGTGTTCTAAATTGCATTCTAACACACTACACATAGTAAGTTTGATGTCAAAATGAGTATGTAGTGTGTTCACATTAGATAATATAGAAAGATTGAGTAGAAATACAAGGATGTATACTATATCGGGACATTTTTGAAGTGTGCACAAAGGGTACACGAGTCATACTCAACCGCCCCATGATGCATTGCGAGCGGAATGTCAAATTGTCCTGTGGCCAGCTTCAAGCTGGGTCAAACATCCCCTTTTCAAAACAAAAGCATCTCTTCTAGTCTTCCATTCTTTTTTAACACTTTTGTAAACAGAGCTCTTGTTTTGAAGTTAACCAGAAGTTTTGTCAGTAGTACAATGGAGAGTCTCTGAAAATCTCTGAAATGTCGGCATGAAATGTGTTCTATTTGATCACTTTTTCACTCAAAATACTTTTAGAACTTTCAAAGGTGGCGAATCAATAGAAATATTTAGCCTCAGTATGCTTCCGGTTTTTGTCGTTGCAGGTCCGAAATGTTTCTTGGGAAACTTGGAAGTATACTTCAGTGGGAACAGTCATCATCACTATGGTATGTATTAGACAGTATATACTTAATTTTGTAGTGCATAGTATGGAGTCTGCCATTTCGAACACAGCCCAAGACTTGCCCGAGACAAGATATGACCAAGACTTATGGGAGTCGAGACCGAGACCATAAAAATCTATTTCAAAAGAGTTGGACAGTTGAAGAGCATTCTCTCTTTAATTTTAGTTTTCTTTTAAATACTTTTGACAAACAAAAACAAGATGTCTGCAACTCCTTCAAAAGGACAACATGCAAAAATCTTGAATATTTACAAATATGTTCCAATAAATCTTGCATGCAAATTATCTTTGCATGTATTTAAAAGCCACTGATAACTCCCAAATTATTTTAAATATCTGCAAAAAGGATGTTTATTTGTCAGGTGAATGAGGTCTAAAGTACGTGTTTCGAGGTATTTCTGACTATAGAAATAAGATGCACTGATGTCCCAGTTTTTGCAGGTGTCTGACAAATAAGGCCCCCAAAAAGATTTATAAGAAGGCAGAATAATCAGTGAGGTAACGCCAAGCGTTTGAAGTCGAATTACAACGTTAATTAATCAGGAATGCTTCCAAGTGCTTCTCCTTATTATCACATTAATGAAGTTAAAGAAAAACAAATCAGTGCTGGTCTCGACTGGTCTTGACCGAAAATCCGGCCAGTCTAAGAAGGAGACACAGCCGAGTAAAAATAGTTTTTGGAGAACAACACTAGCATTCAAATCATGTTTTTCCCTTGTTGATTGTCTCCAACATCTTGTTTGGCAGGTGTGTGATCATAAGCAAACTCACCCTTCTCAGTGGTCTTGGTTCCCTCCAAAGGTGAGGACACATTTTCTTTTCCAGTAGCTGCTTTGTTTTGACTGGTTAGTGCAGCCACTGGCTTGTTACTCTCATCTGAAAGAAAGGCCAACAAATTTAGCTTAATATTAATCTAGTGCGTAGCACAATTTACCAAGTAGTGCCTCATATATCTGTCAGTACAAACGGCATCATGAGTTTGTAAGCAAGTAATAAAAAAAGTTAATTTGTGTCTCATTATTATCTCAACCTAATACAAATTCACACATTATTTAAAAACAATAATTAAGCAATGCCTTTTTCAACACTTACAGTCATTTTCTTGTCTACATCACTCTCATTAGTGGTAAAAATTCCTTTATGGCAAGTCTATTTCAAGGTTTGTAGCAAGTGGGGGGGGGGGGGGGGGGGAAGTGATGCGGTCCTCTAATTTGTAAGTATGCGTAATAGCAATTTAACACAGGCCTCAAGGATACAGCGTCACCCAAACAGGAAAAGCCAATGATAAAGTGCAGTGTTTCCCAGCCTAATGTAAGGTTTTTGCAAAGTCCTGAATCAGGTTATCTTTGAAGTTAAAACAATTCCATTTCCCAGACCTCTACCCACCGTTATCGCCCATGGCTCTCTTTGCCACTTTACCTCTTGTGTCTCTCCCACCTTCCTTCCCTCCCTTCAATCTGTTTCAATCACTGTCAGACATCAGTTAAAGAGAATTCCCTTCTCCTTCCAAAAGCCAACTTTAGAGCACACAACGTGTTACTGCGTGTCTCCCATTAGCCACCCAGAAACCAACTGGAGGGGAACATGCGGCATTAGCTCATTCACTCTGTAAATAAATCAGGATGGGACATCAGTCAAGTTTTGTGGTTTGACAATATGTTCCTCCCAGTTGACGTTAGTCAAATACAAACCACCTGCGTTAACCCTTTTAGTAGAGGAATGCTATAAAGTACAGGAAAACCAAAAACAACCACTTTTATTATTTTTTTAGGTTTAATTTAAGATGACTCACTCCAAAAGTGCACACACAGATATGATCCACCCACACATGAACATGAGTGTGCACACACAGGTGTCTGTAAATGCGAACCATTATGTAAATAACAGAAAATATTCAGTTAGTTTCATTAAATAACAAGGTATATGACTGCTTAATAGGAAATGTAACACTAAATTACTTGTCTTGTAATTTCATGCTTGACTTAACATTGAAATAAATGAAATTACCTTGTTTCCATCTGGCTTGGGATAAAAATAACTACACAATCTATTCACGAATACTGGTGAGCTCACTTATCCATCAGTATGACTCAGGGACGTAATGAGAAGGCCTGATGTGATGTGATTTATAGCAGAGACTCAGACTTGAGCACACCCAGCTGTTGGAGTTTCTTTTTTCTTTCATGTGTTGGTTAGTGCTGTTAAAAACTACATTTCAATTTTTTTTTATTTAGAGCATGAACTCCTTGCCTTACCCATAACTACCTCCGTCAAGAAGATAGTATTTACCAATGTTTCACAGATTTTGTCAAAACTTTAACCAAAGATAGACAGTACGCCATTGGAAGATTCCATTTACATTTGATGAGAGGATGTAGATCAATATACTGATTCTGGATCAGTTTAACAAATCCCTGTCAATTACCACACAGAGTTTCATCCGGATCGGATCTGTATTTGGCATTTCATTGCAGTTTTTCATTAACATGTGAGTGCCTGTACTTTTGGACCTACCGAATCACACTGAAATCTATTGGCAGTAGTGTAGATAGGTGGGATTTTTCAAATTGTTTGCACCCTTTGGCGTGTTTCCACTGGCGGTATCGGCTCTACTCTCTTTTTGAGTGTTTCCACTGGGGAAAAGTACCTACTCTATGGTACCTGGCGCTGCTTTTTTTTAGTAGCTCTTTTGTTGAGGTTCCAAAAAAGCAGCCCTGGTTTGAAATGTGACGTAGGCACAAAGCAGACACTGATTGGGTCCAAGAGTCATCAACTCACGCACAGAGTGGAAGCATTTGGCCACCATTCATTTTTGTTTGGCGATCTTGTGAGGATAGCAGCAAAAATGTGCATTCCGTGGAGTCTCACGTGTCAGGTTGGTGCTCAATGGAAAAGCTCTGAAAAAACAGCATCGGGTCCCAAAAGCGAGAAGTGTGGAGCCGTGTAGAGCCTTTAAAGTGTGAATGATTGTGGTACCATGATCAGAATAACTGCCAATATGTGTCAAAGAAGACAATTTGCAGATTGCAGTGTTGTGCCAAGAACAAATGCTAGGACTAAAGTTGCTTTCACATTAGGATAGTCTGGAAGATAACAATATTTTTTAATTTTTAATACGATCAACTTAAACTCTTGGAGCTTTTTCTTATTTTAAACACTAGTGCAGGAGTGATTAAATACAGTTTTAGTATTTATTACAAAATTGAGGTTAACAGTGTGTTAGTCCAAACTGTAATTGCAGCTATAGCTGCTCTGGCCTCAGGGATAATCACGTCAAGCAGAATCCCTTTGTATGTACCGGTGCACAGAAAGAGATTTTAGCCGAACCCACAAAAATAAAAGTGAGGAATGCCTGTAGTGGTGAGCTCACCTCCGGCCCCTCGCCATGACTCAGCGATATAATGAGAAGGTATGGATGACAGTTTGCACCTCACTGCCTTCACTCTCTCCCTTTCAAAGTCAGTGTCAGATGACAGAGCTCACTGCTGATTCCTCAATGTCCAGGAATTATTGCTGATGACGTTCTGCTTTTTGAAGGTTGTGTTTAGGTCTGGGCAAAGCGCATACTGTCCCTGGAGCATTGGTGGGCTGGCACACCTGTAGGTGCGATTAAGTAAGCTCTGATGCAAGCCTGGACTCAGCAGATCATGGTGCACTGCCCACTGACGTTAGCTTAAGGCAGCTCTCAAGTGCTGATCATTTATAAAAAGGGTGAAGCATAATGGTCACAGTAAAGGCCTCGAGGGTACAAAAAGAGTAAAGGCTGACAAAAGTGCAAACAATTAGAAAAATCCCACCTATGTACACTACTGCCAATAGATTTCAGTACAGAAAAAAGAAGTTTGTCAGCATATATTCTGCCAATTTGAAAAAAAGAGTAATAACTTTGTTTAATGTCAATCAAATGAAAGGATTGACATTAATTATGTTTGTAGCATACACTTTATATCAGATGTAAAACAACCTGTGACTCAACAAATGAGTTCAGAGGTCAGGGCCTTTGCATGGTAACACAAACGACTAGATTGTAAATAGATATTGCAATATTAATGCATCACTTGATGCATTGTTGAGGCATATTAAAAGCATTGTTATTTTCCAAATGCGTTTTGGATAAGGGTATTTTTTCCTGCGAAAAATATTGAGTAACGCTTGAAGTTGACGTTAACACTATCATAATATATCAAAAGGTGTCATAATTTAACGAACAACACATAATGACAGTCTTCATGCCACGTTATTCATGCTAATGACAGCGTAATGTCAGCCTTTATGTATAAAACTTCAAGTAAAATATTGTATCGTATCGTTATCACGAGCCCATTATCGTATCATATTGTGAACTATCTCTATGAGATAACACTTACTGTAAACTCTGTTGATGTGCATCTAAAGATTTGTGCATATTTGGTTTCTGATATAGAGCCAGGTAAATATCTTGGAATACGATGAAGGTACAGTGCCCCAGTCTAACCATAAAGCCATGACCAACTGGGTTAGCGAACGTTACAGTTCAATTGGTGCTCAATTTAAGTGGTGCTTGACTGCCAGTTGGTAGTGGTGGCTGTTGAAGTAAATACTGAGGTTGGGACGATATATTGCAAGTCAAGATATCGCAATAATAAATTGTGACTATTATAATAGGTATCATCAATGGTACGAGTGGTATCCCAATATTGCGAGGTGGGGGGTAATCATCATACCTTCTCATTCCTGCTACATCTGTCCAAAGTGAGCATGTCTTTTCAGCTGTAGGAGACATAGTCAATGTCCAACGGTCTCAACTGCTGCCAGAAAATATAGACATGCTACTATTAAAAATAACATGTCTATATCTTAAATCTGGGATTTGTAGACTGTTCTAGTTTGATGTTTTAAATTAACTTGTTAGGCAAAGTTTATGCACAGATAGGAATATTTTCTTTTGGAATGTCATGATGATGACATGATTTACTTTTGTTTTAGACGAGCATGAAACACTGGTCAATTTTTGTTATTGTTCATTATATTTCGTTGAAAAGGCCATACCCAGAGTAAGTATACAATATATCCAGAGTTAATGTTGAATAAAAGCATTGCAATTTTTCAAACTACAATTTCTTGGGACTATTTTCCCCTTTCAAAATTACCGAATTGTTTTGTTATCGTAAGCCCTGTATCGTATATTGTACCGTATCACGAATTTTGTATATCATCTCACCCCTAGTAAATACCCATTTAGAGCAGGGTTAGTGAATTGTACTAACATTTGACATGTTACATAAAATGGCTACTTTTGAACAGAATTATTCCACTGCAGATAGTTGCAACAGACCAAATCCAAACTTAATCTCCAAATAATGAAGCATCAAATGGAGATACATAACTGTAAAGGTGATAGAAGTGAAAATTGTGAAAAAAAAAAAGAAAAGCTAAATGCCAAATTTGGAGAAAAAGAAGAGGAAAAGAGAATTTGTCTAAATAAAATAGTCAGGCGCACACAATGATATAATAAAAAAAAAACCCACTAAAAACTGTCTGCTCTCCACAAGATAAGGAGATTGTCCACAAGCATTCAAGCACTCAAGTGATTAAAGACATTCACTAAATGTGCCGTACCGTAGACTTGGATCATAGGTGAGAGGAAGGGGATTTCCTCAGAGTTCATTGTCTACAAATGACAAATACACACTGCCCCCAAACCTACAGCTCTATCCCTAATGTTTTCATTGGGATCATAGAGCAAATACAGTAAGTTCTGACCCTAATAATAGGACCACACTGGTTTCAGGAGGCAAATTGTTCTATGAGTTTGGTTAAGCTCATTTTAGTGCATTAACTGCTTTTTATGCATATGGGAAACTCTCAAAGGATTGGGAGTTTTTATCAGTAAGAGCGAGGGACAACAGATAGTGGTCAACATGTTTCTGATGCTAATGGCGAAAAAAAAAATCTACACAATATCCACATTTGCAGAGATTCATTCACACATAATGTTGTTTGCTCAGCTGAAAAGAAGATAAAAAGTCCCTTTAGTTGGTTGGTAAATGAATGGCTTTAGAGTGTCAGGCTATGACAGGGCCATGGGGGAGAGAATAGACGGTGCTGAGAGAGAGTGTGGGAAGAAGAGAGGACCACAAAGATAAATGGAGGATGACAGCAATAGTGGAAAGTGGGAGGGTTAAGACGTAGGCAGCCACCAGTAAGGAATATAAAATAGGTTAAAGTCTCAAAAGTAACAAATGTTTTTAAATAAGGGTTAAAAGGTGGTTTAAAAAATCAATTGTGTCAAAAGTAGAACTCTGGAAAAACTAATGTACCACTTTATTATAGGCAATTTCAAAGGAAAAAAACTACAAATATATTTTCTGGTAAACTTTGCAATTTGCAGGTTTGAATTCCACAGTTTTCTATTTAATAACAGGGTAATGAAAAATCATACGGTTACTAAAGCTAGTTCAGGAAACATTAGCAAATTGTGAAAAAGTTTGCTATTTGTCAGTTGCAGGTTAAAATGAAAGGATGATTCAGCGATTTGACACCAGATTTATTCTTAATGAAGATCTTTAATGAGAGGGCAGTCTCTGTACTCCTAACTTTACAGTAAGATCACCATCTTTTTGTGACGAATGCTTGTGATATCAGATCAAAATTATACACACGCAATAAATGTCAGGATCTTTATAACAACAATAAATTAGCTAATAATGTCCTTATTTACATTTCTTAAATACAGTCAGACAAAAAACATGAGGGTAAAAATGAAAGCACAGATTTACAAAAACACAAAGACAAAGGTCGGGCTGATGTTAGAAAAGATAACATGATGCAAGTCAGAATATGAATGAAAAGAGAGGATATCAGAGGGACAAAACTGTAGAGAAGAAGATAATGGCAGAGTGGGTGAGAGTAGTATCCCCTAATCCCCTGACCTGTGGGCTTTGACCCCAACCACACCCTGTCATTCACAAACTGCCTCCTTATAAGCTTTAGTCCCACTGCAGGACCAAAGTACTCTCCTGAACATACGCAGAGTTTGCGGGGGGCATGGGGGGCATTGATCGATTCATTTAGAGATAAAATTGCATAATAAACCGCTATCAAAGTTTTTTTGGGGGGGTGCCTCATTTGGCAAATACATATGACCTATATTTAAGAGTAATCAAACCATATAAAACATGTTTACCATTAAATGTCCCAGATTCTAATAAACAACTGAGACAACACAATCATTAAGTTTTTACTACTCTGGCTTTAGTGCATAGCTGTTAAAAATAATCTTTTTAAAAACATAAATCTATATATTTTCCTATGCAAAATGCATTCCACAGCATGCCTTTCAAAATAAAAGTGTATTTAAAAGACAAGTCCAACATGAGAGACCTTAAGTATTTATTTATGTTTGACCAGCTGTCCGCGACCCACCCAGTACAGGTCACTGTACCACTTTTGGGTCCCACTTTTGGGTCCCGACCCACCAGTTGAGAATCACTGATTTAGTTCAAATTCTATAATTAATTTCTTAATTAATATAGATTATTCATTCCGATAATTAAACCCAAATTACTGATGAATAGAATAGTCTTTTATTGTCACGGTACTCGCATAGAGCTACAGTACACCACAGAGCATAGAATTAAAAGACAGGAGCGAAAACAACAACAAGGCATTTTGCATATACAACTTATATTCCTACCTCATTTAAATAAAAATAAACACACTTTTAGAGAGCAACTGGGGCTGTGCAGGGGGTGAAAGCTAAAAAAAACGTTAAAAGAAGAGAAGGTCAAGTTGGTTCATACACATGAAAAGCAAGAAGATGTTAAATCTAACACAAAAACAGAGAAACATAAATAAAAAAGGCAAGAAAACCTTAGGGGTCTACCCCAGGAGGTGAGGCATGGCAGTCTGTGCTGATTTAACTTCATTTTCCTCTAAAAAAAAAAAAAAAAGATGAAGCAGTGTCTCATTTGCCTGCGGCACACAGACGTTTATACACGAATCCCAAATAATTAAAAGTGCTCTGAATTGACTTTTAATTAAGGCCGATGTGCAAACAAAGCACAGAGCTGTTAACTTCCAATTTAATTAGGACCAAATATGGGAAAAAAAACATTATTACCTCAAGAAGAAAAAAACACATGCTTTGATATTCTAAAACATAATTAATAAAGAGAAGAATAGGATAAGTTAGCTCTTCTATCAAAATACCATATAATTCATTAAGGCAATAACAATTCACTCAATGAGAATATGATGGCTGTTGGCTCTGATGAACCCATGTCATTTGAAAAATTAACATATTTTAATACATAATTATTTTACAAGCTGCAGCTAGATGGAAAAATTCTACAACTATAAATTGAAAAGTTGAAAGTTGTTGCAAAGTTTACTCTGTAGTAACCAACTGGATTACCGTTGTATAAATATTGTATTACAACGTTGTGTAAGTATAAATAAATGTGATGAAAGCTGAAAGTTCCAATGAAATGTTCATTTCGCAAAATACATACAATAATAAATAATAAAAAATAGAAAACGTAACACAGACGCTCGATTATTTACCTCAACACAAAACTCTGGTTTCCGAAGAAGACATAAATGTTATGTCCTCCACGTGCTATAAAAGAAATTGAATGGCAAAGATTCTGAGGTAGAGATAGGTGTTTAATGGTGACAGTAGGTCAGACCAGGGCAAATTGAGCAGGTGGCATTCACACACTAAATCAGAAAAACAGGTAGAGATGGAGAGAGGATTAGAAACACCATTACAACAAGCAGAGCTTAATGAACAGTAGACCAACACATGAGGTCAGGGGTAAACTAGAGTGGAGAGAGTCCACAGAGGTCACAAAGGTCACATTCTTCTCAGACTAATGACAAAGATAAGCCAGTTCATTTTCTACTACCTTGACTTGACTTTGTTCAGAAGTTAGGAAGATACACCAGCTCCCCTTTTAGTAGCATTTACAGTAATAACTAGTATTAGAATAATGTGCCATGTATTGGCTTTGAAAGCTCAGCTAAACTTATATCACTACAACATGTCACCTGTTCAGTGCAGCTGCCTCCTCTTTTGACCACCTTTTAAAGATAACTTATACAATGCTCTAGTTTTAAAGACACTGAACTAGTTTCTTAACACCACTATTTTTCACTAGGCAAACATTTTAACACAAGTACCCCCTTTCTCTTATTTCTGAATCCAAGTACCCCCTTTGTCCAACTACAACATTTTGCTTGGAAAACTATTTAAAAACCACTACAGAGCACAATGATGGGATGAACGAGTGATTACACACATTTTAAGGAATCTTATTTTGTAAATAAGAGGAAAGAAACACTACTTCCCAACCTTTTTTGGATCGTGACCCCATTTTGATAACAAGAATTTCTGGCAACCCCAAAACCATTTCTTTTAATTTATTCTTTTTATTTTTAATACATTTGTTTTTATTTTTTTATAATATGTATATATACAGTGGTATGCAAAAGTTTGGGCACCCTTGTAAATGTTCATGATTTTCCTTAATAAATAATTGGTTGTTTGGATAACAAATTCCAGTTAAATTTATCATATAGGAGACAAACACAGTGATATTTGAGAAGTGAAATAAAGTTTATTCGATTTACAGAAAGTGTGCTAGAATTATTTAAACAGAATTAGGCATGTGCATAAGTTTAGGCACCCTTGCATCTTATTGATTTTAATACTCTTAGCACTAATTATTGGAACTCAAAATTGTTTTGGTAACCTCAGTGATCCTTGATCTCCATACACAGGTGAATCCAATCATGAGTCAGGGTATTTAAGTAGGAAAATTCTAGGTGTTTCCTCTTTGCATCTTCTCTGATTAGTGGCAACATGGGAGCCTCAAAACACCTCTCAAATGACCTGAAAACAAAGATAATTCAACATCATGGTTTAGGGGAGGGATACAAAAAGCTATCCCAGCGATTTAAGCTTTCAGTTTCAACTGTGAGGAACATTGTGAGGAATTGGAAGACCACAGGCACAGTTCTAGTTAAGGCCCGAAGTGGAAGACCAAGAAAGATCTCCGAAAGGCAGCGGCGCAGGATGGTGAGAACAGTCACAGTCAACCCGCAGACCAGCTCCAAAGACCTACAACATCAGCTTGCTGCAGATGGTGTCACTGTGCATCGTTCCACTATTCAGCGCACTTTACACAAGGAGATGCTGTATGGAAGAGTAATGCGGAAAAAGCCTTTTCTCTGCACACGCCACAAACGGGGTCGCTTGAGGTATGCTAAAGCACATTTGGACAAGCCAGCTTCATTTTGGAACAAGGTGCTGTGGACTGATGAAACTAAAATAGAGTTATTTGGGCATAACCAGGGGCGTTATGCATGGCGGAAAAAGAACACAGCATTCCAAGAAAAGCACTTGCTACCTACAGTAAAGTTTGGTGGTGGTTCCATCATGCTGTGGGGCTGTGTGTCCAGTGCAGGCACTGGGAATCTTGTTAAAGTTGAGGGGCGCATGGATTCCTCTCAATATCAGCAGATTCTGGAGAACAATGTCCAGGAATCAGTGACAAAGTTGAAGTTGCGCCGGGGCTGGATCTTTCAACAAGACAATGATCCTAAACACTGCTCAAAATCTACTAAGGCATTCATGCAGAGGAACAAGTACAACATCCTGGAATGGCCGTCTCAGTCCCCAGACCTGAATATTATTCAAAATGTATGGTGTGCTTTAAAACGGGCGGTCCATGCTCGGAAACCATCAAACCTGACTGAACTAGAGATGATCTGCAGAGAAGAATGGTCCAAAATACCTCCCACCAGAATCCAGACCCTAATTGGAAGCTATAGGAAGCGTTTGGAGGCTGTTATTTCAGAAAAAGGAGGATCTACAAAATATTAAGTATTTTTTTTCTTTTGTGGTGCCTAAACTTATGCACATGCCTAATTCTGTTTAAATAATTCTAGCACACTTTCTGTAAATCGAATAAACTTTATTTCACTTCTCAAATATCACTGTTTGTCTCCTATATGATAAATTTAACTGGAATTTGTTATCCAAACAACCAATTATTTATTAAGGAAAATCATGAACATTTACAAGGGTGCCCAAACTTTTGCATACCACTGTATATATATATATATATATATATATATATATATATATATCTTTTTTTACTGCATTTTATTGAAATAGATTATATAGAGTATAGAGTATAGAAATAGTTGTTTAAAATTGTGTTTTAATTTTATTTTAATAATAATTAAAACATTTTTAAAAATCTGTTTCAATTTTTCCAAAATTACAGGCAACCCCACATGGAGTACCAAACCCAATATTGAAAAACACTGATTTAGTGGCTCCTAAATTTTCATCTCACGCCTGACACTTTATTTGTTAATTTCCCACTCTCTCTTTCCTTCAAGTATCCCCTGTAGTGCCATCGTGTAAACCTCACAGCACACGTACCCCAATTTGAGAAACACTGGTTTAGAAGAGTAAGCGTGTCCTTGTCGGATCTGTCGCCTTTGCAAACAGCTGACCTTCATTCGTAACTGGTGTTATAGTATGTAGGATTTAGGACATTGCAAGGGACGCTACATTCCCCTTTCCCATTCATCAATGTTTTACCTGTTCTTTTTAATGGGAGTATAAAACTAAACATACCAGGAGTTTAATTTAATGTAGAAGCACATCACCCTCCTTCCTATAGCAAAGACAAAACAAGACAAAACAGTTTCTATTTTCTACTTACAAAAAACAAAAAAAAATGCTCCTATTAATATTTCTACCCAGCCAAGCATATTTGCTGTTATTTGTAAGAACAAACGACAACAAATGCTGAGTCATTGCATTACAGCAGGCAGCAGGGGCATAGGAAGGAAACGTTGGTATCATGGGAGCCTGCTGAGGGTAACAGAATTCTGGCATCTGAACATTACACCAGGAAAGTTAGCGTGCGTGCGGGGGGTGGGGGGGGTGGGGGGCTCAGGGTTGGATGGGTTGGGGGGTGGGGGGTGAGTGAAGAATGGGCAGAAATGATGTGTAAAAAAGCAAGGTCAAGAACAAGGAGAAGAGAAAATGAAGTGGAGCAGAATATAAAAGAATAATGCATGTGATGTTGGGGTGGGGGTGGCTGGGGGGCATGAAGGAGAGATCAAGGTCTGCAGGGAGGGGGTGAGCGAAGAGACAGCAAACAAGAGGGCTACAAAAGGTAAGTCTCCACTACAAGGACTGAAGGACACGTTGATGCATTCTTAGTGTTCCACAGCCTGACTCAGCATGATCTGAAGTCATTTTACCTCTGCTCCTTGTTGCTGACGCAGCATGCTGTTGGACAAATCCTATAGAGCCCAACATTATTCAACACCTCCTCTTAGCTGTCCCATGCACACCAGAACTTTGTGTAGTGACACACAAGTTTCCAGGTGAAATAATGTATTCATGGAGGACGAAAGGTTCTATAGCCTCTCTTGGGACAGACTTGACGAGAAGAATACTTAACCTACTTTTTCCTTCAAGGTTGGGAGCAGTCAACCTATCCCAAGTTAATGACAACAGAATACATGTAGAGCACACACAGAGAGCGCAAACCTCCGCCGAGCGCCAATACAATAGGTTCAAATATATGGGCACCCTTATTTTTTGTGATAAAATGTGCAATTTTTGATCAGAGACGGATAATTTACCACTCGTTATATGAACTGATCCAGAATCAGTATATTGATCCAGATCACCTCCAAAATATAAAGGTCCTATATCATGCAAATCAACTTTTTTGTGCTTTAAACCTTGTTACAATGTTAATTCCTTATCAAACACACCCCCAAAGTATTATTGGCCTTCCTCCCTGCATCTCTGAGAAATCCTCAATAATCCTGCTCTCTGAGCTCCTTCTCTGCCCTCTTCTGAAAAACGAGCGGTTCAAACGCTCGTGACGTCATTAGCATTCTGAACCGTCCCCTCCAGGAAGTGCCTGCTGCTGGTGCCACGCCTCCACAGTGAACACTGCAGTGTAGGCACCCAGGGAGCAGACATCGTATCGCCTTTGACTCGATCTGACGTGTTTGTGACCCAATGTGACGCAACGATTGAGGTGATAAACAAATGATTATCACCCTAAATGCACAATTCATGTATTTAATAAAGATGAGGAGGAGAAGAAAGTAAATTGGCAGCTTAAAACTCCGATGAGTGTTTGAAGCTGCTGCTACTGCTGCGGTTGGATGAACACAGCGCGGACGCAAACTCACACAATAGCCGCTGAAATATCCATGTGTTTTACTGTAATGTGCAGTTTTTTGGCTGAAAACAATAACAACAGTGTATGGATAGCAAGAGAAAATCGCTTTGGTGATCACTGATCTGCCTCACAGCGACTCATGCAGGAGCCTCGTGGGGTAAAGACATGCCCACTCATGAATATGCATAAGCATGCAGCAAACAGCCCGTTGGTCAAAAAGTCACTTTTCAATTCAATTCAATTTTCAATTCAACTTTATTTATATAGCGCAAAATACAACAAAGTCATCGCAAAGCGCTGAACAAAATATAAAGTCCATAGTAAACAAGAAGAAAGAACCCAACAAGATCCACACGAACAAGCATTTAGCGACAGTGGGAAGAAAAAACTCCCTCTTTTTTATAGGAAGAAATCTCCAGCGGAACCAGGTTCAGAGGTGGCAGCATCCGCTTCGACTGGTTGGGGTTAGTGAACAGAGGGACAAACAGTATAGGATAGAAGGATAGTCCATCCAAGTGTCCCAGACTAGTTGAGCCGCGAACCATTGATCAGCCCATCCAAGTGTCCCAGATTTTCAGAGGCTAAAACTCTGGAAAACAGGCCAGTTTGGGGAAATAAACCTCAAATACTATGTTTTTGGGGTTCTTATAACAAATGGAGATGATATGGGACCTTTAATGGAATCTTCCATGGTGTAAAGGCAGGGGTCACCAACACGGTGCGGGGGCCCAAGGTAGTGGGCATTGACCATGTGAGGTGCCCTCAGGAGCTCTAGTCACCAATAAGCTCCATCTAAAATCTGATTTATTTTCTAGAATTCAAACTTGCAAAAATAAATACAGATGCAATTAGGACTTAGTAGAGTTAAATTCTGCTAATAAAGTTTTTGGAATAAATTAACCATGTTTAAATGTTTATTTTGCCCGAACCATTGGGACAAATGTGTTTAAGTGTGGCAGAGATTTGGTGCATGATCAGTGGTATGTTATATACAATATGATACATTTTCCAAAAATTTTTGTAAAATATGACACAATTGTTAAATTTTCACGTTTCACCAATAGTTAAAAGTTGTTTGTACAATAGAAACATCTATGAAATGTAATGAACACAAAGGAATTTCATAAATTGGGAGAAATTAAGTGTTTCATGTTGAAACAAGTTACTGCTAGCCTTCCTTATTATCTTACACTCTAATTAAAGTGAAACCGGGAAATTTTTGTATTTAAGAAGTGCTTTTCTAACTGGTAGCCGTTTGGACTATACAGTAGCTGTGACGTAGCTCACAGTTTCAGAACGGTTGGTGACCCCTGGCCTAAGGTCTATTCTTGGGTAAATATTTGACAAAACCCATTATATATGGATGTGACATAATCCTCCTATTAACAGACAAATAAAGAAAAACAAACCAATGAATAAAAAAACACCAGTGAAAATATTACATGAATAAATGTGTAAATATATTATTATATCTACGGTAAAGGTAAGGCCAGGTCACCAGTCCAACACTGGGCTAACACGGAGTAAAACAATTCAAGACACACAAGCACTTTCTACTTTGATAAATGTGGAAATTCTAAATAGTCCAAACAACTAAATATTTTTGGACTGCGGGAGGAAATGAGTATCTGGAATCAACTGCTTCTCCTGAAGGGAGTATACAGTGCTACCCACTGCCTCACAGAATCCATCCATATAATCCTGCAGGTCAAAGTGTTTCACCATGGCTGGATTATCATTATTAGTACAGGATAAATACTAAGAGACATTTATTCAACCAGTGAGCTACAGTCATACTGGATGTCATAATGGGAAAAATAGACAAATGCTAAGAGTCTGATATTGCAATAATATCGCAAATGCAATCAATTGTTCAGCCCTAATCACTCAGAAAGATCAGGAGAAACTGGTCCATGTTTTATCTCCAGCAGACTGGACTATTGTAATGGTCTTCTGACAGGAATCCCCCAAAATAGCATCAAACGGCTACAGCTGGTTCAGAACGCTGCAGCTCGGGTCTTAACCAGAACAAAGAGGTCAGAACACATTAGTCCAGTTTTAAAGTCTTTACACTGGCTCCCAGTCAGCCTCAGAATAGACTTTAAAGTTCTGCTGCTGGTGTATAAATCTGTGAATGGGTTTGATCCAGAATACATCAGTGACATGTTAGTCAGGTATGAACCCAGCAGGTCTCTCAGATCTATGGACACAGGTCAGATAGTGGAGCCCAGAGCTCACAGTAAACATGGTGATGCTGCTTTTAGTTGTTATGCTGCAAAGAAGTGGAACAAACTGCCAGCAGAGCTGAAGTCAGCATCTAATGTGAACATTTTTAAATCACAGTTAAAGGCACTTTTTTTCTCTACTGCATATGATTGAGAGAGAGATTTTTGGTCATGTTGTTGATGTAATGTGTTTGTTGAGGATTTGAATTGATTTTACTGATGATTATAATTGTTCTTATTGATTTTAAACAATTGAATGTTTTATCATGTAAAGCACATTGAGTTGCCTTGTGTATGAAATGCGCTATACAAATAAATTTGCCTTGCCTTGCCTAATTGACACTGCCTTATTTGGAAAAAAAACCAAAACAAAAACAGTGTTCTATTTGCCTATAACAGTGCCTGCAACCTTTACTCTCAAAGGATCCATTTTGCCTAATCTCACCTGGATAAAAGTCCTTCCAGAGCCAAAGAAAAAATACCTTCTCAAGTAAGACAATACAGTGTATAAAATTCTATACAGTTAAAATAATATCGAATAATTTTATGAGTTAATGAATTTGAAGGGCTATGAATTTGAAGAAAATAACTTGAATTTGATAACACATGATCATGTCGGTCAACACATGCTAATTACTCATTTTTTGCAACATATCAAGGATGCATAATAAGCTGGAATGTTGGCAATGAAATAAATATTTTCCCACACAAATACAATCTCTATTTTCTTCCAGAATAGTCTTTTTGTTTATTTTAACAGTTAATGCCTCTTTTAGTCCTGTCTTTTAATATATGTTGTGTTTTATTTTTTAATCCTGTAGCACTTTGAGGTTTGGCATCAAGTGGGTCGCAAATTTTATTTGCATTACAAATAAAATGTATTATTATTATATTATTATTATTTGTTAGTTTAGTTATCTTACAAGGAATTTAAAACTTAAAGTTAGCCACAGGGCCAATGAAAGTTGATGGTCTGTAAATATTTTAGGAGTTGAAGTAGGAAGGTGGCGTTATGGAGTTATTGCACAATGTGACTTTCTTTTAGGTTAACCAACTGTTTTATAAGAATTTTATTTGAAGTTAATGTCATTAATCATCAATACCCTCTGTAAGAAATAACAATAAATTATTTTAATATTTTCTTTTAAAGCTATAGGGAGCCATTACAAAAGAGTTAAAGAGCCACATGAGGCTCCAGACCCCTGGCCTAACCTGACCTAAGTAAACGTAGTAAAAGTTGCTTATAAACATGTAAACAGGGAAGAACTTGACTATATGGGTTTGCCTGTGAGAAAAAGGGAATGAATCAGCTCAGTTTTTTTCCCCCTGTTGTCTTGAGGGCTAGAAAGTCTGAGAGGCAGACAAATCGGAATGACTCATCCTGACTCACACACGTGTGCGTGGTGCGTGTGTGCACACTCAAACATAAACACAGTCTAACGGATTATCCCTACTGTACAACACGTCTGATGGCTTAACTCCTTGTCTACAATTTTAAAAACATGTTTAAAATACTGTTTAATTTCTCCCCCCCTCTCTGTCTCTGACACATTATTTCTCACCCTAATCAGTAGCTTTGACACAGCTATGCAGCAACCAAAATGTGACACATGGCAACTTTTCTCCGGCTTACAGACGTCTGAGACGTGTACAAAAACACACATACGCACGAGACAGTTGCATTCCAATCTGTCTTCTTTTGTGAAGATAAGACTCCACTGCCGAGGGGTTTCCAGGTCTCATGGGGGTGATATCTGAACTGCCTTCAAAAGGAAACGGTGGGTTTGATCTGTTTGAGGTGTAAAGGTACGACAACAAGCACGCATGTTCTTACACAGACGCAGGCTGCAATAGAATCTTCATCATCACTCTTCTGGAAATTAGTAACTGATAGTGTAGCTATAAATATTCCAGACAGTCAGAAACGTTTTTTAAAAATGCAAAAGCTCAAAGTTATGGTGATTCTGTACTGCTAGCTCCTATAAGAAACAAGATATTGAGTTCAGTTCACACACAAGACAAAAGTTAGTTTTGGACAAAGAGTTGGAAATTCAATCTAATTCATCTTTTGGTAAACACTGGGAGTGAAATTAGTCAATTAAACTAAGTCTATAAGAGCAGTGTTTCTCAAATGGGGGTACGCGAGAGAGAGAGAGAGAAAGAGAGAGAGGGGGGGGGGGGAGGGAAATTAACAAATAAATATCAGTGTTGGTCCCACCTCAGGCATGAGATGACCGGAAATGATAAAAACTATAGAAATAAATCTATCTAGGAACCACTAAATCAGTGTTTTTCAACCTTGGGGTTGAGTTTAAACAATAAAGATGGAGTTTTCTGAAATGTTTTAATGATTATCCTTTTTTAAAAACAAATAACAACACACAATCTTAAACAACTATATTTCTATACTTTTACTGAAATATAAATCTAGTTGAACTAAAATGCAGTAAAAATAAAAAATGGAAAAATTGAGCTCAAACATGATCAAAAACTAATTCTATGAAGAAAAAAAATGTCTTTGGGGTCGCCAGAAATTCTTGATATCAAAATGGCGTCACGATCCAAAAAAGGTTGTGAACCACTGCACTAAATACTGTTTCATTCCACTTATTTACAAAATGAGATTCTTTAACATGTGTGTTATCACTCGTTCACCCCATTATTATAGTTATTTTGAAATAGTTTTTCTAAGCAAAATGTTGCAGTCGGACAAAGGGGAGTACTTGGATTCAGAAATAAGAGAAAGGGGGTACTTGAGCCACTGATCTAGAGTGTGTGAGAGTGAATCCAGTGCTTCTAATGAGGACAGTAAAAAAAATTTACATGAAAATCATCAAGATCAAAAAAGGAGTATTTACAGTGTTCATTAGCAGTAAATTGCAACCACAAACTAACTTTTAACATTTGGGTAATCTAATCCAATGTTATTACCATTCATGTTTTTGATAACAGAGAAAAGCATCCGTTATATCACATGTGTCAAACTCATGGCCCGGGGGCCAAAACCAGCCCTTTGGAGCCTCCAATTTGGCCCACAGGAAGAAATAAAAAATTATAGAAAAAACATGAATAAATGTGTAAATGAAACTGAACACACCTGGTGCTTAAATTGCATGATTGCAGTCATTTTTAGTGTTAAAATGTTCTTACAAAATCCTTCAACTTTCCTCAGATTAATACATAATATTTCCCTTAATTAAATAGAAATTGGTCACAAAATGTAGGAAATTTAAAGTGAAGACCCTGTTGGGACAAATATCTATCACTTATTGTCGGTTTCTTACATATTTAGTTTACCCGCATAAAATCTGTGGCCCACTTGATCAAACTGTTCTGTATTTCGGCTCTGAAGTAAGATGAGTTTGACACCCCTGTGTTATACTAAAGGGGACATGACACCATTTTCCATGTTGATGTTAAATGCAAGAACAAATCCTGCATTAGCGCGTCCACAGAATATTTGACATTATGTCATGTTTATCTTAATGTAAAATTTTGGATTTTAATGTTTTTTTCAAGTGTTTCTGGTCTGCTCTTCAGAGAATGACATTATATGGCTTGTAAAGCATGAACAAGTACTGGAACGACCTTCCTAAGCTTCACTGCAGCACTGAAAGCTCACACTGACAATATTTACGGCGTTAGATAGCATCATGGCTTTTATCATTAACAACCTACTCTCACAGATGCCTCCATACAGTAGCAGCTCATTATAGGAAGACGTCTGCGAATGGATAGTTCCAGCGAGATTCGTTTTTATCTCCTGACATGTTTCGACTGTCAACAGCCAGTTTTCGTCAGGTCAGGACACAAAAAATGTCCTGAAAAACCTTGTCTGAATAAACAAAACTTCAACTTAACTATTCAAAAGGAAAACTATTCATTTTGCTGGAACTACATGTAAGTCAAATCAAACTTCAAAGGAACCATCAAAGGTAGGGATGTAACGATTCACTCAACTCCCAATACGATTCAATTCACAATACTGTGTTCACAATACGATTCTCTCACGATTTATTTATTCATTTTTTTTTTTTCCTCACGATTTATTTTACAAAATGGGACTGTAGACAAATGATGATTGAAAAATATTCCTTTCCAGTACTATTTTCCTTTTATTTTTCATTGTCAAAAGAATCCCTTGATAAACTATTCAAAACAATGCAATTTAACTAAAAATAAATCTTGAATGAAATGAATAAAGGAATAATACAAATGAAGAAGAAGCCTATTAATTTAAATTCTGGTTCTATAGTAAACTATGCAAAACTGCACAATAGTTATTTTTCTTTTTAAAAGTGCAACTGAAAATGTATTTTGTGCCTTAACAATTGGACTTTTTAAAAAAAAAAAAAAAAAAAAAAGAGTCATTGCACTGTATTTACGTCAGATATTTGTTTGGACCAGCAGAGGGCGCTGGTAACCCAGTGGTCGGTTGCCATGCAGATATTCTGTGCAGTGAAGAAGAGATGCTATGCTAGCAGACAGAGCTAATAGAAAAACGTGACTTTTACAGATATTCACGTAATATTACAGATATTCTTTCGGTAAGGAATAATTTATGAACATATTTAAGAGTAGAAGGCGGCCAGAAAGAAAGTAGTAGCACATTCCGCCCGCCGCCTCAGCATTTGGACAAGAGCAGGATAAATATATAGCGCCCTCTGCAGTTTAAAAAAGTACTGCCATTCAATTTTCAGAAAATCGATATCAACTGTGATACCTATTAATCAATTTTTAACTGCCTTATGATTAATCGTTACATCCCTAATCAAAGGCGATCAGCAGAACTCCTCTGACGAAGACTGGCAGTTGACAGTTGAAACATGTCAGGAGATTAAAAAATTCCTGAAAAACCTTGTCTGCATATACGAAACCTCAACTTAACGTTCTGTGAATGGAGTTTCCTTATTTACACGGAGCCAGCATTATGGGCACTGAATTCGTCACAACATCGATACACAACAGTAGTCAGACAGTTGTTGTGATTAATTCTGTGACCCAACATAATGATGGTTACAATGGCCTAAATACTAGTTTAGAGACACCGAAGTCAGCTCCAGTATTTAACATTTAACATAAACTAGAATTAAAGGAGGGAAAGTAATGAAATAAAACATGTACAGTAGGAGGCGATATGCACCTATTCAAGTTGGTTGCAACACGCAAATAACCAAGAAAGAAGATAATTAAAGGAGGATAATTAAAGGTTGACAGGATGTTAAAAAATGGGTCTCTGTATTAAGAGATAAATAAAAAAGATATGCAAGAATACAATAAGTCAAATAGCTTCCCACTTTTGTGAAAAGACAATGTCTTAGTCAAAGTTCGACCAGAAAATATGAAGCCGAGTGAATGTGGGCAGAATGAGTCAAATGATTCTGTATTAGTACATAGTAAATGCCTGCTGCTGTGTGTGCCTATGGTACCTGCTTTGGGCCCCTGGTGGCTCTCATCCAGAACCAAGTTGTTCATACATTTAAGTTCCCAGTCTTGAATCTCAGTGTTCCACAGGGCAGGAACCAACACATTGTACTGAGCTCTGCATGGGACAATAGGAAATACAAAAGGATGGAAAACATCAAAACCAGAGGTGCAATATACTCTCTCAAATAAAAGTACTGTTACTTGATTAAAATTGTACTCACATACAAGTAAGTCATACAGAAAATACTCAAGTACAAGAAAAAAGTAGCTCAATTAAAAAGTAAAAGTAAAAATGACGAGTTACTTTCACCCCCCACGTTAATTTTTGGTATTAAATTTTGCCACGGTTCCCTTGCATACAGTAAACATCTCATGTATAAACTTAAAAAGGAAGAGACCAAACCTTCAACAATTTATTTTTCACAAAGGCATCTGTATGAAATAAAAGGTTTGTCAAAATTTACAATTCTTTTTACAAATAAAACAACACCAATAAATTCAATTACAAAAAAATTGGATTTTCAGGCTCTAAGTATAGCTACATTTATGAACTCTAAAACTGAGAAATTCAATGCTGTTTTGGTGCCGTGCATTACGTTTAATCTGATTGGTCTGCTATGATGTGATGCATTTGATTGTTTTCTGGTCATTTCTTTTTTTGTAGTTTCACAATGTTCGTTGATCATTTTAAAACAAAAAATAATAAGTTATTCAGTAACGGTTGGGTGTAGAAGTGTAACAAATTACTTCTTTAAAAAGATACTTAAGTACAAGTAAAATTACTGATTTAGAAATGTACTCTAAAAAGTACAAGTACCCGTAAAGACAACTCAATTACAGTAATGCGAGTACTTGTACTCAGTTACTTTCACCTCTGATCAAAACATAGTGTACACTCAGTTTGTGAACATTTTAAGTGAACCTTATTTTAAAAAAACTACACTACTACTTTTGAACAAAAACTTTATCTATTATCACTTTATTTACCATTAACCAATTGTTTAACATGGTACTAAGTTGATAAAAATGTTTACCCATATGCACAGTTCATTATTTTTGTGGATGGAATACACACATATTGGTCCACAGGCTTTTACTAAAATACCTTATTTTGACCCAAAAACAAAGAATATACATTGAGTTTTTGATCTGGCTGAGTATGGATCACATGGCCAATCCACTACAGATTGATAAATGGTTGTTCAAAGCAACACAATGTGTTTTGAGGGGAAAATGAAAATAGAGTGAACTTGAATGGATGAATGATGGGTCAAAATAATGGGTTCTATCAGTATGTGACATGTTCCTGATAAATGATACTGTGCACTAGGAATTTATTTATTTATTTCAAATAACACAGGGAGGAAACTAAACGTAAAGTAAGCTTTTAAAGACCAATGGAACTGGCTTGTTAGGCCGGGCTACCGGACTCAAAACGCCACTCACTTTGTTTTTCTTCTTGCTGTTGTGTACACTGGTTAAAATCGCTACTCCTCTGTTATTGTTATTGCAGTTTGGTATGAATACTCTATGAATGAATATGATGAGATGCTCGGAGCCCTTTTTTTTTTTTCTTTCGGTAATTTCCAAATTTATAGACAGTCATGTTATATATCGTTTCAAAGGTAATTCAACGTAGATTACAATTATGCCTCGCACAATTCGATTTTTTTAGGCAATTTCCATTAAAGTCATTTTCTCATTTATATGTGAGTCAAATGTTGCTACCGTTGGTGGTACCGAACCATTGACACATGCCAATATATGAACGGGGCCCATTACTCCGTATGTGCCACAGGACTACTCCTCCGTTAATGCTTGTTGAATCGGGCTGTAATTTGAGATGGATATTCTATGAGCGGATGTCAAGAGCCTCTCAGAGACTTTTTTGAAATGGGGGTGGGATGGGGGCCAGAGGGCCCACCCCCTTTTCTGGTAATTTCTAAATTTATTTGAACATTGTCGTGCGATACATAATTTCAAGGACAATTCAACGTCGATTACAATTTTACGTTTCATTTGTTTCACTCGCTGAAACCAAGCCATTTGACTAAATTCTTGGGAATGTGGTACGTGCTTTTTGGTGCGGAGACGTTCCGTGGGCCCGGCCATAGTTCATCAGAACTTGATTTAAATACTTGTCACATATTTGCATCATCATTTCCACATTTGAATGTTCCAAAGATCTCTTCTTGAGACTTCACTGCAAGACAAATAAAATTCACGTAAACTTCAGCCAGGAAAGTTCCTGCCCAATATTAGAAGATTTCTGCCTATTTAATCAGAGAAGCAGTTAAGTCTTAATGTGAAATATAATCGTAAATAATAATGAATTGCTAATTGCCTGACTGAGTGTTTATATATAAAAAATTAAGGTTTTTAAAAGTATATGTAAGTTTTTATTATCATTTATGAATTTATTACTAATGAGTTTTATTATTCTTTATTATATTATTATTCTTTATTATGTTATTATTCTTTTAGTATTTATAATTATTTAATTTAAGTATTAATCCGTAGCTGCTGGTTCATTACGAATCCATCTTCACAAGCACTCTTCTTACAGTAGTTGTTAGTCTCTCTTTATTTATAATTAACAAGCAAACATCACGCGTCAAAAATAGTAACTCATTTACATATAGAAAATTCCCATCATTCCCAGACTTACGTATATGTCTGCTGGGGTCATGTTTAACCTTTCAGAAATCAGTTTTATGGTTGTTTTACATTGAAACGGAATTGGCAAGGGGAAAGGAAAAAGGGCTACAGTACCTGTTATTGCTATTTTGCCCACTAGATCAAATAAACGGAGCTATAAAGCTTCAACTCGGGGTCAGTACAGGAAACGGCTTTGTAAATAGATTAAAAAGTCCAATATGAGTAAATATAATCCATCGTAAATCATGATCTAAAACTAATTTAAAGCCAATGAAACCCTTCAAGACAAAAAAAAAAGCGAACTTGTCAAAAGCCTGGACAAAGTAAAGTGAGGAAGCCAGCAGCCTTGTCAGTGTGAAGTAAACAAATTACGTGTCAACCACTCCAGCTGAATGAGGGTGTCAGCACAAGAATGAGGATGAATGAATGAAAAGATCTGGAGTAGAGGAAAGGGGGTGCAGAGCAGAAAATGAGAACACATGGGAGAAAAGGGTGCACAGCAAGCTTTATGGGAACATCTGACAAACAGAAAGAAAAAAAACACCCTTTACTTTAAAGTGTTCCCTGCACAACTTATTATCATTTTATTATTATTTTTTAAATGGCATTCTTTTACTTTTTATATGGACTTATTTGGAGCAGGATAACAGGACATCTACTGGACACCAGCCAACGGTTCTCAGCCTTGGGGTCGGAATCCCATTTGGGTCACGATACACTGGGAGGGGATCGCCAGATGCCTTCAAGAAACTAATCATATTTTTGTAACAATTTGAGGCCATTTAATATCTTAACCTATTTTCATCAAGTTTTCTTGCATTTTGTTTTGCTCCTTATAATGCATTTTTGCAACATTACTCCCATTTCTGCCACTTCTCCATCAAATTTCAATGGCTTTTCTGCATATTTTTCCAATTTCAACACATTTTCAGCACTTACAGTAAAAACCCTTTCCACCAGTTTTCCCACCTACAGTATATATGTTGACCCATTATTGTCACTTTTAACATCTTTTCATCATATTTCATGCTTATTTTTGCCAATTTAGCCACATTTAGGATTTCTTATGCCCATTATTTGCCAGTTTAAACTAATTGCCCCTACTCTTTTCTTTTAAGCCAATATTTACACTTTTAACCCTTTTAACCACTTTTTCTGTCCGTTTTTGGCCACTCTAATTTGCAACTTTTAAGCAATTTCTGTGGTTTTTAAAATCCCATTTCACCACCTTTTCCACCATTTTTGGTCACTTTTAACCCATTTTTTTCTGATTAAATCAAGGATTTACATCTTTAACATGACTATATACTTCAGAACAAATAATAAACCTCCTGAGATAACAGTGAATATTATTCAGATGAATAAATAAATGTGGTTTTCACAGATTCATTGAACAATGAACCATAATTTTGCTGATTTTACAGATGGGTCACAAAAAGCTCTCCCCTTTATCCCCCCTTATAGATGGCCCTGTGTCCACATGACAATTCTTCAATGTTCATGTCCATGTTCAACCACCTTCAGGTACAGTGGGGGTCCCCGGTCTCTAGAACCTTTGTTTTGGGGATTACGAGCTAAAAAGTTTGAGCACCACTGGTATAAGCTACAGTTTACATAAAGTTAGACTAGCCCTGACCCAGGCTGAGGAAGTGATAAAAAGGCAGGAAAATAGAAGCTGTTCCTTGGCTTGGGATGAAGGGGATGATAGGAATCATTGTCTCAGCTTGTGGTTGAGGTGACAGCTGACTGACAGTTGCATGAGAGGGATGAGCATTCAGCAAATCATTAATCAGAACGGTCAAAGAGAATGAATGACAAGACCCATTTATACCATTCAAAGAGTAGAATTAATAAAAGAACCTAAGGATCTCGCTTTCCTTTCACTCCTTTAACCATCTTTCTGTGTCCTTCTCTTAGCGTGTTTATCATAATTTTTTCTACATTCTTCGACTGTACGTTTGCAGAGATCCTGAGATCAGAACCACTTAGTGTTCACTTCTTACCAAGCTTCTGTAAAGCTGCCAAGTAGGCAACAAGGACTTTTCAATGTGACCTAATTTTTATTTATTTTATTTTTATTTATTCAGTTTATTTTTTTACATTTTTTTTTTTTTTTTTTGTTAATGCCGAAAAAGGAGACGAGAGAAGCAGTTTGCTTATCTGGGTCCCGTCCCCTGTTTTACCATCGCAAATTTACATGGGTTTACATGTCTCTCTGGTCAAACATTCTTGAGTTGTTCTGAACAGTCCTTTTTTGTGTATTCTCATCTGTAGTCAGTGTTGTCTTTTTTTTTTTTTCATTCCTCCTCCTCTCTATCGTTGTTCGTGTTGGCCTTGTTCCCTGCCAGATGTTGTTAGCATTTCTCCAGTGCAAGAATAGTTCCTCTTTCGAAGGTGTTTGGAAGTTTTTTTCCCTTTTCATCCATAATGTCACCACTCGGGAATGTCTCTTTTGGACACACAAGTTTGCAGCTTGTTTTGTCTCTACATCAAGGTTAATCCAGCTGTTGTTAGTTCTATTGGCAGTGTTGTATTTTCCACTGTTATATTTAACTTGTATAAACACATTATTATATCTTAGTTCATAAGCAAGGTAGTAATTTCATTGTACAGGAAAACGTGTTTCTAACTGCACATATGACAATAAACACTTTGAATTTAAATTTAATGTAATCCTTAATCACCCCACCACCTAGACGACGAGATGGCAAGCTGCCAATTATCACTAGGAAATGAACACGTGTGGGGAGACCGTGAAGCAGTGGTTGAGTTGGTCGTCCAATAACAAAAGGGTTGGGGGTTCGAATCCCGTTCTATCCAAGTCATTGTCGTTGTGCACTTGGGCAAGGCACTTTACCCACATTGCATTGTATGAATGGGTATGAATTGTGCATCAATGGGTCAGAGGGGCTGTGGGCGCAAAATGGCAGCCACGCTTCTGTCAGTATGCCCCGGGGCAGCTGTGGCTACATTGTAGCTTACCACCGGTCTGACTGTATGAGTGACTGGTGTGAATGAATAATGGCTTCTTTACGCGCTTTGTGTCTCCTTGAAAAAAGCGCACTATAAATCCAAGCCACTGTTATAGTTATGATTACATTTTCAATTACAATTTGATTACAGTGACCAGCCGTTTTTCCAATTACAGTTAAATTACAATTGTTTTTGATCCTTAAAGTCAATTACAATCTATTTCCTAGTCAATAAAAATATTGGTAATATTTTTGGTGTCGGCGTCTGAGCCTTTTTTGTGTCAGTATACCCCCCCAATTTCATTTTTTTTTAAAATGGTGAAATATGGGAAAGCTTGATATGAAACATATTTTAATAATGGAACTGTAACATGGTTCCCCATGCAGTTTTGCATTTAAATTATAATTGACAATTTATACAGAAGTTTCATGACAAATACAATTACAAACTAAATTATCTAAACTCAATTACAATTTAATTTCAATTACGACAGCAATATATTGTTTTTATTTACAATAACGCCATAATTGTAATGAATTATCATTTACACGATTACATTTATCAATGACCCCAACGCTGGTGTCTGTCAGTGTGGCTCTTCATTTGTATGAACCATAGAGAATATTCACTTATTCTTTATTTACTCACCATTTAGAAAAGCTTGACTAAAAGAAAAACTAGCTGCAGTGCAAATAAAGCAAAGAACGATTGGTTATGTAAACACCTACTTCATTGTGAAAGCTTTGCCTTTTTAGTATCATCTTTGCACATCACAAGACCACACACACAGCACAGTTTCAGATACTAAAGCATAGGATAAATGGCTTTAAAAGCAAAGGCCACACAACTACATGTAGGAAAACTAGCTGTCTGTGTAGCCTTTGATAACAAAGTAGCCCAAAAGGCTGAAAGAAGCCCAGTTATTAAAACAAGTGTAATCAAGTGGCCATCGAACACTTGCTTGTATTTACAAACCCAGTGACCCTGCTGGGTTGCCATAACTACTGCTTCACGTCAACAAAACATGTCTGTCAGCGTGTGAAGTTTGTATTCAACAAAGTGAAAAAGAGAGAGAGATAGTGGAATCCAATGGAATGCAGCATGGACTGCCAATGAAGCAACTCATTTGACATAAATGGTATTCAATTTGAAAGTGAATTAAAAAAAAACAACAACAACCTGCGCCAAACACCGACATGTTACGCTTCGTGTAAATGATCCATGTCAAAACATGCCAAGTTCTGATGAACTCATTTATATTCATGCACTGCCTGAAATCTACTTGACGGTTGAGCCAAAAACAAATTTGAAAAAATGAAGCTCCACCTTCTGTGAAATGAAAGGGTTTACAATCTTTTTAACACATGTCTGAGTTATCTGAAACTATGTCATTTTTCTCCCAAGACTAAAAATCAACAAACCCATCGGGTGCTGAAAAAGACGTGTAATCTGTGTTTATTAGCATGAAGAAATGCGTGCATTTTAATCAGTTCCCATCATGTTTCGTACTTACATATCAACAGGTACTCTTAAGAGCAAAGGTAAAACTGCTCCTTCATCATTCTGATCAATCAGTCGATGCTCCAGGAGATCAATAATAGTCAAAGCGATGCGAAATACAGCAGGCAGGCCTGAAAAAGAAGGTTTAATACCACTTAATTTAACAATCGAGATAAAAAAAAAGCTTAAACATTCAAATAATTACTTAGAATCTTGTTATAATTGTCGAGTGTGTTATATTAACATCCGTTTGTTTGTTTGAGTACCATGCAAAATGATGAGGTCCCACACAGCCAGGACTGAGTCCCAGCAGGGCAAGGAAGTGAAGAGAGTGAGGAACCAAGGCGTCACATAGTGGACTGACAGGACTCCCATTGACTCCTGCAGGGAGGAGCAGAATGAAGACACACATGATTGATTCCACTGGACTTATTGCCAACAATCCCACTAAAGTTTGACAGTCACCATTTGAAATAGATCATGATTTTGGTGATTTGCAAGCAAGAACCTCCACCTACTATGTTTTTCAACACCTGGCTTTTTAAATGGATTCTTCCTGATGTTTTTAACTAAATTAGAGTGATCAGTGTTTGATTTCCACTCAAGCAGACATAGGCAACTGGCGGCCCAGAGGCCACATGTGGCCATCAGTCTAATTTTGTGCGGCCCCTCAAAGTAAATGCACAAAATGACTCCAGAAACACACAAAATGACAGAAAAATACATGAAAGGGCAATAAAAATACACAAAAATGACTCCAAAAAACTACAATCAACAACAAAAATAGACTAAAATGACTCCAGAAACACTCAAAATTATAGAAAAATACATAAAAGGGCAATAGAAAAACAAAAACAAAATTAAAGCTGCAAGCAGCGTTGAGCGGGCCCTCGCAACCACACGCATGTCGGGATGTGGCGCACATTGGGGTGTGTTGTAAGTCGGGGCGGGCAGAAAGTGTTGAGACGTAGCTGACCATTTTCAAGGATTATATCACAAACTTTCCTACAATGTTCTGTGTGAATATAATGCCTATGATTTACCAATAGGTGGCGCTGTGACTATGAATGACGGTTGGGTTAAATTTAACCATAACTAATTTTTTGACAAACTCCTAATAACCACCATAAGAAAAAAATGCGATTATTTCTTTTATGAGAATAACAACAATAAAAACGAAGTGCATTACAATAGGGTCCTACGCACCGTTGTGCTCGGGCCCTAATTACTCAAAAAACTAGAATCAACAACAAAAAAATGACTCCAAAAACAATCAAAATGAAGAAAAAGATACAAAACAAAACCTAGAATGCACCAAAGGACTCAAACACTTAAAACGAAAAGAAAAAAACACACAAAAAAATTGAATAGAAAACAAAAAAATATATACAACAACAGACACAAACCCTTTGTTCTACCCTGTATTAATGCTTTGGTTGGTCATTATTCTAAATAATGACATAAATGTTGATAATTTGGCCATCGGTTCAGACAAACACAGTTTTGTCCGACCTGCAGTGATTAAAGTTGTCCATGTCAGCATTAAAGGGACACTTTACACTTTCACTGAGGCCAGCATGCTGAACCATTGGACAGTCTGTTTAGCAAGGGTGTCAAACTCCATTCTAACTGTTACATTTCTCCCTGCACCAGCACACTTGACATTACTCGAGATGTGATCATATGGATCTACCCCATTCAGGTGTGTTGATGCAGGTAAAAATCTCAGCCTCAGTAGACTTTGAACCTTGTTTGCTCATGTAATCCGAGTACCTGTTGTCCTATTTGAGTTTTCCCCCAAGGTATCACCTCAATCTGTGAGACATTACATTTCGGCCAGATTTAGATCTTTCCGTGTAAGCCACAAAATAAACATCTGCCATTGTTTTGCAACCTTCAGTCTGTGAAAACACCAGAAATGTGTTAGGAAAGTTACTTTGGCAGTGTTTATGGGAGGCAAACACAAGAAATCACGGCCAGAATGAGGTAAAAACACTGCTATGCATCCGTCTATGAGACGCCACATCCCACAATGCAATATGCAAAACATTTCCAACAATGTCAATAAACCAAGGGTTTACAGTGCAAATCAAAACAAACTTTCGAGCGGCATTTTCAACCCAATACTTTTTTTTTTCAAGCAAGTTATCTTTTATTTATTGACCTATGAGGCAATCACTATGTCTTTATTTGATTTGATTTTTTTAATTTCCTCTTTACCTAAAGACTTTTTTCAAATGTATTAAATAGCTAGAGTAATATTCCAAATGACTGTCATTCATCTCTGGCTCAAAGAAATGACAATATAAGACTCATTGCTGGTAAAAGAAAAAAAAAGTGCAGTTAATCAATAATAGCTAGTGTGCCCCAAGGGGTTGGAAATTAATTAAAATGAATGGATGAACACTCAGGTTAATGACTACTAGTACTATAGCAGTAAAAGTGTGTGGTGGGGTTCCCTATGTATGTACTGTATGTGTTCTCAGTGGGAATATACTGGTGACAGTGCAGGTTGTTTGTAAAAAAAAAAAGCACTGCTTTAGGCTTGTGGCAGTGACTGAGCTACAATGACAGGACTGGAGACAGAGGAGCCCACATGGTGATGGAGAAATTACAGGGGCCTCGACTTCTCATTGCTCATGAACTGAGCGTTTACACAACCATTGGGTTTCTTCTAAACAATGATGCTTTTTGGGGGGTTTTCTGGGGGTGTTTGGAAATTGTTCTTCTAGTGCATGTGTCAAACTCAAGGCCCGGGGGCCAAATCCGTCCCTTTAGAGCAGGGGTCACCAACCATTGTGAAACTGTGAGCTACTTAATATGTACAGTATAGTCTGAATGGCTACCAGTTAGAAAAGTACTTCTTAAATACTACATTTTCACTGTTTCATTTTAATTTGCTTGTTGTAAATATCTAAATCATATCTGTATATTTGTATTATTTTTTGTAAACATCTGTATCATATTTGTAGATAATTTGTATATTTCTATTATTGTTGTTATTATTATTAATATTAGTATTATCTATCCTACTTTATTTTCTACTACTGTAATGTGTCTGTATCTGATCCCTATTTTTAACAGTATTTTACTTCATTATACACTTATTTATTTTTATTCTTTCTTTCATCTTTGTTAATGTTTTAATTCTTTTATTTCTGATTTTTTTTTTTGTTCCCTGTGGCTGTAACATAAGCAATTCCCCCTGGGATTAATAAAGAAATTCTGATTAATTAGAGGGTGAGTTCATAAGGAAGGCTAGCAGTAACTTAAAAAGGTAGGAAATCCTAATTTATGTGATTGTTTCATTTTAATTAGATTTCATAGAAAATGATCATCTTCCTATTTTACTAGCTACCAACAAACATCTTTTATGTCACATTTTACAACAATCCACCTTGCGTTTTCAAGAATATACAGTATCTTTTATATATCATATTATATACAGTAGCAAACCACAACCCATACACAAAATCTGCAGATTTCACAATGATTCAGTTAAAATAAACAGTTAAAGATTGTTAATTTAACACTATAACTTTATTTTTTATTATTATATTTTAGCAGTATTTAACTGTACTAACTACATCTGTTATATGTATTTAACTTTGAATCCTGGAAAGTAAATCAGATTTCAGATGGAGTTCATTGGTGACTAGAGCTCCTGAGGGCCCCTCACATGGTTCATGCGGGCTACCTGGTGCCCATGGGCGCCATGTTGATGACCCCTGCTTTAGAGCATCAAATTCGACCAGCTCAAAAAAAGGTAAATTAAACATTTTGTAAATTATACCTCAGCCCCTCCAAAGACAAAAATTCAATTAAAGTCCACATTATTTACAGAGCTCAGTTTTCCACTTCTTATATCACATGACAGCAGTCGTTGCTGTTTTTTTTTTTTTTTTTTTTTTTATCTCAAAATGTTGAAAGAACTCTCAATTTTTCCAAAATCTGACAAATTTTCCTCAAATGATTCCATGAAATCAGGGAAAGTGAAGATCCAACAGGGACTGATATACTCACATACGTTATCATTTATATATAAATTATATGTGGACGTGCAAACCAAGGCACATTATTGTTGAATTTGCTCTTTTTCCCGAATCTATGGCCCACTGGTGCGTATTTGGCCCCTGAACTAAAATAAGTTTGACAACCCTGTTCTAGTGCAATATTTGAAGAGAAAAGCTTCTTACTAAGTGCGTAGAGAGCTGAGGCTTCCTGTGTTTCAGTAGCTGATCAAAGACCTTCACCTGATGTTGGACCCTGGTTAAAGAAAAAAAAGCACAGTGGGTTATTCATGCAGTGAAAATTGCAAATGTATCAACACTATTTAAAACATTTATTGTATGCACAGTTTTAAGACCTTTTTTAAATAATTCAAGTCGAGTATCTAATAGGCACTTTCTTCATAAATAGGTAACAAAAGATAACTTTTCGGGTGAGTCAATCTTACCCAGTTAGCTTAAGATCAAACAGGTCAGCCAAATATTTGGGTTTATCCAACAAGGCTGCCAGAGCCCAAAAGGCCTCCTCCTCCTCTGCCAACTGCATCAGCAGCACCGCAGTTATGTAGGACATACCTATAAAAAGTTTTTAGATACTCAGCATCTCTCTCATCTCAAACACCATTTGATCACTTTTACAGGAACATATTTTGAATTGTTATGGTGACAGCCATTGGGAAGAAATGAACCATTACATTTTAAGCTAGTACTTTACCCCCATCGTGTGGTTACTGTTAGTATTACAGCTGTCAAATGAAACAATGACCAAAACATTACGCTTCTTTGCTGTAAATCGGTGGTTCTCAACCTTTTCAGACCCTGACCCCTAAAATAAAGCTTCCAGAAACCGAGGACCATCACTGTACCCCCATTAAGTCAGAAAAATGATGGTATATTGTTCAATGAATCTGTGATAACCACATTTATTTATTGATCTGAAAAATATCCACTGTTATCCAAGAAGTTTAGTATTATTTGGGCCATCTTAAAGATGTAAATCCTCGTTTTAATCAGAAATAAAATAGCTTAAAAGGGACCCAAAATCATAGAAAAGGTGGTGAAATGGGATTTTTTCACAGAAATTGGAGACAAGTTGTAAATTGAAGTGGATAAAAATGCACAAAAAAGTGGTAAAAAGGGCTAAAAGTGCCAAAATTGTCTTGAAAAGTGGAAGAAAATGTGTAAAAAAAAAGGCATTTAAATTTGATGGAGATGTGGCTGAAATGGAAGTAATGTAGCAAAAAATGCATTAAAGGGAGCAAAAATATGGCAAGTTTGGTGTTGTTGCAGAAAATATTCTTAGTTTCTTGAAAGTATCTGGTGACCCGAAATGGGGTCCTGACCCCAAGTTTAAGAACCCAAACACACTCCAGCTGTTGTTTGCTTGACTGTGTGCTCAATGATCAACCTCAACATTGTCAGTAATGACAGACAGCACTCAGACACAGACTGTAACAAACCAAACACATGAATTTGTATGGACATCCTCAGTCATGAATGAATTACCTTGGCTGTATCCAACTGAAGGGTTGTATCTGGCATACGCGATGAGAACCCGAAACAGTTTAGCCTGGCCTTCGATGGCCTCTGGCCTGTCCCCCATCAGAGATCGATGGGTTGGAAAAGAACGCTCTAGAAAAGGAAAGACTCTTACATGACCTTTGCATTAATCCAACAAAAATAAAATATATATACTGTGTTGTAATGGAAGGAAATGTGCATTTACACACGTGGACAAAATTGTTGGTACCCTTTAGTTAAAGAAAGAAAACCACACAATGGTCACTGAAATAACTTGTCATCATCAATTTTTTTTCCAATTTTTTCCAGGGGTACCATCATTTTGTGTATTAGCTTTTTCTAACTATTCAACTTTTTGAGTTATTGCCCGTGCAATTTTTTGTTTCCATCTACAGTACTTCTATGGAAACGTCAGCCTCTTCAACTTTTAACCCCTTCATTCCCAGCCATTCTTCAACCGACTTTGACCATTCAACCTTTAACATGATCAGCTACGACCTTCAGCCATTTCAACTTTTTTCAACCTTATCACTAATATTCAGCTATTGCAAGGTTAATACTATTGCTAGGCTATAGCTAATGCTAGGTTAGTGCTAATGCTAGGTGAATGCTAATGCTAGGCTAATGCTAGGTTAGTGCTAATGCTAGGTGAACGCTAAAGCTAGGCTAATGCTAATGTTAGGTGAATGCTAATGCTAACGCTATTGCTAGGCTATTGCTAATGCTACCCCAAACTTAACGCTAGGCTAATGCCAATACTAGGCTAATGCTAACGTAAGACTAATGCTGACGGTAGGGTAATGCTAACGCTAGGCCAATGCTATTGCTAGGTTAATGCTATCGCTAGGTTAATGCTATCGCTAGGCTAATGCTAACATAAGGCTAATGCTAACATAAGACTAATGCTAACATAAGATTAATGCTAACATAAGACTAATGCTAACACAAGACTAATGCTAATGCTAGACTAATGCTAATGCTAGACTAATGCTAACACTAAGCTAATGCTAGGATAATGCTAGACTAATGCTAACACTAAGCTAATGCTAGGATAATGCTAGAGTAATGCTAATGCTAGATTAATGCTAACGCTAGGCTAATGCAGTGCGACGTGCATCCTCACACAAACTTTCTACTTTATTATTACTTTTGTCAGTTTCATGTTATTTCAGTGACCATTGTGGGTTTTTCTTTCTTTAACTGAAGGGTACCATGAATTTTGTCCACGTGTGTATTGACAATGAATTAAAATCAATATGTAACCAATCCATCCTCACTTAACACACAAAGCCCTTCTGCTTTATTAAAGAAATTATAAAAATTAAAGAGTGATGAACTCACGCAGGTCCAAGGCAATCTGTCTAAACAGTGTGATGTCATCGAGAGAGTAGTGAGAGCTGCTTGAGGACTGCTGATGGTTGAGGTCCAGTTCATTCTGGGTCTCGCTCAGAGTGGTGATTGCTGACAAAATACCGTATTCACTGACCCCAAGGTCCACCAGGGGCCCTCGAACCTCAGACAGACACGTCTGTGTGGGAACAGCGTCACGTTTCCATTACAAAAACTAATCAGTATGGGGAAACGTCAGGTTATACAATACAGTATGTAGCACAAATCAAATGTGAAACATGCTGGACTGATGTGAAACGATAGTTCTGCAGAAAACCTACATTACTGTTAACTGTTTAGAGCAGTGCTGTTAAACTCATTTTTGTTCAGGGGCCAAATATGGACATGTTTGACCAGAGTGGGTTCCAGAAGAGGGGAATTGAACAATTTCAATATTAGTGCTACTTTGCTTTTCCATGTATAAATGAAAGTATGTATGTAGAGCAGTGGTTCCCAAACTTTTCACAGTCCCGTACCCCTTCACAAGTCATGTACCCCGCACTCCTGCAATACGAAAAACATAATAATGTAATTTCAATAAGACTCTTCTTGAATAATTGTAAAGTTTTACTTCCAAATAAATCTGTTGAAATGTGTTTTGGGGTTTTTTGCATGGATGGCCAATATTTTTATGTTTGGATATGATACAGTGCTTTAAAATTACTCTCAATTTCTGATTCATTTCAATAAATAATTCCCATGAAAATTTTTTTTGAATATTGCCAAAAATTCCCAAACGTAAGTTCCTGTGGAAGTTTGCCAGATATTGTACGTCCCTTTGCAGCCCTACAACTAAATTATTTGGTCATTTACACTGTTTACTCAGCCATTTTTACTTTCCTCTGCGGGCTGATTTTAAAGTTTCAAAGGGCCGGATTTGGCCCCCGGGCCTTGAGTTTGCCAAGTGTGGTTTAGAGGCTGTGTGATGAAAAAAAAAGTAGCCTATGTCGCATCATTGTCTTAGTTAATAAAATCACAGACACGTTTTCCATGTAAATGCAACGCTGAACCCAATAAATAAAAAACATACCGTTCCATTATAACTTTCTCACTTCCAATACGATACCGATACTGCTGCCTTGAGAAATGATCGATACCACTATCGATACGATACAATTACAGCACAGATCATACATACTTTTATTACTTGTTTTTTGAATGAGCAATGTTAGAAAAGGCTTGATCAAGTGATATTGGTCAAACAGGGATAAATGAGTGAAATTATCAGATAATGTATTATTAACCAATAGGTTACATACATTTTTACTTTAAACATGAGAATGTTCTACAATTGAGTAAAATAAATGAAAAAATAAATTAGAATACCTTGAAAAATAACCTGACTAAATCCAATAATAACAAATAAAAATAAAAATACATGTTTAAAGTGCAAAATATTAACCAGTCTAACGAAAATATTGGCATATTCCACAATTAAATTGAATACATAGAAAATGCTGCAAAATATCCTCAATAAATCTAACAAAAGCTAATTACGTATCTAAGATTTTAGATGCAGGCCTATATAATCCAATACTCTTTTTTTTCTTTCAGATATTGAACCAATATCAATTTTAACATTTTAAATCATTTCTACTCATATATGTTTAATGCTTACCTGATAGTTGAAAACTCTGCTGTCTTTGGGATTGTCTGAAGTGAGAACACACTTCCACACTCTAGCCCTAAGGCTGGGTGGAATACCCATTCTGATAAATCGCTCAATCTGGAAAACAGCAAGAAAGTGAGGACAACAATTTAATGAAAGCCTACGTGATCCCGAAATTGTAGTAGAATCAAAGGTGAGCAATGCTGCAGTCATATGAAACTGACCTGGTTCCTGCAGATGAAGCTTGCTCCATTCCAGTAACTGAGGAGCTCACACAGCTCCTTCACCCTCACTGAGCTCAGCTGAGGGTAACTGTGGGAATAAACACACCATGACTCACTAGGATCCAATTGATTCAACAGATTCATCATTAGTATGACTCAATTTCATTTTCCATAATAATGGGCATCATCAATAAGAAGACAGTTCCGTTATTTTTACGTTGATGATAAACCATGCCAATTCACATTATAGTCGTGGTAGCTTTTCCTTTTTTAAATAATAATAATAATAATAATAATAAATTAAGCTCAAGGATTGGTGAACCCTGATCTTCAAACATATTAGTGCATTATGAACAACTGTAAAATAACACAACAGAGAATTAAATTAGTTTACATAAAAATTCAATGCACCTAAAAATGACAGCACACATCAGATTTATTGTCAAAACTGCAACTTTATTGCTGTGATTGTCCTCAAGAGTTAAAATGTATAGAACAATCCCAAAATAAAAAGTAAATGATTCTCTGTCATTCAACAATTTCAAACTTTAACCCAGGTTTAAAGCAAAAGTGCAACAGCAACTTCACATGTAAACAAAGAGGGGGCTGGCTCACATTGCATTACGGTCCGAAAATGTATTTATTTATTTATTTTAAAACTCAAATTTGCTAAATTAAAATCGTTTTTTGTCTACAAATCCGATAAATTGATTAAATCATTCAAATTTTAGTTTAATTACAACCATAATAATGATATTTAACTAATTTCCTACATTGTTTGGAATAACTTGACTGAAAACAAAATTTCAAAACTCAGTCCTAAACTCAAACTCAACCAAATAAAATTGAGGAGAAAAAAAACTTAGAATAGAAAATAATCTTATTTGAATAAAGACAGAACAAATTAACATATTTCCAATACAGTGAATGCAACTGATGTGTTTTACAGATATTGCTAATCTCCAACTATTGTCCCTAATTGGGCTTTTACATGGACATATTTTAAATAATGCTTACATTTCTATGTAATCATTTACTATTATTAAAACTGTAGCTTTTTTGAATATCATATTTTACTGAGCTTTATATGGCTAAACATACATGTTTTGGTTATTGAAGCAATTTTTTCCTTGCGCAATCATCCTTACAATATAGCTAATTTAAATATATTTACAATTACTTTTAGTTCACCTACTATATTGTGACTATTACACATACTCCCGTATTTATACATCTAAGACAGCGGTTCTCAACATTTTCAGCAGGTGACCTACAAAATAAAGGTGCCAAAGACCAGGTAGAAAAGGTGGTGAAATGGGATTTGAAAAACCACAGAAATTGGTTAAAAGTTGCAAATTCAAGTAGCCAACAGTAAAAAGTGTCAATAGGTGTAAGTGTCAATATTTGCTTAAAAGCAGCAGAAAAAAATAGAAACAATTAGTTTAAACTGGCAAATTAAGGGCATGACAAATTGTGAAGTGGAAAAAATGTGCAGAAAAAGGCATTGACATTTGATGGAGAAGTGTCCGAAATGGGAGAAATGTAGCAAAAATGCATTAAAAAGAGCACAAATATGGCAAGAAAAGGCAATGAAAATATGTTAAAATATGGCAAGTTTGGTGTAGTTAAAAAAATATAAATTCTTAGTTTCTTAAAGGCATCTGGTGACATCAAAAAGGGTCCTGACCCCAAGGCTGAGAACCACTGGACTAAGAAATAGTATAGGAAGTGTCTTTTGATACGGAAACATATCAATAGCGCCCGGGACTGAAACCCACTTTTGTCATATACATTTTTTCATATATTTCATATTTAACATGGCAAATTCCACCTTTAAAAATACATATACAAAAAAAAATAACATTTTAGGTTAGGGATAAAATAAAAGGGTTAGCGGGGAAGCTAAAAATAAATATGAGCTAAAATAAAGAAAGTGTCTATTTGTACGGTTGCCGTACGGACAACCCACGGTGCTATTGGTACGGTTACCGAGCGTCTTTGGGTTAGGTTATAACCGTATATCACAACAATTTTTAGGGTTAAGTTTTGGTTTAGTCTTAGTCATGCGACCTAAACTGGCCAACGACTAACCTATCACGTGAGCTATACTGGCCAAATAGGGGCGCTGCGTACGGATAGAATGTCAGTATATTGATACGGCAACCGTACGGATAGCCACTGCCTAAAATAAAACTGACGGAACTTTAAGTCACGTGGTGCACCTATCACGTGACGTAAACCTATTCATACATCAAATAATATTTAACCTGCTTGAAGTTTTTTTTTTTATTACATTAAGGGAAACATAAAATAAACACACTTTAGCCACTTTAGTAAATAATTATTTGATTAGTCCGCAGCTTGAATCTACTAATGCATAAATGTTCTCCATGTGGACGTTTTAATGCGCTGACATTACAATGTTGAGCAGAAGTGGAGTACTACAACAACAACAACAACAACAACAACAACCATGTTTAAAGCTCTTGGTAACCTTAGCTCAGTGATGTTACAATAAAATATCTACCACACCTGTAAACGTGATGGCGATGGTGGAGTTTGTCATCCCTTCTTTTCTTCAAAGCGAAGCCAAATTCATCAAAACGCAAAGGCTCGCTGCGCCTCCTGAGAGTTGAACTTCTCCTGCTGACGCTGCTGCTGCTTCTTCGCCTCATCATACAAACAAACGCTGTCTTTAGACTGAGCTCCGAGATTCACAGCAGAAAACAATGTCCGACGGTCACAGCAAACAATGACTGACGGTCAGTCGCCTTCAAAACTCAACCGTCCCGCTCGGACCGCCCCTTCATACACGTCATAATGAGGACAAATATCAGCATACATAAACAAATGCAATCACAGCGGCTCGTTGGTCTAGGGGTATGATTCTCGCTTTGGGTGCGAGAGGTCCCGGGTTCAAATCCCGGACGAGCCCTCCTTTTCTTTCCGGACGATCTTATTTATGTTGTAAGGATTCTTTATTCATCCCGCAGTGGGAAATTTACTGACATGACAGCTAATATAAAAAACAACATAAGGCAACACAGAAAAACATAAAATACACCAGAAAAATTGTGCAGATTAAGTAATAAATTAAGTACTAATTGTTCAAGATTTGGTCTCTTCCTTTTTAAGTTTACAAATGAAATGTTTACTGTATGCAAGGGAACTGTGGCAAGATTTATTACCACAAATAAATGTACTTGAGTGTTTTGTACTTGAGTACAGTTTCAGTCAGCTTTAGAATAATGATTGATCAGAGCATTAATACGGGGGGAAAGGGGTTTGCTGTTTTGTCAGGTTTTAATCATTTTGTGTGTTTTTGGAGTCATTATGTATTTGTATTGCTTTTGTTCTTGTTGTAATTTTGTGTATTTTTCTGTCATTTTCTGCATTTATGTTGTCAATTTGTGCATTTTTGGAGTCACTTACTGTATTTTTGTTGTTTCTGTTTTTTCTTGTAATTTTGTGTAATGTTATGACATTCTGTGTGTGTTTGGAGCTACTGTATATTGTAATGTGTTGTTTTTTTGTGTTTTCGTGGTCATTTTAGGTGGTGGTTGTGTCTGTCTTTGTTGGCATTTTTTAAACTTTTTTTATGAGTCATTTTGTGTATTTTAGGAGTGTATTACTGTGCACTTTTATATATATATATATTATATTTAGCAGCAGTAACAATATCAAATCAGGGTACATAGACTCAATAAAACAATGTGGCACTTGCTGAAGATGTGAACATACAGAATTAACAAAGAGAAAAAAAAATTATATATGCTAAATACAGACAAAACTGAAAAGACACATACTGTACAAAGCAGTGACAACTTAAAAAAGCAAGTACTTCTTTTTGATTTCTTCATACATTTTTGTGTTTGTTTTTTTTTTTGTATCGAGTTTGATCAATTTAAGAGACTTGAAGTAGTTAGTGAACCAGATAAACACATTTCCCAAAGGAGTACAGTCTTGCCATTTACAAGTATGAATACAATATTTAACCATTAAAATAACAACTTTGTGACATCAGAGATACTTGAGTCCAGATTGTCCATGAAATAAATAATGACTTTGGAAGAAAAGCGTGGTACATTGCTTTTTAGAGACAGCCAGCTGTGAATGTCAGTACAAAACATATTTGTCTTTATGCAACTAAAAAATAAATGTTCAATGGTTTCTTTGGAGGATGAACAAAAAGTGCATATGGTTCAGGGTCAAAATGTTCATCCATCTCTAAACCCGCTAATTCCCGTTTATCAGGGTCGCGGGGAGGGTCAAAATGTGAAGTCTTTTATCTACCTAATCTCCAACACGGTATATGCCAGACATCATCTTAAAATGTGTTTCTTTGACTTTTGGGGGAATTGGGTTTACTAAGTAAAAAGAAAAAAGGTTTGTGTTTACACTGTGCACTTTTGCTCAATAACAAAAAGGTGAGGACTACACCATTGTCGTGTGTTGATGACGCACTCACTGGGACTTTCCGGGTACGTCATTAGGGACTTCCGAGGTATTTTGCTCGCGCCAGCAGAGTTCATGTTGTTAACGCAGTAACCGTCGCAGAGCTGCTGTGGCCCACACAGCTCCAGAGAGACCATGAATACACTACCGGCTTCGAACGGGTCCTGAGACGTTTTGATAAACGAGAAGTCGTCGTCGGCCGTGGCTGTGAGACTGAGACCAGGCGGAATGTCAACAACGCGGCCCCTCCTCGGGATGAGGCGAGTCACCGAGCTAACGTGCTCCGAGCACCCGGGCAACAGGCTCCCTGTGTCGGCTGGAAGACAACAACAGCAGCAAGAAGCAGCTGTCACCGTGGACGAGTTCACGGTCCTGGAGAATAAGGAAGAGGAACTGAAATGCGCAAAGCCTCGAGTGGAGCAGATTTTCAAAGTGGCGTTTACCATTATTGGTCTATTGGACCACACAGGACAGCCGCACGGCAGCAAAACATTACGGCAGATATGGCTGCAGCTCCGGGGGAACAGGGACGACGTATCAAAGGCTAAGGTAAAGGCTCAGTGGGCGCTTTTAGAAGAGAAATACAGATCATTGTGACACGTTTGAAACTGCGACACATATAGTGGTTTGGACTGAGCAGGTGCATCGCTGCTCCCTGATTGGCTCCATTTTCGTCACTGAACACACAAGACAAGCCTGTTTCTGCCTCTAAAAACAATACAAATCATTACGTAAAGTCATAATTATGCGAAAAAAAGTCATAGATTTGAGAAAATTGTTTTTTTTAATGTAAAGTTGCAAAGAAACATACATAAATATTTTTTTCAATAAAGACTAATTCATGTACTAACACTGTTTTCTTCACTATGCACCATGTGTTGAATTCAAGTTGAATAAGCAGCCATAATATGTGTTTTGAATAGCTGTGGGAACCTCAGGGTATCTCACCATACGATACGCGATACAAAGACCACGATAACGATTATCTCACGATATGACGATACTGCGATTATTGATATATTGGTCAGAAATCAATCTGCGATAATCTATGACACAACATGAAAAAAAGATTAAGTGAAAAAAAAATACAATTTTTATTTTATATGTCTAAAAGACAATAAATTGAAAAAGTGTCCTATGAACAGTGACACTATTTTAGTGCAACATTTCTGTAAATAAGTGTCAACATACCAATGTAAACGAATGTGTCTCCAATAGTGCTTTCTGTAAAAGAAAAATAGTGTCTTTCTTACCAGTGACACCATTATAGTGCAATATTCCAGTAAATAAAATATTGGTTCCTTCAACAATGACAACATTTCTGTGAAGACCTACCTGCACATTTTAGTGAAAAAGCAGAAAAGGTTTTAAAAAAATAATTAAAAAATCAATACTTAGTGGGAGCATATCTGTAATCGATCGTGCGGAAAAAAAATACTGTGATATATCGCCGTATCGAGATATCGTCACACTGCTAGTTTTGAATGAAGAATTATTCAAAGTGTCAGAATGGTAACAGTCAGCATCGGTAGACTGCAGCAATTGCTCAGTTTGTATCTCATAATTATGACTTTACTTTCTCATATTATACATAATTATTTTAATTTTTTTTAGTGGCCCGCTAAAAAAAATAAACATGACCACGGCAAGTCATAATTATGTGTTAGTAAAGTTTATATTTTATATATTTATATTTTATATTTCATAATTATGATATGCTGTTACTGACTGACTGTTGACATTCTCATTTACACTTATAAACACATATTTTGGCTGTTTATTCAGTTCTTATAATTCAACATATGTTGAAAAATGATTCTGTCACAGTTTTGTATGTTTTTTGTAACTTTACATAAAAAATAATTTTCTCTGAAGTATAACTCTTTCTTATAATTATGAATTTATTAACTCATAATTATGACTTTCCATAGTGATTTATTTATTTTTTTTAGTGGCAGAAACAGGCTTCCATAAATTACATTGAAACTGTTTACTATTAGTACGTAGTTAGTTACCTATTTTAAAATAATAGGTTCCTTTTCTAGAAAATAGCTCATTGATGACCTGGCTTGATAAATTGAATATTTATTATTTATATATTCAAAGTTCTCTCTCATTTGCATAGTTGTGTTAACCCACGTAAACAACATATTATAAGGTCAACAGCAGTGTTCATTTTGTTGACTACAAATTTCCATCATAGTTTTCATCAAGTCTGTTTTTTAAGTAACAATAACTAGACTATGATGAATGAAAACTATATTTGTTTATTTATTTCACTAAAGTCATTAAAACACATTTCTTTCTCCTCCACATTAAAAAAAAGACAAAAAGATGAATGAAAAGGAGAAAAGAAGTAAAACGTATGACATCTGCCCCCTCCATAAAACAAATAACATTAAATAAAAGCAAAATGCAATGCATTAAAATATATTGATAGTTTTGTCAACTAATTAAAACAAAGCTATAATTTCATCACAATAATGAAATCCAATCAGGACGAATGTGATTTTGTGGTCTCATGCATTGATCACATAATAATGTGTCATTAACACCATCCCATATCAGGTTAATAAATGGTCATTTATTCTTTAAAAATTGCATAAACTCTAGTTATTATGCTGTATATTTTAGCCAACTATCCATTTGAACTTACTGTCCTTGTTGTGTATAACCTTAATATTAGAAAATTTTTCCAGTTTTTATTTTGAATTTAGTCCTATATATATATATATATATATATATATATATATTATTATTATTTTTTTTTTTTTTTGTCTTATTAATCATCATTCCCTTTTCTGTGTCACTTTTACACTCATGTATGTTTCACATCAACTGTATACAGTCATTTAAAGGGCATTTCCATTATAGAAAAACACTTCCATATGAAATCGAAACACTGGCCAAACTCGAGGTTATAACACCATGCTAAACCACGGCTGAAACTGAAACAAACAAGTAAACGCCAACTTCTACATATACTGTCAAATTGTCTTTCCTGACTTGGGTTTACTTGACGTCATTGTATTAACAATGTCATTCTACTTTTAATTCGGATGAATTTTCTAATCTAATTGTATTTCATTGATTTTTTTTTCTTTTCTTTTCCCATTTAATTTCATTTTTTAACATTATAAAGACCTAACCAGGGATGGGGTTGCACCAATTAGACATGGCTATATATGTATTCAATAAGAAATCTGCTCTAATGCCTTCATTCCTCAAGTTCAATCAATTCAATAATCAAACTAAACGGCTGCATGAGTTAACAACTTGAAAAGGCTACATTTTTTTCATTTTCTTTGCAAACCTCTAGAAAGGTTATTTAATTAATAAAGTTTGTAGTTTGTCAACACCAGACAGATATCAGGAAGTAATAAATGATTCCCTTGAAAAATATATATTGTGAAATATTCCCATTATTCCTGAGCTTAAGTGTCTGTGGTAATTTACCGGAAATGTTCCACCTTTGTAACTCTAGTAACTGAGCACAGTACTGTAATAGACTAGACTCTGTTATATCTGATCTTGACAAATCTGGACCATTTAGGAGTGTTGCACTCAAACAGCTGCTGGGTGTAGAGTGTGTGAGCATTATAATAATAAAATGGGAAAATGTACTTTATTTACTTATTAGTTAAAATACTGTATAAAGGCAGATAAACCAAAAGGACAAGTAATCTAAATTTTGCTTTCAGTTTTAAATTTAGCTTTTCAACTGGTCTGTATAAAGGCCAGTGAGCATGACTTAAATACTCTTTGTTGTTGGTATTTTTTTAAATGATGGGACTTTTTTTACCCTTTTAGTTTCCACGCAAGGTGTTTTATTATCGGAGTGTTATAACACATTGGTTGTTCTTAGGGATGTCCCAATACAATTTTTTCATTTCCGATATAATACTGATATTGCAGCCTTGCGTATCAGCTGATATCGATATTGAGCCGATATCAGCATGAATCATCCATACTTTCTTTACTTTCATTAAAATCATAATTACTTGTTCTGTAGTGTGGAATGTTCGAAAAGGCTTCATCAAGTGATGTTACCATTTATTATTAACCAGTTGGTTACATGCATTTTAACCTTCAACATAATGTCTACAGTATTATAGAATTGAATAAAATAAATAAAAAGTAAATTGCAAAAAAAAAAAAAATTAAAAAATCAGAAATTTGAATCAGATATTCGTTTTCAGGCTGATATCGGATCGGTACACCCCTAGTTGTTATATTGCACAGTTGGAAACTTTTTGATGATGATTATTTAACCTTAAAAGCTACAAACAAGTATTTATGATCTGGATTACTTTCAGCGAGATCATCCCCAGGGTTTTTTTGTTTTTTTTTTGGTACTTTTAACTTTTTATAAATGTATGACATTACCTGTGAAGCACGTGCTGCTTTCACTTGGAGCTGATTCATCCTCTCATGTGCCACAGGCAGGAGATTCCACCCTATTATTCATGTTTGATTACAGAGCATGATGTCAGCTGTACTTCTCAACAGTTCCTTCTCACTGTGTACATTGAACCAAGTCAAGTCAAACAAGTACTTTTTAATGTTTTCTTTGCTGTAATCAAAAAAAATGTTTACTGCCACTGAAATATTCCAACTAAAGATTTAAATGAATAAGATTAATTTAGAGAAAGATGAGTGCACATCTATTTTGATTTGTTTGAAATGTGTTAACATAAACCCTTTGGAGTGCATTGTGAGAACAGTAGTTGTGTTGTTCTCCTGACATTAAATGTTCTCCTTGACCTGCAGGAATATGTTTGTGGACTGTGTGACCCAGAGCTGCAGAAAGAGGAGCTCTACCCAGTAGACATGCACTGTATCTTTGCTGGTGCTCGAGGCCTCTTCCTGGACAGGCTCATACGGGACACTAGTTCAGAGGTTCTGGTGCCTGAGCCGGGCCGTCTTCGTCTGCTGGGCCAGGCGGAGCCAGTCGTGATGGCTCAGAGCAGAGTGCAGCAGTTTGTAGCATTATTCAATGTAAGTCTTGAAGAAAATGCGACCAGTAGGGCTGGGCGATATATCGATATATCAAGTTTTCTATACAGGTGATATAGAAAATTACAATATCACCTACATGGATAAATATACGTTTTTAATATGTTATTTTTATTAATATAATCTTTTCAGGAGTCGTTGCTTTCACTCCTTTTTAGGACTTTTTTAGATTGCTGAGTGCGTCCTAACCCAGACCTATAGAACTCACTCACACGTGCTGTCCCTTAGAGGAGAATAAGCCAAAAGTGGCACATATTGTGCAGCTATTTGTTAATAAATGTCCCAGTCCCATTGTGTACTTTTTCCTCCTGTTGTGTATTTTGTTGTCCTATGTATTTTTCCAGTATTGTTGGATGTCTTTCTGAGTCGTTTGTATATATTTTGGTATGTATGTAGTTTATGGATTTTTGTTGTTCCATTGAGTATTTTTTTCTCTTCTTGTGTCCTTTTGTGGATTTTTGTTGTTGTTTTTTTTATAGGTTTTTTTTTTTTGTGTATTTTTGTTCTTTTAAATATTTTTGTTTTCCCATTGTGCATTTTTTCTCCTTTTGTATATTTTGTTGTCCTATGTATTTTTGTTGTTCTTTTGTGTATTTTTTCTACTTTTGTGTTCTTTTGTGTATTTTTGTTTTTCTATTGTGCATTTTTTTCTCCTTTTGTGTATTTTGTTGTCCTATTAAGTATTTTTTGCTGACATTTTGTGCATTTACTTTTGGAACCGCTAGTAAATGCACGTTATCTATATATTTTAACAATCCTAAAGCACTGTGATGTTATTTTAGCCTTTGTGGCAGCAAATTTCACCCAGAATTGTCTTTCTATTCAGACTTTATTTGAACTAAAATTATCTAGATTATATTATATATTGCCATTTTGAGAAAAAAATATTGTAATATGAATTTTGGTCCATATTACCCAGTAGTCCCCGGACACCTTTTTGTTTAAATAAATAAGGTGTTAAGCTTTTCCTAGTTTATGCCTACATATTTAACACTGTAATTGCAATTATCATGTATTTTTTACTCCGTTGTTGGTGTTTTTTTACAGGAAAAGCGAAGTCTACCGAGTGACAGAGAGCCAATAGTGAAGCGAGCGTTTAAATCCTTTGTGGAGGAGAGGGATGATAAGTACACCATGGAGCTTCTACTCCTGCCCAGTGCACTGAAGGAGGAGTTACTGGGACTGGTTCACAGTCCCACAAGCATAAACACATCTTCTCTGGTTAGTCTATGTGTTTCTTATCTACAAGGCCAAACAGATGTGAACAAGGACATCATTTTCATTTTTATCAGAATTTACCAGCATCTGTTAAAACCTGCCATTTTAATCAGTTATACTGGTGATTCATTGACATAAAATCTTGATAATTAGGCAAACAAATGTGTTTCCATAAACAAATGTAACATTTAACACCAGGCTTTTAATGGAGACTCCCATCCAAAAGTTAATGCATGTATAGAATAGATCAATGGTTTTACATGAATGTAGGTATTAGTTATAAGCAGGGTTGGAGTCAATTACTTTTTTCAGTTACAATTACATTTTCAATTACCCATGTTCAGTTACGGTTACAGTGACCAGCATTTTTTCCAATCATAATTAAATTCCAATTATTTTTATATCCTCAGTAAATTACAATTATGTTCTCAATTACTGAAGTTCAATTACAATTAATCACAATTACTGAGCCTGAAATAAAAACCTAATAGAAGTTAATCATCCTCTTGTGTTAGCTTTCTGTTAGCATCTCTTATGATAATAGATCATAAATACACTGTAAAATACACTAAGATAAATATCTATCATCTAATTTATTTCCTATCTATTGGTTTCCTTGTTAGTCTTCCTAATCAATGAAAAATATAGGTTTTTAATATTTCTGGTGCGGGCATCTGAGCGTTTTTTTGTGTCAGTATACGCCTCAATTTAAATAAAAAAGAATTGATAAAATGTGTGAAAGCTTGTTTTGAAACATTTTAATAATTGATCTACATATGTGTAGAACTGTACATAGAACTTTAACATGGTTTCCTAGTTTAGCGTTAAATTATAATTGGCAATTTTTTAATAGAACTTTCATGGCAATTGCAATTACAAAGTCAATATTCTAAACTTAGTTACAATTTAATTACGATTATGACAGCAACAGCTTTTTAAAATTACAATTATAATTACGCTATAATTGTAATTAATAATCAGTTATGTGATTACAATTATTATTGACCCCAACCCTGGTTATAAGTGTATAGATGTTTTGGAAAGACCCTAATACACCAAAAGCATTCCAACATTGTAATTAAAAGACATGAATTTCTTATCTTGTGGATTTTCCGTGTGTGCGTGCGTGTGTGTGTCTTAGCTCAACCAGACGCTGCATCCGAGCGGGACAGACATGGACCAGGACTGTTCACGGAGCAGCACCCCAGTGACAGAGCTCTCCAACCGCATCTTGGACACCAGCTTTGAAGAGAAAGGAACCATTGCATTATCCATCAGTGGAGGTGGGAAACCAGGCGGGGGCATCAGTCTGGGACCTGACTCCGTCCTGCTCAACGGCATTCGGTCTTCACACAAGCGACGCTCATCTGAGAGTGAAACCCGGGACACAAAAAGACAGTATTCCCTGGAGCGGAAGGAAGAGTCCCCCGATAGAGCGAGGGAACGGGAGAGGCAGAGAGAAAGAGAGGGCCGCAGTGTCAGCACTAGCTGCAGGTCCAAAACCCCCTTGGCTTCATCGTCTTTCTCTTCCTCAACCAAAGCAAACACGGTTGTTGGTGTGATCACAATGGACTCAAACGACGGCCTCTCAGATGACGGAGAAGCCGTGAGCCCTGAAACCAACCTCCGCTGCTTAGTCAATTTCTTCAGGTAACCATCATTTATTTGTGAGATGTCACAATATGATGTAAGAAACAGTACATTAGTGTGTGTATTAGTTCACTTTGTTTCTAGAGATTTACTTAAAATCACTATAAAATGCTCTTCATATTTGTTTGTGGAGGGTTCCTGTTTTAGAAGTGATTGATGATCAATATTGGAATTAACATTTTAGGATGATATACAGCTGCAGCGTAAGGTCAATTATAATTGTAATCGTGTAATTGATAATTATTCACAATTATGGCATAATTATAATTGTAATTTTAAAAATCTGTTGCTGTCGTAATTATGATTAAGTTGAATTCAAATATTTGACTGTTATTGTAATGCATGTATGTAATTGTATGAAAATTCTATAAAGATTGTCAATTATAATTTAGCGCAAAACTTGGGAACCATGTTACAGTTCTATGTACAGTTTTACACAAATGTAGTTAAATGTAGTTAACAATTATTAAAATATGTTTTATATCAAGCTTTCCCACATTTTACCATTTACAAAAAATTTAATCTAGGACTATACTGACAAATAAGACTCAGACGCCCACACCAAAAATATTAAAACTTATACAGTATATTCATTGATTATGAAGCTTAACAAGGTAACCAATAGATAGGAAATAAATTAGATTATAGAGATTAGTTTTTAGTGTATTTTACAACTGATTTAGGACTCATTATCATAAGAGATGCTAACACAAGAGGAAGGTTAACTTTTATTAGGTTATTTATTTCAGACTCAGTAATTGTGATTAATTGTAAATAAACTTCAGTAATAAGCCAAATCAGCATTATCAGTACGCATGCGCGATTCCCGGGTCAATATATCCGGGTCAGAGTTCACGACTACCCAGCGTGTCAACAAAGCCCCTGTCTAGCGGAACAACCGGCTACTTATACGGACTTTTAGGCATTTACTTTGCTTAAGGTCGTTTTAAGGCAATATGCCAGGGTCCCATTGTTCAGTGCGTGGCTGTTCCAACGGTACACGTGGGCTTAATACGTGGATGAAAGCGTTTTGCCCCGTTCACGAGTGCAATAAAGGAACCTCACGATGTATATGCGACCCGCCATACGTACTCATCCCATTTCCTACTGAAAGAAAAGATCCAGAACGTCATGCCGAATGGATTAAATCAGTAAGTTTGACATATACTGTACTACATTAAAGCTAACTAGCAAACTAGTATATAAATATTATATTGTGGTGTACATGTTAGAGAGGTGTCTCTCACCCAGCAGGTTTCGGGGGTTTGTTGACGTCCTTTTCTTTCTCGCCACAATATGCCCGATCCCCCCAGGATCAACTGTCAACATCGATCTCGAGCAGAGATTTATAATCAAGGTTGACAGCCTCTCGTTCCTGCTGTTTTGTCAAAACTATAGGCGCTTTTTGAAATGACAATGCCCAAGCGAGGGCCACCAGTTCTTTCTTCCTCTTCCCAGTAACAACGTGTCCACGTCTCTTACAATATTCTTTTAAAACATCCACTTTACAACGCTCAAAATATTCAATATCTTTGTCAGACTCGGCCATGTTTACGTTTTATGATACGAGCTAGGCGGGAGCTGGGTAGTCCTGACCTTTGACCCGGACCAGCATGCTTTGCGCGCAGCGAGATGCCGAATCCGCTTATTGAGAACGTAATTGTAATTGACTTTATGAGGACAAAAAAATAATTGTAATTGGAAAAAAAGCTGGTCACTGCAATCGTAATTGAACATGGGTAATTGAAAATGTAATTGTAACTGAAAAATGTAATTGAGCCCAACCCTAGTGAGCTTTAATATCATTAATAGGTTGTAAAATGGATACTGAGAGAGAATGTTCTGAGCAGCAACAGCTTGCACTTAAAGCACATTATCCCATAGGGACATGTTTAAGATTTAAGATGTAGTATAAACCACATTGATCAATAAAGAGAATATCATTTGTTTAAAAAATCCATGAAAGGTAGAGATTACCGCTCGAAAGTTTTGGTATGGTAGAGAGACGCAGACTGATGCATAGAGGTTTTTTTTACTTCATTGTGATATCACGGGGAAAAAAACACAAGAAATCACAGTAAGAACAAAGTAAAAACATTTGTATGCATAATTTTAATCCCACAGTGCAATGCACAAACATGTCATGTTTACCGTGGAGATAAAAACAAACTTTCAAGCTGCAATTTCTACTTTTTACGTCTTAAATTTTTCGACAAAATGATCTTTGATTTATTGATCCATGAAGCTTATACTATAGATAGATTTGTGTCCAGCAGCTTTAAATTCATTGAATGGTTTATTAAATGTCAGAAGTAATGATAATGAGGAATTCATTTAGATTGTATTATATACTGTACCTCTCCAGCAATTATCTGTAATCTGAGCTGAAATGATTTATGATTACTTAAGTGTTAGTTGAAAATGCTGCTTTCCTATGCTGTGTTATCAATAACTGAACAGTTTCCAAACCCTTTGTTCCCAGAACCATGGGTTACCAGCAGGAGGTGGTGGAGCGAGTGGTGAAGGCCACTGGGCAGACGGAGGATACCTTCCTCCTCCTGGAGAAAATAGTGCAGGAAACCAAGCGTTGTGAAGAGGAATGTAAAAAAGTGGGAAAAGAAACCAATTTGAACTCTGCCTCCTCATCCACTTCCACAGTCTCACACCTCATGGAGAAAGAGCGTAATTTAAGCCGAATATTCATGGAGCCAGGCAGGACCAAGGAGAAGCATGCCAGCAAGAGCAATGGGCTGGGCCACCGCAGACAGTGCAGCAGCAGCGAGACCAGAACACAGCAGGTACTTTATTATACCTCCATACCTGTGGGACTTTTTTAGTGTCACAGTCAGTGTAGCTGTCCTAAATCTATATATATATATATATATATATATATATATATATATATATATATATATATACACGGCATATATATTTTATTTTTTAAAACATTTTTATCGTGTGCCACGAGGGTTGCAAAGATGTGGAACAATTTCCAGAAATAAAGTTTCAAAAATATGTTCAATTTGGCAAATTTCTCATGAATTCCCATTAAAGGTTTTTGACTTTTTTTTAATGGTATTATTGTAAATGTATGCTAATATTAATGTTTGAATATGATGCAGTTATTTGAAATTACTTTCTGGTTATTTTCAATAAATCATTCCCATGAAAGTTTATTTTTTGAACATTCCCAAAATATGTTTAAATTTGCATCCTTATATGCCACAGTTTTCATTGTACCAGTACATAGTACTAAACAATACTTAGCCTCCTGTTGAGTGTTTTTCCTTTATCTGATTCCTTTTCTTTAATTGTTAACAGTCATTGACAATTTAATTGACCAAAACTAAAACACAACAAAAGAAAAACTAAACATCCCCTCTTTGCATTTTAAATATTTTTTTTAAATTATGATTTGTTTATTTTATTCTTCATAAAATCAGTTCTTTATAACACACATTCAAAAATCAAATGAGCGTTGGCAGCAAAGGTGAAACTGTAACTATCATAAAAACCCATAACCTAAGTCTAGCAGATTGCTCAACTTGTTTCACTATTTTTTAGTTAAAAATGAAGAAGTTTAAACACAGTAGAGCATCATTTAAAAAGTTGGAAGTAGTTTTATGCTGAAACTGGAGTGTTTAGATGATGAGGTTTTTACGGTAGTTGCATTATAAACAAAAGCCAAAGACTTCCTCATTAGGGACACAAAACGTGTACTAAACTAATTATATGCAATCTATTATTGTAAATGAATTGCAATAGTGCTCTTACTGCAAACTCTATGCAATTTACAGAAAGTACCATTGGAAATGTAAGAGTTTATTGCTTTTTGTTCAAGCAAAATCTGTTGTTTAAAATCTGTTCAGTTAATTTGAAAGATAATTTGGGTAGGGCAAACTTTTAGGTCAAATAACCATACTATAGTCATTGTATCATTTTCAGTTTCTTTTCAACAGTTTGAAATATGACAAGTGTTCCTTTCAGATTTAAAAAAATAAGTAAATGATGTTCCATCGTTGTTTCAGGTCATCACTATCAGGAGGAGCTCCAGTGCACAGGGAGGGACGGGAAACCAGGAGGTTATTGCTGTTGATGATGACAATGATGAAGATGATGTCCTCATCATGGACACTAAAACTGCAGACAGCAGGACGGACCGGGCTCTGACAGTGCCACACCTCGACACACAGTCTGGGTCCAGAACTGACTTCTTAGCGCGAGGTGGGGGGAGTGTCTCTCAGAGGGATTATCTGACTCGAGGTGGGACTCAGACTTTGGGAGGATCTGTGAAAGTTGAAAATGTGACAGCGTTGCGTAGCACGCCTCAGTGGCTAACTGGACCTACGTCATCTTTGGCTTTAACCCCAAGTGTAGGTATTAATTTATTGCACATTGTTGTTATATCGTTGTTTGAACTTGTGACTTAAAAAGGGAGAAAAAAGGCCTGACTGTTATTTTAAAAAAATAATTTCAAATGCCTTTGTGTCTGACATCATTTCTCCTTGAAGGACATTTTCAGTTTTTCAACAAATGTTTCATTATCACACACGTATCAAACTTAAGGCCCGGGAAGCAAATCTGGCCCTTTAGACCATCCAATTTGGCCCCCAGGAGAAAGTTAAAAAGACAGAAAAAACATAAATGATGGTCAATGTTAAACCATAAATAATTGGTCACAAAATCAATGAAATTTTTAAAGAGAAAATCCTGAAGGGACTGATATCTGTCAATTATTGCCTGGATATTGTCAGTGCCTTGCACACTTGCATACAGTATGTATGATTTATATGTCATGTAAAGTACAAATTTGGGGAGATTCATGTTGAAATTGCTCGTTTTCCTGCCTAAAATCTGTGGCCCACTTAAGATCAAACTACTACCGTGTTTGGCCCCTGAGCTAAAATGAGTTTGACACCCCTGCATTATTGGAGTAATGTATCATTTTTTTTTTGGTCCCTGACCTACAGACATTTTAGTTGAACAATAGTTAGACATAAAACTTTTATTGTTGTAACTGGAATATTCAAAGCCTGGCTTTAAAAAAACAACTTATATTATTTAAAGAAGGGTCACCTGTACTCAGCATGTACCCTTTTTTTTTTTTTAATCACTTTTTTTCAAATCTGTTGTGTATTTATTCAATTATTTTGTTTCTAATGGAGATGGAAAAAGCCTAATTTAAAACTGTTTGTTTTAGAAATTAATCGAACAGTAACACACACTGAACTTTTTAATGCTAACGTGTCAAACATGTTTGTGCGTTGACTTTCTCCCACAGTCCGCTCAGCCCATCACTCGGCCCTCTCCTTCGCCCTATCAGACCATCAGCCATATGAGTTTTCACGGGGCCGTGGCTCGGACTCCTCCTGCTAACGACCCACCAGCTCCCCCAGTGACCGGCTTGGCTCGGTTCCACCAGTCCCTGAAGACCCGGTACATCCTGAAGCTGCTGGATGAGCCAGGACCACCAGACCTCAGACACGTGATCATAGACGGCAGCAACGTGGCTATGGCGTGAGTACACAAACACACACACACACACACACACACAAAAGAAAAGAGATCTTTATTAGAGGATGCAGGAGGTATCCTCACTATTGTTATGAGTTTTTTCTTCCATATGCGTTAACTCCTCCTACATGTTTGTCCGATTTTGACAAATAAACTTGTCAAAAAATTCTGAATGTTCCTGAGATTTATGCTATGCTATGCAATTATTTCCAACTTTTTCCAATCATTTAGACCTTTTTCAGCCTTAATGCTAATAATCAGCTACTGCCAGGTTAATGCTTAGCTAATACTAGGTGAATGCTAATGTTAGGTGAATGCTATTTCCAAGATAATGCTAAGCTAATACAGTGTGACGCAGGCCAGCACCTGCATCCTCACTTGCATTTTCTTCAGGAAATGAAAATATTCTAGTTTGTTCCTCTTTATAAATGAAATGACCTAAAAAAAAGCTTTCTAAACAAATAAATGTATTTTAATCTGTGTTTTAATGCTTTTCGTAGACACGGATTTACAAATACAGGCTGTATTTTGTACAGAAACCTTGTATTTTTTTAAATTATTGTTTTACATGAGTTAAAGCAGTATTATTACAATGAAATTTTAAAGTCAAACTACATGTGAACTATCTTGTATAATCAGTTCAGGGTTCAAAATAACTTTAATTTATTGTTTTCACCCATTGGTAAAACCCTGTTTATTATAAAGTAGTTTATGTTTAGAAGCGTGTGTTTTACTTGAAGGCCTACATCACCAGTGTGCTTTGCACTGGTTCTATTTTTACAAAACTAAATAAAATCAGTGCTTTATCCTGCAGCAGGCTACCAGGAAATTAGATGATTCTGTCCAAAAAAAGGTGCAGCTAAAGGTCGTTTTTGAGTTATTACTGCTACTCTGATCACAGTTCCACTGTGCTTTTCACAGGTTGCCTAACCTCGTTTAATGACAATTAAGCTACAATTTGTAGAACTTCCCTTTAGCCTGCTTCATCTCTGACAAACACAGAGAAACATTTTCTCCTGTTCTTCAGTGGTTTTGGGTGGTTTTAGGTATTACAAATGTTGGGAAAGTCTATGTGCTTCAATCATCACAGATGGGTTGAAGTGTTTATCTTTAACTTTTTAAATAAAGATAAGTTTACATTACTGGAACACATTTAAAAGTCAGCATGACTCTTTCAAAAATGATTGTAGCATTCTTTTAGATTGGAAAGTGATTTTGTAATCGGTTTTACATGCAGCTAGTGTCAACAGTTCAGTGTTATCAGCAACCAAAGGACAAATGCTTGGCAACTGCTTGTGTTGGCAACAGGATGACACGGCAGGCAACCAGCTGATTTTACTTTCTCATTGTTCCCTAAAATCACTCTTCTTACACTTTTTATTTATAATAAAATGCACACATTGTAGTTGGCATCAACATATTCAATAAATCTCAATTGAATGCGTAGTGCAGTGATATGGGAACTTGTGGTTAACTTTGTTGGAAGTTTTCAATAACACTTTAGTTGAAGTTTTACACCTTAGGCTGTAATTATTATGACATGACACTTGTCATTAGCATGAATAAGGTGTCATGAAGGGTGTCATTAAGTTTTGTTTGTTACCTTAACCCTAACTAGATCCATCCACCTAACCCCAAGAAATGTCAACATAGCTCCAAAGGTGTCATAATTTAGTAAAAAAAAGTGCTGAAATTTAGCGAACAACACTTAATAACAGCCTTCATGAGACTTAATTCATGCTAATGACAGCATAAGTCAGCCTTATGTAAAGTAAAAGTTAAGTAAAGTGTTACCAAGTTTTTTTTTTTTATAACATTTGTTTCTGTTGAGTCTTCATCATTTAGCTTTGACCTATACTGATTAACAGAGAGAAGAGCAAAAGAAAACACAAACTAGTTCAATTTCAAGCCCTTCAAATGTGCAGAATCAACTTTTTTCTGTCATTTTTTAACTGTGAGCGAATTATCACACATGCATATAGAGAACCTGTAAACTGGCCAGAGAAGAACTTTGTGTTTCTCCCTTTGAGTTTGCATTGACCACTTTGTCACCATGCCATTTGCTAATAGGTCGACATATTCTGTAAATGTATCGTTCAGGCAAGAGACCAGTACTCATTATTAACCAGTTCATTAATGAAAGATGCATTCATTTGTTTAGTGATGAACAAAGCAGATCAAAGTGTCATAGGTTAGTTAGTGCTCTCAGATGAACCAGCGTCTCATGTCTGCTGGTAGCGGCTGCTCTTGTTTTGCGTTTTCCTGCAACAACCACTCATTTGTTATTTCACTGGCAACTGACGTTTGCGTGCTTGTCCTGCACGTCACCACCAACAATCTGGGTCAGATGATGTTATAACTTACAAAGTGTGTACTTCCACTAAGTTTAGTGTCAATAACAATCAGTTGGTAATAAAAAAAATGATAAGTGTTGTCATGTCATTTCAGTGTTGTTGACATTTCCATAATCAGGGTGTCATATGTCTCCCTTATGAAATGGTTCAGGAAATAAAGGACATATCTACATAAGCATTACTTTCTATCTAGTGGACGCAACAGAAAAACATACTGGATTAAAAACACTTATTTATAGGTCAGTGTAGAAAACATTTCAAAGGTCCATTTAAGTATTTAGTCTCTTTTTGCAGTTAAATTACCTTCTATTTATCACACCACCTGAAGGATCTTAATGTTAAATACATTATTACAGAAGAGTTTCCCGGTATTTGCCAATGACTGTTTAGAAATGCTCTTTACCTGTGCCCAGGGTTGGGGTCAATTACATTACCGTACATTTACATTACAAATACATTAGCTAGTATTCGCATTAGCATAGCATTAGCCTAGCTATACCTTTAACATAGCATTAGCATAGCAATTACATTACCCTAGCATTAGCATTAATCTAGCATTAGCATTGACCTAGCATTAGCACTAACCTAGCATTAGCATTAACATTAGCTTAGCAATGGCATTAGCCTAGCATTAACATCAGTCTAGCATTAGCAATAAGGTTGAAATGGGTTTAAAAAATAAAATAAAAGTTGAAATGGGCCTCCTGTATCCTCAATAATTAGAAATACTAAGTAAATTATCTGAACTCAATTACAATCCAATTACGATTACACCAGTAACCGATTATTACATTACAATTATGATTACATCATAATTGTAATACGCAATTACAATTGTAATTCACCCCAGCCATGCCTGTGCCTACCCACTTTTAATGTTTATATTCCACGTGTAAAATTGTATGTATTTATGTTGTGGTATGTTGTTTAAAAAGTTGAAAGTCCTGTGAACAGACCCACTGGTAACATGCAAAGCCAACTGGACTGACTTTATTTATTAGTTTATTCCCGTTTTCTTTTGCGATAATTTTTCTACGTTTAACCCTGTTTTTTCCCCATCTCTCCAGTCATGGCCTGAAGCGGTTCTTCTCTTGTCGTGGCATTGCCCTCGCCGTGGAGACGTTTTGGAAAAGAGGCCACCGAGAGATCACAGTGTTTGTCCCACAGTGGCGGCAAAAGAAAGACAGAGTCACAACAGGTAAGGTTTCAATTTAACTTTATTGGAACGGACAAAGCACAGTAATGGTCGTAACATTACGTAAATATGGCAGATTTAGCCAGGATTGGGGTCACTTACATTTTTCAGTTACAATTACGTCTTTCATTATCCATGTTCAATTATAATTCAATTACAATTACAGTGACCAGCATTTTTTCCAACTCGAGATTCTAAAAGCATCTTTCCACCTGTGAGATATATATAATCTGTAATTCCTTAAAGAATATCAAAATGGGGTGATGGCACTGAACCTATTTACATCATGCAGGTATTTGGGTTTTGATGGATTAAAAATGAGAAATTTAAAGCACATCTAATAAAAACATAGATCACTTGTGTATAAAAAATAACTTTCATGTCACAAATGATGGGAATAAATGTATGGACTGATATTGTGTGTGCGCGCGCGTGCGTGCATGCATGCGTGGAGGGGGATTGACCAATCAGAAGGGAGAATTAGTGGCCAAGCGGTTAACGCAGCAAACTTATGGATTCTGTTTTTCTCAATGATGCAGGATCAATTCCCAGTGGAAGCATAAGTGTTTCTATATTTTTATGAGATAGATGAACAGATAATTGCTTTATTGCTTCGTCACATTATACAGATTGTAGATTTTGTAAAATGCATTAACCGCTTGGCCACTGCATCAGCTGTCAGCTCTCTATCCTCATCTCTACATACCGTTTACCTAAATTTAAACAATGAGAGGCAATCTCCATGACTCTCTTTGTTCAGAAATGGCTCCAACAGTCTTTTTCAAACAATCTTAGGAGGAAAATTTCAGCATGCTGCCTTTACAGTGCAGAAATTTTTTATTTTTGGTCCTATAACACCGGCTGGTGCGCTAAAGTGACACAGCGCTCCATCTCCTCCCTTCTGATCAGATTCGTCAATCCCCCCTCCACACTCACTCATTTCTACGAGTACAAATCTGTTTTCCTACAGACGTCTCGCAAAATGTGTGGCAAAACTCAAGCAGTGCACATTCACGCGAGAAAAGTAGTTTGTGTTTCTGTAGCGGCAGACTCGAGAAGTTGTAACCAGAGAATTGTGGTTGTAAATGATAATTGACGCAAGTAATTAATAAATGTGAATAAATGTTGGATTACAAGTTTGCAGCTGTCATTTTATTTGTGTAAATATCAGTCCACACATTTTTCCCATCATTTGTGACATGACATTTATTTCACATTCTACAAGCTCTCCCATTTCACAACATATCTACCTTCATAATTTTATACCAAAAGAATTGTAACTCAAGATCTACGACTGGTCCTTTAAGAGTGAACCAATCATTTTATTGTGTTTTTTAAGTTTGTTTTTTCCTTTGTGTCACATGACATGGATTTGGTCATTTATTTGCAGAGCGACATTTTTTAGAACAGCTCGAGAACTTGGGGTTGCTCTCCTTCACACCCTCCAGAGAAGTCTGTGGTCAGAGGATATCCTCACATGACGACAGGTACACACCCACAGAGTAAAGCTACATCACACATTTCACGGACGTTTAAAGATAAGAGGTTTTTCTGACTAATGAGGTTGACACAAAATACATTTTTTATTAGCACAAAGCCATGGGCTATTTTTTGGCTTTAACTTCCACACATGTATCTGGCTCAATAGGTGACAACTCTAGATATTTTAAACGTAAAGGGCCTATGCTACGAAACTAGATATTTATATCCAGGATTAATCTTCATTAGGGGGCTTCACCTAACCAAACGTTCCCTGTCGGAGAAAAGCTGTTCTACTGGGGATGTAACGATTCACTCAACTCCCAATACGATTCTCGATACTGGGTTCATGATACAATTCTCTCACGATTTATTTTATAAAATGGGACTGCAGACAAATGACTGAAAAATATTCCTTTATTTTTTTGGGGGGGAAAAAACTAGGAAATACTGTACTATTTTCCTTTTGTTTTTCATTATCAAAAGAATCCCTTGATAAACTATTCAAAATAATGCAATTTAACTAAAAATAAATCTTGAATGAAATAAATATAGGAATAATGCAAATGAAGAAGAAGCCTATTAATTTAAATTCTGTTTCTATAGTAAACAATGCAAAACTGCATAATAGTTCTTTTTCTTTTTAAAAGTGCAACTAAAGATGTATTTTGTGCCTTAACAATTGGACTTTAAAAAAAAACATTGCATTGTATTCACGTTAGATATTTTTTGGACCAGCACAGGGTGCTGGTAACCCAGTAGTCAGTTGGCATGCAGAAATTCTTGCAGTGAAGAACAGATGCTATGTTAGGAGACAGAGCTAATAGAAAAACATGACTTTTACAGATATCACGTAATATTACAGATATTCTTTCGGTGCTAAAGGAGTAAGCAATAATTTATGAACATGTTTAAGAGTAGAAGGCGCCCAGAAGGAAAGTAGTAGCAGATTCCGCCCGCCGCCAACACTTCTGGACAAGAGAAGGATATATAAAAAGTACTGCGATTCAATTTTCACAGTATCGATGTGAACCGTGATACCTATGAATCGATTTTTAACTGCTTTGGATTCATCGTTACATCCCTACGTTCTACGAATCTCGATTACAACATGCTAATTTAAGCCAAGTGTTTTCAGCCTGGGTACGTGCACGTTCATATATAAGGGGTGGAGATTGCAGCGTCTGACCAATCAATGGAGATCCCGAAGTAACAGCTTATCACCTTAAACAAATGTAATGAATTTAAATCCACGATGACAGCGAAGAGCAACAGTGTTAGTGCAGCGCGCACCAGGAGGCGGAGCGTTTATACTCGCTCAGATCTGATCCACTTCATAACTTGGTCCCAACCAGGTTAGGTGTTGCTCAAGTTTAAAATTATGAATAATTAAAATCCATAACAGAAAAGGCAGGAAGCTGATGACACTGTTAATGCGTAAAAGCGTGAGATTATTTATGATATTAATCCACTGGATGATAAATGGACAACGCTCAGTTTCACTTTATTACAGCACACATATTTTTCTATTCACGTAGACCTATTTATCACACACACTAGGATGAGAGCACATTGTTTCACAGTCTGTTGTATGTTCCTGCTGATGCGGTCAGCCTCACTATGGCTTATGAATTAATTGATTAATTAATTAAGGACTCCACCCGTCCACCCATACAAAAACACAGGCTTCATCAGTTGACTATAGATCAGTCCATCAGATATAAATCTATATCTTTAAAAAATGATGTCATTGGTAAATGAAAGGATTACATCTAAATATTCAGATCAAATCCACACTGTGACATGTTCACAGAGAACTGATTGGTCATGCGGCGGGACTTTAGTACTCGCCTCCTGACCTAGGCAGAACAAAACCTGCTCCCGACCAGGTTAGTCGTTTAGCCTAAGTTACCATGGTGATTTAGCGCCATAAGATTCGTAGTCCATCACACACTGATTAAATCCTGGAAGTTAGCGTGATAAGAGGTATTCTCGCTTCATAACATTGGCCCAAAGAGTCTAATTTATGTTTGTAGTTTAGCTTTAGATCAAAAAGAGGAAGGGATTAGAATAAGAAGATGTTCGAGGATTGGTATTAGGACAATGCTCACTTTACACTGTAGGTGGGGTTAAGCTGGACCTCCTAAAAACATAGTAATAATAATAACAGTACAGCCATCAGTGACAGTAACTGGACTTTTTTTGTATTGTATCATCTATTATTGTAGCACTCTTGTTTGATGTTACATGTACAAATAAATCATTTGTGATTTTTACTTTCTTTAACTAGTATTTTTAAACCGATGTTTTTAAAGTAATTAACATAACAGAATGTGACTGTGGTGAGTGCTCAAAAAGCTCTTATTTTTGGATTTCACCGTTGGAAATGGAGATATTTCTATATTTACTTGTTGTAAATATATATCATTTGAAAGCTTTATATTCTATGAGGCTTTACAGTTGATGGAGGACTGTGGAAGATGTTAACTGTCCAAGATGTGATGATGGCATGAATTTGGGTGTTTGTGGAGCCAAATACAGTATATATTTATTCAGCAACAGTTTCTTATTGTGGGGATACCAGGTTTTAGTATCACCCGTCCGATGAAGCCTGTTCGTTTGCCGATGTCCGTGTGCGTAATAAGTTCATGTGAATGTCTGCATGTTTATGCTTCCGTCCATCCACTCTTTTCATTATATCCATGTCTTCTAAGGCTCTTATTAAATAAATAGTCTCAGCTTTAGTCCGGGCGGCCATCTTGGATGATATCATCGCGACCGGCCGAGCATCCGCAGAACTACCTGAATTAACTTAAAGCGGAATTAAATGTTTACAAGACCGAAGAATTATTTAATTCTGAATAAACCAGCCACCTAAATTGGATTGAAGTTTAATTCGGAATTACATTTGCATTCTGAATTAAATGGGAGTTAAAGCTCTCATATAAACGTTGCCATTGTGTTCCTCCTGTGAGGTGATTATAGAAAACATGGATTTAAAGTAACAGTATGTGCTCCCCTGAGGACCAGACCAAAAAGAGTTGGTATTATATATTCTACTAATTAAACTTTAGTATGTACTGTTTCTGTAAAATTTATTGATCTGCCGACATTGGGATGTAAAAATATACTTCTTAAAAGCTCATGAGCGTATTTGTGTAATATGTTTGACCTGAAACTTGCATCGATGTCTTATTTCTGCTATTTAGATTGTTCCTGTAATTATGGAATTCCCAGTGACGACTGGAAACTAGCTTGTTCACAGAGAAAGTCCAGAGTGTGTTACTCATAAACACACACACACGTGTCCTTTTCTCTTTTCAGGTTCATGCTCCACTTAGCAGAAATCACCGACGGGATCATCGTAACCAATGACAACCTGAGGGACTTTGTCAACACCAAAGAGACTTGGCAAAAGATCATTAAAGAAAGGTGAGCATGTCTTCAGTTCAGTGTAAGTGTAGTTGACGAGGATGAGTGCTAGTTGAAAATTACGTTAGATCACGTGTGCCAAACTTCAGGTCCGGGGGCCAAATCCAGCCCGGCAGAGCATCCGTTTCGGCCCGCTGGAGAAAGTGAAAATGACAGAAAACATGAATCATTGCATAAATCACCAAATAATTCAGGTGAAAGTTGTTGTTGAAAGAACTCTACATTTTTTCAAAATCCGGCAATTTTTCCCAAATTATTCCACAAAATCTCCCCAAATTAAATAAAAATGTATTAGATGAAAATAAATGCATCAGAGGACATTTACGTATCTGTCACTTATTACTTAGGTATTGTTAATACCGTCAATACTTTGTCTAATTTATAACTGGAAGTCCAAACTTGGGCACATGAATGTAGAAATCGTGTGTTAAAATGAGTTAAACACCCCTGCCTTAGATTCTCAATACTCACCATAGAACAGAAGTTTCAGAACTGCACCGTTGGAGCCTTTGAGAGGAAGAAAGTGTCTCTATTTGCTTTTTAAGTATTTGTTCTTTACTGTCACTGGCAGATTGCTCCAGTTCACTTTTGTGGAGGACCACTTCATGATCCCAGACGACCCCTTAGGAAGACACGGGCCTCACCTTGACATTTTCCTGCAGAAACGCAACAGGTAGATTTACACCTGAGCTCTGATTTCTAGTGTTGTAGTGCTCCAGACCACATTTTAAAGGTCTTGGTCTTGTCTTGGACTGACCAGACTCGGGAATTTCCTGTATGACAACTGCAACCTTCCTAATGTGACTGAGTGACACACACGCACATGCACACACACACACACACACACACACACACACACACACACACACACAGGAGAGAGAGGTGAGGCTGTACATTAATCTGACTTAAAAATCTTGTTTTCAGATATTTAGAATAATTGTGAATTTATCAGTAACAGTAATATGAGTTTATTTTTTCCAAGAATTCGGTTACATCAGTGTTTTTTTGTGTAGTTGAGTTTTCCATGTTCTGCTTTGATAGAGTTGCAGATCCCTTTTTTAAGCCGTCAAATGTATTTAAAATAAACTAAATATATGTTACTTAACTGTCGAACCATGTCATGGTTTTATTTTTATTTGTTTTAATGGTCTTGGTTTCAGAGAGCGAGAGAGAGAATTCTCAGTGTTTTTGAACCTTGGGATCGGGACACCATGTAGGATCACCTGAAATTTCTGAAAAATTGAATTAGATTTTAGAAATGTTTTAATTATTCTTTTTTTTTTTTTAAATGAAATCGACACACAATCTTAAACAACTTTATTTCTATACTTTCACTTAAATATAAATCTAGTTAAACTAAAATGCATATATATATATATATGAGCTCAAACATGATCAAAAACCAATTCTAGAAGAAAAGTCTTTAGGGTCACCTGTAATTCTTGATATCAAAATGAGGTCACGATCCAAAAAATAGGTTGGGAACCACTGCACTAAATACGTTTTTTTTTTCCCACTTATTTACAAAATTATCACTTTTTCATTCCATCATAATGCTCTATAGTTGTTTTTAAATCGTTTTCTCCGCAAAATGTTGCAGTCGGACAAAGGGGGTACTTGGATTCAGAAGTAAGAGAAAGGGGGTACTGTTAGAGTTAGAGCTCATGCTCGTATTCAGTATCTGAGACTAAAAACAGCTCATCAAAGATAAAGACACACATGCAGGAAGAAATGTATAAGTCTAAGCACAGTTTTCAAAAGGTTAAATCTTACACTTTTTCTTTTAATTAGTTATTGTAGTTAGTTAAAGATGACATTTACTGGTGATTTAAAGCAATACAAATTATGTTCAAGATTTATTGATTGATTTATTATTATTATCTATCATTTAGGGGTCTATTGTGTCTGTTTATTTGATTTATTAGGTATATAGAACATGAGTTGTTTAACATGTATTAGGTTTAGTATTTAAAATAGAATTATTCTTATTTGTTAATGATTTAGAATTTGTGCATTTTGGGTCAAACTGACATTTTGGTGTTAATCTGAGTGTCCTAGTTATTTATATCTGATTTGTATCATCGTTAACGTCCATGGTTTTATTGTTAGATTTAGATTAATTAGATGTTCTAAAACTGTTTGTCCTTGTCCTGTGTGGCTTTGAAAATAGTTGGCCTGACCGAGAATGTATTTTATTAACAGGATTATTGAATATAAAGACATAATTATAGTATTACACACAAAAATAAACCATGAAAAATAATCCATTCCAATAGTACGTGAGCCAAAAACACTTGCGAACCACTGATCTCAGGCTGTGATGATCGTAGTTTTAGTTCCAGACCCTGTCTAATTGTTGTTGTTTTCTTGTCGGAAGAAGTCCAGGCACCCCTCCCCCTCTGAGACCAGCAGATATCCGGCTGTCCTCCCAGCAGCAGCAGCCAACCTACGCCCAGGCTCTACATACGACTAATCGGACCCCCAGCTCCCTGATGCCCCACCCCGCTGCACACTGGTCCCACACTGGTGGCCCTGAATGGCACGCTCCACGTCGCTCTCCTTCTCCTTCGCCCTCACCTCCCCCTCAGAGGTCACCGGGGGAGACATCCGAGCTGAAGAAAAAGCTCTACGACATCTTCCCCGACCAGAAGCAGCGCATCGATCGCATCCTCACAGACAACCCGTACATGAGAGACCTGAACGCTCTGTCTGGATTACTGCTTGGATGAATCCACTAAGACACACAAGGAAAGTGTTTCACAAAAAGAAACTAATAAGATTTATTTTACCATTCGGTCCCACCTGAAGGATTCTTTGTTTTAGTTTTTTTGAAGACTTGACGTTCAGAAATGCCTGCTCTTTTTAAAAAGAAATTTGACCAACTGTCCATTTATTTTTATTTTGCTTTTCAACACTGGCGTCGACATAACGCAGCATTCAGCAGAATATGGTTCTGTCTTGCATAGAGCCCTGAATGATAGTGAAAGCGGGACCAACACTGAAACGATGCTGAACCAGTGGCGTGGACCCGTTAAACAGCAGCTTTGATTTTAGCGTACAAAATTCAACAGATGGCCATGTTTTCACCTCCTCCTGCAGACTCTTTTTGTTCATGTTTACCTTCAACCAGCAGGTTTTGCATGTGTTTGAATTCTCAGCTTTCTACACAACATGAGCTACACACAGGACAAGACGACGTCAGGGTGGAGCTCAACGTGAACCGAGGACAATCTCTTATTTGTTTCTACAATGTTACTGGTTGTAGTTTCTCTCCAGGGTTGTTCTATACATTCAAGTCATCTTGTGAATGAAGTGTCGTTGCACAAACAGTTTACAAGGTGCCAAAAAGACTCGTTCATACTTGCTACGTTGTACCAATCACTGAAGGATTTGTTTCTGTTGTATTATAATCTTTTTGTGTATATTGATTTTTTTTTTTGTGAGAGAGAGTGTAAATACATGCAGTTTTGGCTACAGTGCACATATGGATCTATGTATGTGAAACAGACAAATAAATGCAGCATTCCATGTTTCCTTATTTGTTCTTTCATTGTGTTTATGGTTTCCTCTGGTTTTTTGGCTGTCATATTAAAACAGATTAATTTAACAATAATTCCAGGAATGTCACTTTTTAAATTGACAAAATATAGAAAGGTTACACTTTAGTTTTAATGGTGTGTCGCATGTTACAGTCATACGTGAAGTTAGTTTCGGTCAAAAATTCACAAACACATTATTTTTAATAGTTTTATTTTTATTTATTTATTTTTAGTAATTGTAGTTTGTTTTTCTATTAGTCTTCAAAAAAAAAAAAATCACCATTGGTGGTCAGTTTTAAAAAGTGCCAAGAAATAATTTTATGTAATTCAAATTACTACAAAAAAATAAAGATACAGATGTGCTATTCTCATCAGGAAATAAAAATACTTAAAATAATCAGACTATCATTCATGATGTCAAAATGATGTTTAAAAAAACCTTGTGTGTGTTGTGTACATGGAACAAGTCTGATGTTTTGTTTTTTTTACCACAACTGAAAGATCAAATGAAATTGCTAAAAGTTTTAATGATGGAATAGAATTCCTGGTACAGCACATACATTATAATAATGCAAACAATGGAAAAACCAGCACTAATTATAGCTGCTGCACAGCAATGGGTGGGGCCAGGACATTTTAGGCAAGATGGGGGAAAAAAGTGGCATTCTAATGTGAATTTTACATCAATTCTTTGTCACAAGAATGTATCTCACTGAGCTAATTAGCACATGGAAATTTCACCTGTAGCTTCACTAATTAACTAATCCAGTCACCTGTGTGAATCACAGCAGCTGAAAGCATGTAAAGGCAGATTTCAAACAGCTGTCACAAATTTAACTATTAAGACAGAAATCCAATAATACACATTTCGTATCAAAACCGGGGGTTCTCAACTGGTCTCACCTTGGGACCCACATTTTGCTACGATCATTAAATCGTGACCTACTTTTTTTTTTTTAGAATTCAACCAACAAAATTTAGTTTTTCAAAAATAGATGTTGAAAACACATACAGTATATGCTTTTTTTAATACATAAATCTATATATTTTCCTGTGCAACATGTATTTCACAGCATGCCTGTCAAAAGAAAAGTAAACATGAGAGACATTAAGTGTTTTTTTTTTATTTTTGACCACCTGTCCTCGACGCATCCAGTACAGGTCTACGACCCACCAGTTTAGAATATGTTGGTAATTTGCAACAATGATTTATTGGCTCAAGTTAAAAAAAATAAAATAAAAAAAAGTTTCAAAAATAAATAAATCTGTTTTTGGGATGAAATTCTGATATTTTCCAAACATCTTCTGCCACGACTCCAAAAGAACAAGATCAAAAAACATACGCAACGTGTTGTAGTGATAAGCGCTTATTATGAGCTTACTGGGGGACCTTTGTGTGTGGAGTTTGTATGTTCTCCCATCATTTAACATGTGACTTGAATCTGCTTAGTTCACCTGAGATCCCACTGACTGGGCCTTGTGTGGTGAGAAAGCCTGGTGACTGGGACCAGTATGGGTCGCTGGGCGTTTTTTGTCTTCACTTCCTTTTTTTCCCACTAGGTGGCAGCACGTACCCAGTCAGGGCCTCTGGTGCTATATAAATAAAAAAGAAAAATCGTTTTGATAAAATAAAAAAAAAAAACCTTTTCAATCAAAAAAAAGTGTATAAATGCCAAACAACAATTTTTGATTGAATAATAAAGACACACATGTACTACCCAAAACATGGCCTAAATACAAAAAAGATGACTTTAATAAAAATAAAACCAAAAAAAAACTTTTCAATAAAAAAAACATTTTCAATCAAAGGAAAAAAAGTATTTCAAATATTTTTATTTTTTTTTGCATTTGAAAACTTTTTTTCTTTGAAAATATTTATTTTTGATTAAAGTGATTATTTATTAATCGATTGTTTTTAAATTATTTTTGTTGAATAGTAGGGATGTAACGATTCACTCAACTCCCGATACGATTCGATTCACGATACTGGGTTCACGATACTGGGTTCACGATACGATTCTCTCACAATTTATTTTACAAAATGGGACTGTAGACAAATGATGACTGAAAAATATTCCTTTATTTTTTTTTGGGAAAAAAACTAGAAAATATGGTTCTATTTTCCTTTTATTTTTCATTGTCAAAACAATCCCTTGATAAACTATTCAAAACAATGCAATTTAACTAAAAATAAATCTTGAATGAAATAAATAAAGGAATAATACAAATGAAAAAGAAGCCTATTAATTTAAATTCTGGTTTAAACTACATAATAGTTGTTTTTCTTTTTAAAAGTGCTACTGAAAATGTATTTTGTGCCTTAACAATTGGACTTTAAAAAAAAAAAACGTAATTGCACTGATTTACGTCAGATATTTGTTTGGACCAGCAGAGGGCGCTGGTAACCCAGTGGTCGGTTGGCATGCAGAAATTCTTGCAGTGAAGAAGAGATGCTATGCTAGCAGACAGAGCTAATAGAAAAACGTGACTTTTACAGATATTCACGTAATATTACAGATATTCTTTCGGTGCTAAAGGGGTAAGGAATCATTTATTAACATGTTTAAGAGTAGATGGCGGCCAGAAAGAAAGTATTAGCAGATTTCGCCCGCCGCTTGTACACTGCTGGACAAGAGAAGGGATAAATATATAGCGCCCTTTGCTGTTTAAAAAAAGTACTGCAATTCAATTTTCAAAGTATCGATGTCAATCGTGATACCTATGAATCGATTTTTAACTGCCTTACGATTAATCGTTACATCTCTATTGAATATAAAGACACAAATCTACCTCCATATGTCACTTCTTTGAACCATGTGCAGAGCAGAAACCTGTTTATTACAGTTCCTCATTACATGTAAACAAGTGTGACCACACATTGGACGAGGCAAAACAGCACATGAACAAACTGCAGAGCTCTACAGTGGTTTAATACGACCATTGCAGTCCAAAGAGATGTTTGGTAACACTTTACTTGAAGTTTTATACATAAGGCTGACGTTACGCTGTCATTAGCATGAATAAGGTGTCATTCGCTAAATTATGACACATTTGGAGCTATGTTGGCATTTTTTTTTGGGTTAGGTGGAGGGATCTAGTGGGGTTAGGTATAGGTTTAGGGTTTACATGTGAACTACTTGTACTCAGTGCAACATCACTTTTTCACTTATGGAGCCAATAAATAATTGAAAACTAATGACCAACATCTCCATCGATCTAGATTTTAGGCTAACAGCTGCTGTCTTGCACACAGGTGACTGGCTTAGTCAATTAGTGATGCTACAGGTGACATAAGTAGCTCAGTGACATAAGGAATGTTCCATCATGAAATAGTTGTGGATTAAGGATGTTTGACTTGTTGATTTATTGACTACTCGTTGCAGCTGTAGAATTCATATAAAGAGCGAGAGAAGTTTTAAACATATGTACCGCAGAGTCGTCAGTGAGATGCATCGTCTCTTGTGCCAGAAATTGTGAATTTAAGCCTTAACTGATGTAAAATGTAGATTTTCAAAGGTGGGATTGCATACAGTCCCCTCCAAAAGTATTGGAACGGCAACGTCAGTTCCTTTGTTTTTGTTGTATACTGAAGACATTTGGGTTTCAGATCAAAACATGAATATGAGACAAAAGTTCAGAATTCCAGCTTTTATTTCATGGTGTTTACATCTAGATGTGTTAAACAACTCAGGTCAGAGCACCTTTCGTTTAAACCCACCAATTTTTCAAGTGAGCAAAAGCACCGGAACATGTGACTGATGGGTGTTTCCAGTTGCTCAAGTGTTGCATTTTAGATTGACTGCTTAAATACTAAATAGTTCTTGTTTTTGGCTTTGGGTTCCACCTGTGAAAACTGCATTTGCTGTTAAGCAAACATGAAGACCAGAGAGTTGTCTATGGGAGAAAAGCAAACCATTTTGAATCTGAGAGAAGTAGGAAAATCGATCAAAGCTATTGCACAAACATTGGGCATAGCCAATACAACAACTTGGAATGTCCTGAAAAAGAAAGAAACTACTGGTGTACTGAGCAACAGACATCGAACAGGTCGGCCAAGGGTATCAACAGCAGTTGATGACAGAAACATTGTGAGAGCTGTGAATAAACACCCAAAGACAACAGTCAGTGACATCACTGCCAACCTCCACAGGGCAGGGGTGAAGGTATCACAATCCACTGTTTGAAGAACTTGGAGAGAAGAAATATAGAGGCCGTGCCACAAGATGCAAACCACTCATCAGCAAAAAGAATCGAAAGGCCAGATTGGATTTTGTAAAGAAGTACAGAGATGAGCCACAAAAGTTTTGGAACATAGTTTTATGGACTAATGAGACCAAGAGGAACCTCTACCAAAGTGATGGAAAGACCAAAGTATGGAGAAAGAAATGATCTGCTTATGATCCAAAACACACAAGCTCATCTGTGAAGCATGGTGGGGGTAATGTTATGGCTTGCATGGCTGCTTCTGGAACGGTCTCACTAGTCTTTATTGATGATGTAACTCATGACGGTAGCAGCAGAATGAATTCTGGAGTCTACAAACCATTTTGTCTGGTAATTTACAGAAAAATGCATCCAAACAAATCAGGAGAAGCTTCATCATGCAACAAGACAATGACCCAAAACACACTTCCAGCACAACAAAGGACTTCATCAGGGGGAAAAAGTGGAAGGTCTTAGACTGGTCAAGTCATCACCGGACCTAAACCCAACAGAGCATTTTACCTCCTGAAGAGGAGACTGAAGGGAGAAACCTTCAGAAACAAACAAGAACTGAAAGAGGCTGCAGTAAAGCTGGAATTCTGAACTTTTGTCTCATATTCATGTTTTAATCTGATACCCAAATGTCTTCAGTATACAATAAAAACAAAGGAATACTGTTTGATGGGACCGTATACTCTTAGAAATAACCCGTGGACACACACACTGTGAGTGCTCTCAAGTAACTTGAAACACAAGCCACGTGTATTTTCATAATGACAACCAGACTGGTAAAGAGGATAGGACTACATCTTGTGTAATGCTCTGCCTGTATGTGTTCTATAATATATGTCTCTGTGTTGAGGGTCAACCTGATGTATGAACACCATGAGGAATAAGAATATATGATACATTTGGGGCTCAGAGCACTTTCAGTGACAACTTACTCACAGCACATAGACTCACTTACTTAGTAGGTAATTATTTTCAGTTTTTTTTAGAAACAACTAACTTTTTTTTTTGTTGTCCTGATCCGATATTTATATCAGACTAGTGCAGTGCCCGTAGGAAGTCTGTTATTTAATATCTGTTATTGTTTTGCACATCACAAATGTAGCTATTTTTTAACTTTTAATCTTTTCGTGTGTACATCGTTCTATGTCACACTTGCTTTGGTAATGTAAACCTGTTTCTCAAGACAATAAAGCTGTTTTGAATTGAGAAGAGAGAGAGAGAGAGAGAGAGCGAGAGAGAGAGATGTGGGTGTGGCTCTGGTGCAGGTAACTTTCCTCCCGGTGTGTTTTCTCCACTGCTGCTTTATTTTATGAATTCATTTATGTACGGTATTAGTGATAGACCGATACATCGGCCGATTTTTGCATTTTTTGCGTGTATCGGCATTGGCCGATGTGGGCTGCTGCATTCGCTAATCCGCATTATTTACAGAGAGCAGAAATGATTTTTACTTGTTCTTGTTCTTCATCACCTGTTTTTAATATTGAAAGTGTCTGTTTGTACGGTGGCCAAACGGACAACCCCCGGTGCTATTGATACTGTTACCGAAGTACATGTACGTAGCGTCATAGGGTTAGGGTTAGGGTTAGGTAATAACCCAATATCGCAACAATTTTTAGGGTTAAGTTTATGGTTAGGTTTAGGCTTAGGTTTAGTCTTATCACCTATCATGTGACCTAAACTGGCCAAATAGGGACGCTGCGTACGAAAAGAATGCCGGTTTATTGATACGGCAACTGAACGAATAGCCACTGCCTTTAAAATGTGTTAAATTTGTTTCACTTGTTGTCCTTCTACCTCACCTTTATTAATTTGAATAAATGCTCCTTTTTAAAAAATTGAGACTCATACTATTTGTTATCATCATTTTGTAATTTTTTATGATGTAAATTGAGGGAGCAAAAGTAGTATTGGCTCCAAATATCGGCTTAAGAAAATGGGCAGTCGTATCGGTCATTAGCAATGGCTGATGGAAAAAAAATTGGTATCCATATCAGTCTATCCCTATAAGATATCACTGCAGTCCAAACAACGCGAACCAAGCCACAGCCATGTTGAAAGTTGTGATGATGTCATCAGTTCTACCTCCACAGTGATGATGTCATCATTCCCAGCTCTCCAGTAATTGGCGCGCACGTGACTATGGTTGCGCCGCTCCCGGTGGACAATTTTATGAAATAATTTATGAACGATATAATTGCAGTCCAAACAAATCCGACGTTGCACTCCTTTGAACCAAGCAGCAGCCATGTTGAAAGTCTCAGGTCAATCTGAGCGTAATTTGCAGAGATATTTGAAGAACACACATACACACAGACAGACAGAGACTCCTTGCTGTATAGATAGATACATATCAGCACAAAATAAAGAAAAAAAGCTGAGTATAGGATTGTATAGACTTGCTTCTAAAATCTCTGATATAAGCACTCCGGTACATTATTTGTTTTTATTGGATTTATTTGTTCAATTCAATTGTAGAATATGCTTGTGTTTAAGGAAAAACTAGTGGTTATTAAACACTTAAAAAATATTTATTTTTATTGGATTCATTGAGGTTTTTTTTTCATTTATGTCATTGAATTGTTGAATATTCTTATGTTAAGGTTCAGATTTTGTAACGCATTAGTTAATAATAACTGGGTTTGTTTTTCTCATGACCTAATGTTGCTGACTATTGTTCTCTGTTTGAGCAATGTCACTTGATTAAGTCTTTTCTAACATTCCCGACTTCAAAATAAGCAATGGAAGTATGTACGATCTGTGCCGATATTGCTTCGGATCAGTATCGATATCGGCCACTTCTTAAGGCAGCAATATTGATATGCTGTCAGAAGTTAAATAGTTGTATCTGGACACCCTTAGCAAATACTACAAAAGATTCCAAAGTTTAGAAAAAAACAAAAAAAAAACAAACAAACATTGTGGGGGAAACGTGTGGATGAATTTCCTCCTCAACCAAACAAATCATTCAGATTTTCCTCAGGATCATGCAGAGTGAAGCTCAGAGTCATTCTTTCACTGAGCCCTTGTTAGAAAAACCAAACTAAATAAAAGGTGGCGGTTTTCCTGCCTGTCTAAACAGGTGCAGCAAACCCAACTGGAAAGTCAGGGATATGTTGCTTTTCTACTTTTTAGGAAACACTCCCTTTTTAATAATGCTTGAACACAATGACATTAGCCATTGCTATGGTTTAGGTAAACGGGCAGATTTACAGTATATGGATGTCTTGGGGTATGTGACCCCTGGAATCCAAAAAAGTCTTTTTAACTAAAACAGCACAATCACTTACACCTTTTGAACTCCCTTAATAATTTTTAATTTTGATTTCCATAGTAAATATTTACATAATCATTCCAATGAATGCCAATTATTTCCTTTTTATAGATTCAGTTTTTAAATAGAGCACTTAAAGTTGATGACATATTTTTGCACACAAATCTTAATGATTAGGTCAGTTGTGTTTTTTTTTGTTAACTCATTATCATGTACACACTATTAGCTTTGTTTAGACATTGACGTCTCACTGCTTTTAGTGCATCAGTTCAAAACACAGGGTTGTTTGCCAATAATTTAATACTTAGTAATAATATTACATTTGATTTATTAGTGCCTTTCACAACACTCCAGGACAACCAACAACACACGTGCTGAACTCAAGGCCTGTGGGCCAAATCTGGCCCTTTAAAAGAAGAAAGCAAAACAATCATCATTCTGTAAATTACCTGAATGACTCAGTTGTAGATGCCTCAGTGCCTCCAAATGCACAAGTCCAATAAAACTTTACATTATTTGCAGGGAATAGTTATTTTACCGCACTCATATCACATGACTGCAGTTATTCTAATCGCAAATAGTCAAAAGAACTCTGCATTATTAGCCTTCATTTTAAGTTGGACTGATGCAAAACATTTATCTGAGAACAATTCCATTGTTAAGTCCATCTCAATTGAATTAATTATGTAATTATTAGGATCCAGATCCTCCTACTCACTCTTTAAAAGGCAGTTAAAGAAAACTTCTTATCCATTCATGAATCCTTATTACACCTAATAACTTTATGCCCTCTCTCACTTTACTCTATGCCACCTTGATTACAATCCATGTGTAATATGTTTGTATTTGCATGTGTATATATATGTATATGTATATATGTTTTAAGTTTGTATTTATTTTTTGATTTCAATAAATATTTTGTTCAATATTTTCATTTGTCTTTTGATATACATTTTTGTGAACTTTGTTTATATATTAGTTTTCATCATATATCAAAGTGTAATTGTGCACTTTGTCTCATGATTTTATAAGCGTTTGTTTGTTAGCCTTTGTTTTGAATTGTTTATGTTTATTGAAAGGGGTGGAGCTCTTATGCAAACCCTTTGGTATTCGTTCCCTCCGTGCACCTTAAATTGTTTTTTTTTTTTTTTGTTTCTTTATGTGTGCAAAAATAAATAAATGAAATGAAAAAATACCTTTACTCATTTAGGTTTTACCAATGAAAACAATGAAATGAAGTTTGTCCAACTATTTTCTTTTTCAGTTTAGATAGTCAACTTTAACTTGAAGTGTGAATTCCTCACTACTTATTGTTGTCCAGCTGTCGTCATCGATGTAATTTGACACCTGCTTCATAATTTCTAAAGGAGTTAGTGACCCTAGGTCAAAGGCCTTAAGATGGGCTGTTTCTCCTATTTTCTTTAGATTATTCAGTTCCAGGTGTGTAGGATACTCTGCCTTTATGTGATGGCTGACAGACACATCAGGATTCCAGTACAGTAATCTGGTTTAATGTCTTTAAACTGGGTGGACTGGTGATTAAGCTGATACCAAGTCTTTCAAATTTGAATTAGAAACAAAAGCTGTTTTAAGTCCTGGATGTTTCTTTTTTATAAGCCTATAACCTTAAGTAAGTGACACGTCAGCCATACCCAACACTATTAATATATCAAAAGAGAAACAACAAAACACATTGCTGTTCCCACTTGGCGTAAACCACCAAATTTGACACATATGCAGCTTTAGCTCCCCTATTCTGTTAAGTTTCAACTTTTTATTGCATGTCATTGTTGGTTGAGAGAGCATGGTGCTAAACCAACACATGCACTGCATCACAGGATTAAGTCAATAACAGAGAAAATCAGAGCCACCCATGAAACATTTATTTGTACGTTTTATGACAAGCACACAGCATAATGAGCAATATAATCACAATAAACTTTCAAAGCGAAATGTGCGTAACAAGAAGCAGGAAGTCCTAATGTAGAGTCACAAGTATTCTCCGTACCACGTCGTATGGTTGTAAGGAAATCAAACATGTTTGAAATCCAGTCGCTCCTCGTGTGGGTATCGCACTGTTGAAGCAGTTCCAGGAACCGGCTTACCTCGAACTCTCACACTGCGCATGCGCGAACACCATAGAACTGCTGTAAAATTGACAGACTGTATTGCCCACGTCTGTACAGCCAGTTCCTGGTCCATCACATCGCTGCCTTTTCTTTTTTGAAGCTCTTTTTGCTGAGATTTGCGAGTGTCTCTCCACTTCCGAGTTCTTCTTCTTCTTCGTATGTTTTAATGGCGACGCTTCAGAATTCTTCTTCTTCTTCTTCTTCTTCTTCTTCTTCTTCTTCTTCTTCTTCTTCTTCTTCTTCTTCTAATTTTTACATTGCAATTCCGGAAACAAGACCTCAACGTGTCATGTATGGACGTACAGTACGAGATCAGGTCAGGTCCCGTCAGAGTGTCGGTCTGTATAGTGTGAGAGGAGAACATGAATCTGATTCTGCAATTGAGTCGCACAATTTGAGCTAAAGCTGAGTACAACAATTGAAAAAATTACACAGTGTATGCAAGCCTTAAGTTTATACATGAGAAGTTTACTGTATGCAAGGGAACCGTGGCATGATTTATTACCAAAATTAAACGTGGGGGGTGAAAGTAACTAGTAACTTTTACTTTGAGTACTATTTAATTGAGCTACGTTTTACTTGTACTTGAGTATTTTATGTATGACTTACTTGTACTTGTACTTGAGTACAATTTCAATCAAGTAACAATACTTCTACTTGAGTAGGATATATCAGTACTTCTGATGAAAATCAATCATCATTTATCAATAACATTCCTGAATTGGAAGAATGAAACTATAAATGTGGAATAAGAATGTAATTAGGAGGCAGTATGAAAAAAGCTGACTTCAGAGTATGTTGGTTCAGATCTGGTCAGATCTCTGAGTTGAGATACTTGTCCTTCCAATGTGTGTGTTAATTTCCTTTGATTACGCAACTTACTTCCCACAACCCGAAACCATCAATGTTTGCTTTACAGGGGAATTTTAATGGATCGTGACATGGAATGTGTGTGTGCCAGTCTGTCTCATATTCTTTGGTCCTTGATAGCCTGGGAACTAGTTTATCTTGGGCAAGACAATGAACCCCAAGGTGCTTCCAATGCTAGCCTAGCTAGCGCCTTGCAAGGCAGCTCTGGCCCATTGGTGTGTGAATGTGAGTTTGATATTCTTCTCAAACTCTTCAGCACCTTGCAATCCTGATCAAGATAAGCAAGTAATGACAGATAAATGCTTGCAGAGACAGTCAACATGCACTACAACTTTGAAAAAAGGGAATATGTGTGTTTTGCTTTGGTCACTGCCATTCAAAGCACATTTAAGAGCCACATTTCATAATAATCACAGAATTACATTTATCCACTGCAAAGTTATTTGGTAGCCACAAGACTTAAATGCTACAAGCTGAGAAGAAGAAGAAGAAGAAGAAGAAGAAGAAGAAGAAGAAGAAGAAGAAGAAGAAGAAGAAGAAGAAGAAGAAGAAGAAGAAGAAGAAAACAGCATTATGTAATATGACATATTTAAACCCTAGCTCATGACACGTAACTTCATAATTGTTTCAATGGTCTATTCTCGAGATGGGCAATGTTCATCACAGCAGGGCCACAAAGATGTCAATGTCTTCTCCAGATACACTTTTTAAGTTTTCGGTTGAATTTTTTTTTTAATGTCCTGACAGAAATTAAGATCTTATGTGCTCTGAAAAAGGAACGAGGAAAATCCGTCAACTGTAGCAGCTGTAAATCTGTAATAACTTTGACCAATGGAAAAAAAAACAACGTTTTTTTTAACCAATCATGTCTCCCTGTCTCCCTGCTCGTTCTCGATCCCTCACATGCTCAAGCTCACAATGAAAGCGCATCACCGCTGATAGACTTAAAACAGAGTTTTTGGTCACGTTTTTTAACATATATACAGTAATGCTAAAGTTTATTGTTTACTTACTGCTGAATGAGACATGAGACAACGAAGTTTCAACACAATACAAGCGATGAGCTGAGGTTTGCTGCTGGAGCAGCTGTGCGCATGCATGTGAGTGAGACGGAGCACAGAGGGGAGGGGAGGGGCGAGGGGGTAAAGGCGGAGCCGTCGGGGAGGTTACATTCAAAATCATGCTAGCTTTTGAAAATCGCCAACCCTACCTTTAAGACATTAAAGCTGATATCTGGAGTTTCTGAGTGGACATCTCGATGTCCTGCCTTCAACAGCTTCACTTCCTCCCACTGCCTCTGCCAATCTACCAGAAGCCACGCCTCTACTTTTCTGCATGCGCATCACGGAACATAACAAGGTCACATCGGGTCGCATTGATATAGGTCTATGGGTCAGTTTCAGTGCACAGTTTCACATTCACTTTGATTGACAGTCTCAAAAACAGGAAGTTGAAGCCTATTGGCTGGGCGCAGTCGGCGATTGTTTTCACTTATATAAGGGTCTATAGGACGAAGGAGGGATTTATATACATTAATGTATATGAATGACCACCGGCAGTAGACCATAGTAAAAGACTAGTTAGGTATTTTTATGAATTTCAAAAGAATCATACATAAACATAGATTTCTCAGGAACTCCAGATATCAGCTTTAATATTGGTAGTATTTTTATAAGTACTTTTCCTTCATTTTGTAATTTGTTGTATTTTGGGGCATCTATGTTGCACCCCTATGTATTTTTCTGTGATTTTGTAGACGTTTTTGTTGTTTTAAATTTTTTGAGACATTTTGGGGTTATTTGTGTAGCCTTTTTGGGTATTTTTCTATCATTTTGTGTGATTTTGGTGTCTTTTTTGTTGTCGTTTTGCATTTTTGGAGTAATTTGTCCTATTACTGTGTCCTTGTGTGTGTTTTTGGAATAAAAAATTGTGTATTTTTGTCATCTCACATATTTCAGTCATTTTGTGTGTTTTTAGAATCACTGTGCATTTACTTTATGGGACGCCCAATACTAGACCAAAGGCCACATGTGGCCCCTGAGCCACCAGTTGCCCATGCCTGGTCCATACAAAGAGCTGTAAAATACAATTATGTAAGGTCTGTATTAGGAAACGCCGTAGCCCATTGTATGAAAGCAAAAAACAAAAGCATCAAAGGGGTGAATCAACATTTTAAAACCTTGTTCTGACACAACAAAATACAAACTACTTCACCCATAAGAATCCCAGGATACAGTGCTTTGGTTCAGGCACAAGAAGCTGCTCCTAAACAACATTTTGTCTGGAATTTGCTGACGGTTCTGCTGCCTTTCCGCCACCTCTCCCTGTTTTCTTTAAACATTCCCCTCCACTTTCCCTTTTCCAACCCTCTGCCACTTTCTGCACTTTTACTACCCTGTTCTCCTCCCTTCCTTTCTCTTCTGTCCTGTCAGCCTTTCAATATTAATTCACCTTGATTATCTCCCTGTATACCCATCTTTTCCTCCCCATTTCACATAAAACAAACTGCTTCTTTTTTATATTTTGTTATGGCCAAGCCAAAAAAAATGTGAAATCCTGCTGCATACCAGCAAAGCTTAACATTCTCCTGGGTTTGGACCTCCCCACTTCCTCCCTTTCCTCCCCTCACCCACATTCCTCTCACTGCTACTTTTCCTGCCTGATTTCTTCATTCTTTCAACCATTTTAAGTTGGCTCCATCAACACATAGTAGATAAAATATCCGATCTGCAACTCTGCCTCTCTGCACAAAGATCATGGAAAGATTCCACGAATATGAAACCTTATAGTTTAGACTAGTATGGATCTAGCCCGGTGCCACTCTGACTGCATAAGTGGACGGATAGATACATTGACACCTTTTTTGTTTTACATCAGGGTAAGGATTATTAATCATTTTGCAGAAGTGTTGAATATTTGTACTAAAATAGAATGTAGACTAGACATAAGGGTACGAAAATGCAGTAAAAATGAAATCTACATCAGTCGTATCCAATCAATAGAGATGGGGCGATATTTAAAGTTCACAAGATTACATAAAATCATTTTTTCCCCTATTTAAAGTGTAGAGTGCTGTTCTGCAAATAGAATATAAAAGTCTGAAATTAAAACCAAATCATGTCATAATGACATTATGTCAAGTTCTGTTTGGTTTAGTTCCCTTTAGACCTTGTAGTCGTCTTTTCCTTTTTTCTCTGAGTCTTTTCTGTGTTTATTCTGTTTTTGATTCTAGTTTCATGTTTTAACTCTTGTCTTTGAGTTCCCAGGTCTTCCTGCTTGTGTCTCCACCTCCCCGTGGATGACGTCACGGGTTAAGGTGTTAGGAGACTTCCTAAAGAAGTTAGGGAAAGGCCATCCAAATATTCCCTCCTATCTCCTTTCCTATCCGCTGTTCCTTGACCCCTGGAAGTGTTTATATGGTGGCCATGATAAAGAGCATTCAAAATCTCTTTAAGCTAAGGAAAGGAGGCACAATGCTTCTTCTATAACCTCCTTTAGTCTAGGAAACACTGATCCATCCTTTACCAAAGTAGACAAGATAATGCTGATCCACAATTCTTTGCGGCGATTACATTTAAAGGGACCCGCTCATCCGAGCGCTCACGGAAACTCACAATCACCGACAAAGAACGGAGATCATGTAAGTTACCAATGCAATAATATGCCTTGAACAACTTTAACTAGTCAAAAACCTTTTTTACCACGCCAGACGTCACTAACCCTCACGGCTGTCGGATTATTACGTCACCTTTTCCTAACTTCTCTCCTAATACCTTAACCCAGTGGATGACTTCACAGGGTTAAGGAAAATGGTATAGGAAAGGAGATAGGAGGGACTATTTGGATGCAGCTGTTGTTTTTGCTAAAACATAATGTAGCTATAAATGTCTCTTGAACGACAGAGTGTTCTGTTTTATGTCATTGTGAGTTTCCGTGGACGCTCGGATGTTGTTGTGGAGTAAAAGAATAAGGTCAAAATAAGGAGCTATATAAATCCAAAGCATTATTATTATCATTTATTAATTGTGGGGCAGCATTATCTGGTCTCCTTTGGTAAAGGATGCATCAGTGTTTCGTAGGCTAAAGGAGGTTATAAAAGAAGCATTGAGACTCCTTTCCTTAGCTTTTAGAGAATTGGAACGCTCCTTAAACACTTCCGGGCATTATGGAAAAGTGGATAGGAAAGGAGATAGGAGGGACTATTCGGACTCACCCAGTGTGTTTGGGTTGAGTGATTAGCTTCCTCAGGTGTGGCTCGTTCCCAATCAAGCCTTCTTCATATTTAGCTGACTGCTTGGACACAGAATGATTGCTGGTTCATTGTTGATGTTATCCTCCTCGCGTGCTGCTGAGTTTTCTCTCATTATCCATGTTTTCCTCGTGCATATTTGGATTTTATTTCAGTTTTTTTGTTGGTTTGTTTATTAAACATGGAGTGGATCTATGAATGCTACGCCTGCCTGATGCCTCAATCTCTCTCTCCACTTGCACAAGGTGTGGCACATTCTTCAAAAAAATATCTATCCTATCTCTGCATGAGCTTTGCATTAAAAGTTTTGTTTAAGAACATCAAACAAAAAGTCTACACAGCCCAGATTTAACATATGGACATTAGCATTAGCATACGTTTCCTGGATACAACTGACACCTTTTGGTATTGTCTAGGTCTCCTGCAATTGCAAGACATGCTGTCCTGGGCTGGATGTCGCAGTATTATACGCCCCTTAACCTCACGCAATATTGTGATACTACTCGCACTTTTAATGATTTATCTTGTGACGTTTTAATAACTCAATATATTGTCCCATCCTTTCCAATGAAGGTTTGCCTTTTATTCCTTGTTCTGGCATTGCAAGTCTTTCCAATTATGTAAATAAATATCAAGGAATTACTAAGTATTTTTGTGTTTCTTTTAGGGGTGTCCCAATCCAATATCGGATACCGGTCTGATATCAGCCTAAAATCGGATATCGGATTCAAATTTCTGATTTTTTTTTTTTTTTCCCAATTCATTTTTTATTTATTTTATTTCATTTTAGAATACTGTAGATATGATGTTGAAGGTTAAAATGTATGTAGCCAACTGGTTAATAATAAATGGGTCAGTTTTTCTCATACCTACTGTTGCTGACTATTGTTTTCTGATTTGAGAAACATCACTTGATCAAGCTTTTTCTAGCATTCCACACTACAAAATAAGTCATTATTATCATTAAAGAAAAAAAAAAGTATGTATGATTCATGCTGATTATGGGTCAATATCGGTCTCGGCCGATACACAAGGCTACAATATCGGTATCATATCAGAAATGAAAAAGTTGTATCGTGACATCCCTAGTTTCTTTGTTTGTATGGTTTTTATGGACCCAGAGTCTAAAATAAAGGTATCTATCTATCTGCTAAGGTACATGGATATCACATAATATCTGTGATATCTTACTACACCAGTGTAACCATTCATAGAAAAATACTCAGATGTTCTGTAGCGAGCATGCACATCAAGCACACATAATAAAAAGCTGTTACACACTGCATGATCACAGTAAATGCTCACACTGGGGCAATAGGATTACATGTAGGCCTACAAGGCTTTTTCTTTCGCTTACAGTACTTTTCCTGCGGTCGGTGTCTGCTGCCCCCCATATGGTCCGGTTGGGGCCCGCCTACTGGGACAATGGATTTACATAACCAATCCGTCTCGGTAATCTGTCCCTGTGAAGCACCTCCCCACACAAACTCACACTCAACCCTCTCTCTCTCTCTCTCTCTCTCTCTTCCTAATGGTGTTTGTGTCAGACCGTTGACCAGATTGATAAAGTAGAAGCTACATGACCTCTTAATCCTAATCTGTGTGCACTGCAGCAATGACAGTCATTCAGACAACTTCATTAATAGAATCTCAAATTGGCTGTTCTGTTCTGTTACAATAATGCTCTATATTTTACTTTACATTTTTGTTTTTATTTCATTTTTGTTATTCTTTAGAGAATCACGTAAGATATCTCTTTTATTTTATTTATGTTTTATTTTATGAAACGGCTGTTGTAATTACCCTTTGACTGTGATATTAAAGCCTACATTAGGGGCTTTTATTGTGAAAGGCTACTACCAGGCACTGGACTCAAAATATGGGGTTCTCAAAGTTATAGGAGGGACCCCTTAAAGGGGAGATTTTTTTTTTTTTTTTAAACACCCCCTCATAATCCTCACACCAATGAAACCTAATTTACAGGCATTTGCTGCCCTAAATGCAATAGGAATGATTTATTCTTTGAAGATTTCAACTTAAATGTTTTAGATCTTTTTAGTGGAAATGAATTTAAAGAGTACCTTTATTAGTCTTGTATATACTTATGATGTATATACACATTTTTTATATGGCCCAGTGCCCATATACGCTATTATTCTGGAATGCGGTTAAGGGTGTTTTTATACAACAGAACCAAACACACAATGGTAATAACGCCAAAATATGTTATTTTTTGAAAACAAAAATAAATCAATATCTTTCATCATATTAATGGCAAAATTTCATATTCATAAATCAAAATTCTCAAAATCCCTTCCAAATATTCATCTTTTCTTAATCGAGTTTAATTATTATATGGATACTCTAAAATTTCTGAAAAAAAAAAAAAAAAAAACTTCTCTACTATTGATGTTTTTTTTCCTGACTTTGTTCTTTGTTCCTTTGATGTTACTTTACTGATTTGTAAACTGTTGCAATTTGTCAATAAAAAAGTACAGTATGTTTGTTCTATTGGTGTATTCATTGGTCTCCATGTGTAGTTATACACTTCTGTAATGAAGCAATAAAAAGTTGTAACAGACCTCAAAGTTACAGTCTGAGCTAGGACCCCAGTTTGAGAACCACCACTCTAGAGATCCCTCATTAAACATAATGTCTTACTTATAGTTCATGTGCCTATCCCACAGGAAGTTGCACCATCATCAGAAGTAAACCTGGGATGAGCCACACTAACCACAGACATGATACACTTGGCAGAAAGCAGGGTTGGAATCAATTACATTTTTCAGTTACAATTACATTTTCAATTTCAATTCAATTAGGATTACAGTGACCGTTATTTATTTCCAATTACAATTAAATCACAATTACTTTTTATCCTCAGAAAGTCAATTACTAATTTTAAATTAAAATTAATCACAATTACTGAGCCAGAAATAAATAACTTAATAAAAGTAATGTAAATAATCTATTATCTAATTTCTTTCCTATCTATTGATTCCCTTGTTAGGCTTCCTAATCAATGAAAATATAGGTTTTAATATTTTTGGTGTGGACATCTGAGCCTTTTTTGTGTCAGTATACCCCTAGATTGTTTTTTTTCTTTTTTTTTTTTGAATGGTAAAATTTGTAACGCTTGATATAAAATATATTTTAATAATTGTTAGCTACATGAGTATAGAACTGTACATGGAATTGTGACATGGCGGTTTCCCAGTTTATAATAATTAGAATTCACAATATTTATAAAATTTTCATGGTAATTACACATACAAAGTAAATTATTTAAACTCAATTTATTACGATTATGACATATGGAAACATATTTTTTTTCAAATTACAATTATAATTACGCCATAATTATAATGAATTATCAATTATGTGATTATAAATATAATTGACCCCAAAACCCGGCAGAAAGGCAAAAGACCCAATAAGAAAAAAAGGAGACTTTAGGAGACTGCAATGTGAAATTCTGCAGAATATTTCTTTAAGCAAATTATTATGTAATTGCATAATTGCAACCGTGTTTAAAGCACATACATTGTATTTCATTCATTATTATTTCTTTTGTGCAACAATTATATCCATCTTTAAGCAGCTTTCAATTCGATAATATAGAGTTTGTAATCAAAATTGTTTAACGGAGGTGAATATCAACATGTACACCTTTATTTGACTACAAAAAGTCACGTTATGATCCTTTTTTTTTAATTATTTGGCTCAATTTGTTCAGACGTGTGGAGCGCGTTCACGTGACAGAAGTTGAGCTGCTGTGCGCGCTCCAAGGCGGCTGGTACTTAACGCCTGGTGTCTCGTCTCTGCTCCAGGAGCCGAGCCAATGTGTACAACCAGCAAACGGATGACACACGATAAAAGAGGGATCCTCTACTTTCAGACACGCCGTACACTCACCCGTTCACCCGTCGTGAGCTGAAGGGATATCTTGTCCGAGGTGAGAGGCGGCCACAAACGCCAGGCTATGTGTGTGCTGGCGAAAACAACAGCAGACGATAGCTTCGTGTATTAGCACCGAGGCAAATGCTAGCCGCTTGTTAGCAGCGCAGGGTGAAAATGTAGCTGGAACAATCTTATTTTACGTTAGGCTTGACGTTTAAAACGCTTTTTTGTTGTGGATTGAGTTGAGTGTTGGGGCAAAGTTGCTGTTTAGAGGTTTGTGCATGATAAACACGATTAGTTCCTTGGCTTGGTCAGACATTTGCTAAGCTAACAAGTTACCGATTCAGCTCAAGAGACGCTGCTTAAGATGTTTTGACCCGGTTGGTTCCCCAGGTAGCTGATGATCATGGTGGCTTTGGGAGTTACAGCGATCATCTAAAACTGCTACAAAACGTGCATGTTACATTTCACAATGTAACTTCATGTTTTTTGTGTAATGGTTAATTTATTATTAAAATATTATCGTATGTCTGCGTTTGGAGTGGTAAATCTGGGGACATTTGGGGGGTACTTAATGTTCCCATGTACATGTTAATACGTAATCAGTACGTATGCTAAGAGTTGTTTAAATTTTAGTATCAACAAACAGAGTTACTAACATAATTTATGTCTGCTATAACTCAAAGTCGCGTCGAATTGCAATCACCATTTGACAGTAAAACCAGTACTCTTCTAACACCGGTATATCTAGGCCCCGTGTGCCTGCATCGCATGCACGATCAGGGTGTTTTGTGTTTAAAGTAGCTTAATTTAGGTGATCACAAGCTTATCATGGCTATGTTTTGGTTTGCAGCGTTGCTGGTGGAGCATGGAATAGTGGTTCTGGTTCTCACAGATGTGATGAGTAGCGTTTAGTAAATAAACCGCTGTGCGTGCAGCCTGAGCCATCGGCACCGTGTGACCGGTCTTTACATGGGACGAGTCAATGTCAGCTCTGATTAGGTATTGTCTATGTTTATAGTAGCTACCGATCACCTTTATCATGTTCTCAACGTCGTCTATTTCCGTGGCATGCACACCTGCAGATAGATGATTGCGTTATCAACCAAACTAATGTGATCACAGTATGACTAAGTTATCTAACTTGGTATTCTAGCCACATGCTGCAGATGTTTCTCAACAGGATTTAAAGGGCACTTCTCATGTTGAACCATTAAGACTGTAACGGTGAAACCTTTATGGCAGGGTTGTCAAACTCATTTTAGTTCAGGGGCCAAATACGGAGGGCTGTGGCTATTGATACGAAAACGTATGAATAGACGGCCATTCTATTCATACGCAGCGCCCCTCATTGGCAGTTTAGGTGACGTGATAGGAGCACCACGTGACTTACCCTGCTAACCCTTTTATTTTAATCCTAAGCCAGGGAATACCCTAAAATGTTTATTTTTTACATATATGTACTGTTAACCTAACCCAAGAAATAGCCTAAAATATTTACTTTTTTTGTTTAAGTACTTTTAAAGGTGCAATTTGCCATGTTAAAACAAAAAAAAATGTATATGACAAAAGCAGGATTCGAACCCTCGGCAGCGGAAGGAAGAATTCTTGAGTCAGGCGCCTTAGACCACTCGAAAACGTACCCACAGTCCCGGCGGCTATTGATTTGTTTCTGCATCATTTTAGAAGTGTCTATTGATACGTTTCTGTATCAGTAGACACTTCTATTCAGTATGTGAATCCCTGCAAATATTGTTCAGTTAAATGTACACAGTGATTCATTTTGTCATTTTTACTGTCATTTTATTTGTGTGCTTGATTTCTGGTACGCTATGCATGAGCTATGCACTGGAAGTGGAACGACATATCTTGTGACAATATATGATGATGTCACAAGATGTATCAGGTCAGATAAAAGAAATACACAGAATCTACTACACCGCCTTCCTGGGCTGCTGGCCAATCAGAGATGGTTACAGGGAGTCTCTGAGTGCGCTAACAACAACTACACTAGGGCCCTATAAATTCCACGTTAACGGAATCAACCAGTGAAAACAGAATCTACTATTGTACGTGAAAATGGACAGAATCAGGTTTAAAAGCCAACACCGTGAGGCAAAGGAAGTTTGTTTTTTTCTTTTAAATGCAAAAATGTCCTTCCCACTCTCATCCTGGCCGCTTCAAACACCGTCTAAGCCACATAGAAAAAACGTCTAAACTGTCAAAAAACTACACATATCATCACTGACTCCTAAATCAGAGCCGACCAGTGCCCGCTTAACTTTAACGTGTCTGTAAAGCTCTGTACGTTACTCGTGTAACGCTGCTGTGCTCTGTGAAAACAGCAACAGCTGTAATCAGTTTTACCTGCTCAGAGGGTTTAAACATCATCTCATCAGAGCTACAGATGTTCTGTTGTTGTGGACGAGACCATCGATGCTAGCATTGTAGAGTCTTAAACATCGTAGGTTAATGATAACTTGTGATGCATCCTTGCGTCCATTTATTTTTGTTTAATCATTATGGTCTGGAATGATGTCATCAGGATCATTTATATTAGGTTAATTTAAGGTAAGTTGATCAAAACTTAAACCATAAACATTAATGCCGCTCTCATACATCTTTATACGACGTGAATAATTAAAAATGAGCAGTCTATAATCAATGTCAGTACAACTTATATTTTTCACCTTTTAATTGTATTTTACTCATTATTTAAAAATATATTATTCTTTTTGACATACATTTTTGTTTTAGTTTTCTTTTTATTAGTATTTATTTTGTTTCCTCACAGGGGTTCAAAAAAAGTGATTATTTCTATAAAAAAAAAAAAAAAAACAGAATTAAAAAAAATATATGTGGAAAACACGGAATTTGGGAAAAAAAAATAAAGCGCATATGTATTTTAATGTATAAAATATTTTCAAAAAATCGTAAATTGAATCACAATATCTGTCAGAATGTTCACAATTAGATTTTTTGTCGAAATCTTGCTGCCCTAGTGTTAAATTAGGGAGATGACAGTTGTTCGTGCAGCTAAACTGTGAGACGTATTGGGGACATTTCATTTATCTGCACTCATTTCTGCTTATTGCTTATGAAAAAAAAAAATACAAATGCATACATGTACTGTAAGAGGTGGGGGGGGGGATTTTCTGCTGACTGTGCTCGAGACAGTGTTGGAGCTGTAATGCACTCACACGGATAAACTTGTTTTGACCCAAGGGCTTTCCATAGCTTTTAGAGAGGCTTAGTTGTTTAGTAATGTTACCATCGGGGGGTGTTTGTATGTGGACGGATGATGTGAAATGACAAGAATTTGTCATCTGCAGCAGGAAAGATTCCCAAATTCATAAAACTCTTTAAAATTCAAAACAGATGAATGGAGACCTTTCATTGTGTTCATTTCAATAGGTGCAACACAGTTTGTCAGCATGTTTTTATTTTTTTTATAACGCTATGAAAAAAATGCCAACATGCAAGTGTGTGGAGTTGACTTGTCGTACATTCCTTGTTCTGGGGGTGTCTCTCACAGAGGTAGTAAATTGCTGCTCCAGCTGCTTGGGTGGCATGTGCCCTCTTTTTGAACTGTAGTAACTGTAGCTGTAGTCCACTCAGTGTTTTTGGTTTTTTTCACATCCTGAAGAATTTTGCTTGCTGTCCTGACCATTCGACCTGTACATTTTCAGGTCAAATCATTAGACTAATTAAAAATGAAAAAAAAAAAAATAGCTAACAGTGCTAACCAATGTGCTACAGAGAAGCAGCTGTAATATGGACTCAGTTGAACAGAACATTTTTGCTGGTCCCAAAATTGACACACAGGAGTTTTTGTGAGAATTGTGATATCAAATGATTTTGGTATTTAGAAACAACAAAAAATGATAAAAACAAGTAACTGATAGCTTAAAGGATTAAAATCTACCAGAGTTAAAACATTAAGTGTTGTATTTATTATGAGTGCTGCAATCAGGGTTTCTCTGGTCATTAGTGAAATTGATTTCAGGTGCTACTGATTACGGATCACATGAAGAATGTAGGCTTTGTGATTCACGAAGCATGATTTCACATAAAACTTTTCTACACAGAATTTTAAACCAATTATAATATGAAGAAAGGATAAAAGGGTGACATGAATTTTCTTTTTTGGCAAACACGTGCTGTAGCTATCTGTGTGCCACCATGAGATGATGGTGTGTGCCATGACATTACATCTGAAAAACTGCAAATCCAACCCTTTTTTGAGCTGGAGTAAAATGACGTGACTGGGTGCAATTATAACTCACCTGTTACAGCCTTCCCTATGTTAACTATGTGACCTGCCTTCATTTTGGGGCAGTGGTAGAGTAGGTCATCCAATATCCAAAGGGTTGGGGGTTTGAATCCCACTCTTGCCAAGTCAGTGTTCGATCTCAGCCAGAAAACGAATATCGGATTTTATCGGACTGCATCTAAAATCTCCGATATATATTATATTTATTCAATTGTAGAATGCTGTAGATATTATGTTGAAGGTTAAAATGTATGTAACCAATTGGTTAATAATAAATGGGTCAGTTTTTCTCATACCTACTGTTGCTGACTATTGTTCTCTGTTTGAGTAACATCACTTGAATAAGCCTTTTCTAACATTCCACACTACAAAATAAGTAATAAAGTATGTATGATTTGTGTTGATATCGGATTGATATTGATATCGGTCAATACTCAAGGCTGCAATATTGGTATTGGAAGTGAAAAAGTTGTATCGGAACATCCCTCATAAATAATGATGCAAACAAGCTTGACCCACAACATTATAGTTTTAGAGGGATGTCCAAGTGTTGCACAGCTCTGAATTGTTTTTTTTGAGCAGGCAGATCATGTGTTTTTAAGGCAGTATAGAGCCTTAGATTTTTTTGTTTCAAAATTACCCCAATTATGTTCCAGAGTTTACACATTTCTGCATCAGTTTACACATTTTTGTTTTGGTTTTATTGGCTTTCTCTAATCTTATGTTATGTCCTTACAATCTAATAATCTTTGAATTTGCGAGAGAATTTACATTTCCCTCTCTATAGCTACTTGTTTAAGGGGACAAATTGCGTTTAAACGTTGAGTGTAAATGCAACATTTTCCCAAAATATCCTACTCTGTTTGCCCCTCTGTTCACTAACCCCAACCAGTTAAGGCGGATGCTGCCACCTCTGAACCTGGTTCCGCTGGAGATTTCTTCCTAAAGAGGGAGTTTTTTCTTCCCACTGTTGCTAAATGCTTGTTCATGTGGATCTCATTGGGTTCTTTTTTTTTTACTATGGACTTTATATTTTGTTCAGCGCTTTGAGATGACTTTGTTGTATTTTGCGCTATATAAATAAAGTTGAATTGAAAATCAGACGCCCTAGCAGTTATTGTTTGAAGGATGTTTAACAAAACCTAATGATAATCTTTAAAATTTTGTAGGACTTTAATCATTAGAGATGTAACGATTAATCGTAAGGCAGTTAAAAATCGATTCATAGGTATCACGGTTCATATCGATACTCTGAAAATTGAATAGCAGTACTTTTTTAAAATCTCCTTCTCTTGTACAGAAGCGTAGGCGGCGGGCGGAATTGCCTACTACTCTTAAACATGTTCATAAATGATTCCTTACCCCTTTAGCACCGAAAGAATATTTGTAATATTACTTGAATATCTGTAAAAGTCACGTTTTTCTATTAGCTCTGTCTGCTAGCGCATAGCATCTCTTTTTCAATGCAAGAATAGCTGCATGCCAACCGACCACTGGATTACTAGTGCCCTCTGCTGGTCCAACCAAATATTTGATGTAAATACAGTGCAATGACTGTTTTTTTTTTTTTTTTTTTAAAGTCTTAATTGTTTATAATACATTTTCAGTTGCACTTTTAAAAAGAAAAAGTTTTTTTTTTTCAAATTATTTTATTACCTTTTTCCAACAGTTTTATACAAATCACTTACAAGTATACATTGAAAGTAAACTGAGAAGAAAATAAAAAGAAAAAAACAAAGGCAAAAATTATGTACAAAATAATTAACTAGGTCAAATTAATTATTAGGAGGTCCTCCAAATTTACATATTATAATAATTAATAAAGGGTTGCCAAATTGGGTAGAGCGTTTGTTCTTTTTTCCTTAAAGAATAAAAATGTTTCCAATTGTAAATATTGCATTTACATCTCTGAGAAGGTTTTGATGAGTAGGAGAAATTTTATTTTTCCAGTTTAGTAAGGTTAGACGTCTGGCTAGCAACATCACAAAACATACATTACTTTGTGAACTGTTCAAATGTATATCTGTTGGTAAACACCAAATAATGACATTACTGGATCGGCTGGGAGTTTAACATTGAAAATGGCTGACAAAGTCTCAATTATTTTATACCAGTATAGGGTGATGTGCGGACAGTTCCAAAATGTGTGTGACAATGAAGCAGGGGCATAGCCACAATGTTCACAAGAGGCATCCACTCCCGGAAACATCCTGGACAGTCTTTGTTTGGAAAAGTGCAATCGATGTAGGATTTTAAACTGCAGCAGACCATGTCTGATACACACTGAAGAGGAGTGGATCTTTTCTTGAGCTTCAGTCCATTGGTCGTCTGTGATATTTATTCCCAAGTTTTCATTCTAAGCATCTTTTATAAGTTATACATTCTAACTGTGAAAGGTTTTTATATAATTTAGAAATTTATCCTTTTTTGAGTGGGTTATTCAGTAATACATTGTTTATAGGACAAACTTCAGGTTGACTGGGAAAAGAGGGAAATGTTGTCTTAGTAAAATTGTGTATTTGTAAATATTTTAAAAAGTCTATCACTATTAAATTTATGTTTTAATTGTTCAAATGTTGGAAATAATGTATCAATGAAAATGTCTATAATTGCATGCAGTCCTTTAGGCTGAGCGTAAAGTAATTGAATTAAAGAAGTATAGTAGGGGCCAAATCCGAACCTCGGCAGGACCGAGAAGAGAAAATCCCACTCGACCCTGTCGAAGGCCTTCTCGGCATCTAGTGAGAGCAATATTTCCATTACTTTCTTATTTGGGTTTTGAGTGAGAAAAAGAACTATTATGCAGTTTTACATTGTTTTAGTATAAAACCAGAATATAAATTAATAGGCTTCATCTTCATTTGTATTATTCCTTCATTTATTTCATTCAGAATTTATTCTTAGTTAAATTGCATTGTTTTGAATAGTTCATCAAGGGATTCTTTTGACAATGAAAAATAAAAGGAAAATAGTAATTTCTAGTTTTTTCCCGAAAAAAAAGGAATATATTTCAGTCATCATTTGTCTAGTCCCAGTTTGTAAAATAAATCGTGAGAGAATCGTATCGGGAGTTGAGTGAATTGTTACATCCCTATTAATCGTAAATCTTTTTGTTTAAAAAAGTTTTATTTACGTTGACACAAATGGTAGGTAAGTGTCCTCTTGCACTATCATCATTTCCCTGACAGATTTAGTTCAGACACCTCATTTGCTAAATTGTGTTTTCCTTTTGAGTTAACCTGAATACCAGTGTGTCTGTATTGAGTTTCGCAAGATGCATTTCATGGAAATGTGTACATATATTAGCTTTTAACAATTGGAGTGCAAGTGTTTTCTCTGCACGTTTCTTTTTGCAGGAGGATATAACTGCATTATCCTTTTTTTTTCATTTGTATTACTATCTATAAATGTATATGTCTTGTCACCAGTGGTTAGCTTGTCTTTGTAGAAATGACAGCTGTTCCTCTCTAGTCTTGCGTATTAGGGTTGTGCAGACACTAGTTGTGTATCCGTGTGTGTGAGAAGGAGTAACTGAGTAACAGAAGTGACTCACTGGCCGTGTAACAGTGAGGTAATCCTAGAAGAGTTTCTAATGCCAAAGGGACTCCCTGTTGGCTGTGTAGCTCTCTTTGTGTTTGTGACTGTATGTGTGCTTGCATGAAAGACGATCACCCATTCACAAGTTAAGACACATCAAGTAAAAATTTATGTCCCCTCAGGAATAATAGCAGTGCACATATTTTTTGTTTTTATTCTCTCTTTGGTAATGCACTACTTAGTACTACTTATAGAAGTTTTAAACACTTTAGATGATGATTTCCACTTCACTTTTACCACCTAAAATATCAAATGTCTTTCCTGTCCAGCATCAGATTTAACCCAATGAAAGGCCATCTTTATTTAAAGTGAATGGGCTCTTGACTCGTCCAACCATTTACTGTCTTGCCTAGTGAGGATACACACAGTAGACTTATGTTTCCATTGTTAATGTGCTATTGCTCTGTATGTGACAGGAATGTGGAGAAGCTTGCATGTGTCTTATGGAGCGACATGCAGTAAAACACATCAGAAGCTGCTCAGTAAGCTTTCCGTCTTTATAGCTTCTGATTGGAAGGTAGATTTCTAGCTTTACTAAATGTTCCCAAACACTGAATAATTTACACTAAAATATATTTAATTGAAAATAACTTCAAATGCTATGAGTTAAACCAACATAGAACAGTCGTATAACATCCGTGCATCATGGGCTTTATACAAGTGCAGGTTTATGCTCGTAATTTAGTCTTTAGTGAAAGTCCGTCTCGTCAGGATGAATGTTGGTTGATTTTGTGTTTCTAAGCTCTGTTCAACTTTTTACATTTCACTGGCCTAGTTTATATATGTCTCCTTCATGAATAGCATGACAGACAAACAAAATGTAGACATCTGCACCAGTGCTTTGTAATTAATATGCAAATACTTTCCCTTTCCCCCTTTTCATCTTCTCTTTTGTAAGCCCCTGGCTGTAGGTGATGAAGCGTTTGGCTCTATGCTGATGAACTGCTGCATGGTCCAGATGGCTCATTGTTGCATCTGCTGTCCAGCCCCTTTTAATAACACACTTTGGGCATTGGCTACTTTAGAGCTCACTGTGTGCATGTGTGTCACAGCAGGATTGCTTTGTGTGTTTTCTTTTTCTTCCTCAGCTGAATTTCGGACATTATACATTGCATTTCTATTGTTCGGTAAAACTGTGAACAGATGTGGTCATGATTGTCTTATATCTTTGTCTGTAAAGACAGTTCATGAGCAGGCTGTAATTTTAAAAAAGTCATTCATAATGCATGCTGCTGTTCAATTAATTTCAGTGACATTCATATTGTAGTTTTTTTTTTTTTTGTTTTTTTTTTTAAAACCTTTTCTGCTTTTTTACTAAAATGTGCAGGTACGCCTTTGCAGAAATTTTGTCACTGTTTGTTGAAAGAACCAATAATTTGTTTACTGGAATATTGCACTATAATGGTGTCACTGGTAAGAAAGGCCCTATTTTTTTGTTTACAGAAAGCACTATTGGAGATACTTATTTGTTTACATTGGTATGTTGACACTTATTTACAGAAATGTTGCACTAAAATAGTGTCACTGTTCATAGGACACTTTTTCAATTTATTGTCTTTCAGAGATATAAAATTGTATTTTTTCACTTAATCTTTTTTTCTTATGTCATAGATAGGGATGTAACGATTGACTCAACTTCCGATACGATTCACGATACTGGGTTCACGATACGATTCTCTCACGATTTATTTTACAAAATAAGACTGTACACAAATGATGACTGTAAAATATTCCTTTATATTTTTTGGGGGAAAAAAACAGAAAATACTGTACTATTTTTCTTTTATTTGTCATTGTCAAAATAATCCCTTGACAAACTATTCAAAACAATGCAATTTAACTAAAAATAAATCTTGAAACAAATAAATAAAGGAATAATACAAATGAAGAAGAAGCCTATTGATTAAAATTCTGGTTCTATCATAAACTATGCAAAACTACACAATAGTTCCTTTTCTTTTTAAAAGTGCAACTGAAAATGTATTTTGTGCCTTAACAATTGGACTTGAAAAAAACAGTCATTGCACTGCATTTAAGTCAGAAATTTGTTTGGACCAGCAGAGGGTGCTGGTAACCCAGTGGTCGGTTGGCATGCAGATATTATTGCAGTGAAGAAGAGATGCTATGCGCTAGCAGACAGAGCTTAAAGAATACGTGACTTTTACAGATATTCATGTAATAGTACAGATATTCTTTTGGTGCTAAAGGGGTAAGGAATCATTTATGAACATGTTTAAAAGTAGAAGGCGCCCAGAGAGAAAGTAGTAGCAGATTCCGCCCGCCGCCAACACTTCTGGACGAGAATGATAAGTATATAGCGGCCTCTGCTGTTTAAAAAAGTACTGCGATTTGAACCGTGATACCTATTAATCGATTTTTAACTGACTTACGATTAATCGTTACATCCCTCGTCATAGATTATTGTAGATTGATTTCTGACCAATATATCGATAATTGCAGTATCGTCATATTGTGAAATAATCATTATCGTGAGCTTCATATCGTATCGTGAGGTACCCAGAGATTCCCACCCCTAATTACCATTATATATTGCTGAAATGTCTAGTTTCCCCATAATTGGAGTGTACCTATCTGCATCTATCAATAATCAATCGAATCATTTAAGAGAAATTGTGCGTTTAGCAGTATTTATGCTTCCTGATCTTATATCATAACAAACTGATTTACGTGACACAAAAAACTAATTGAGCTCTTTTTATTGCACAAAACAACTGAACATACAAAAATGTAACAAATCATTCCACATGACCTTTTGACATAGGTTTTACCTTGATATTTTCCTAATAAGCTACATTGCTTAAAGAAACACGACCACAGAGCTAAATTGAAGTAAAATGTAAGTTTATGTAAAACATTTTTTTTATTTTTTTTATGAATTGACAAACTTAAAGTAGGTGCATTGTTTTCCACACATAGTAGCATGTATATCTCTGGCTTGATTTAGAATAAACATGTTTGAAAATGAGACCCAACTCGATAAAAGCAAATTAAACAATGCATTAGTCAGTTTAATCAACAAATCATTTCATAAAGTTTTAGTGAAATGAAAATTCTTGGCCGAAACAGAAAAATTATCATGTCACTTGATGCATTTATGGCTCCGACTGTGTATTAAAATGAAGGCATTGCAATTGTAGGGCCCTATTGTAGGGGTGTGCCACCATCATCCACATGAACACACCCCAAGTCACCCACTGAACCCCCCCCCCCCCCCCACCACACCACACCCGATCACCACCTCCATGATGACATTATCTGCTGCACTGTATATATATATATATATTTGTATTTATCCTATTTATCCTTTATTCTCTATCTATCCTTTATTTATCCCTCATCCTTTATATTTATCATTATTATTATTATTATTATTGTTGCTGGGTTGTTCTTTGTTTTTTTATTTATTTTTTGTTGTTTGTTTTTGTGCACTAACTACCAAGACAAATTCCTTGTACTGTCCTTAAAACTGTACATGGCCATTAAAAACATTTCTGATTCTATTATTTCCATGTTAACGGAATCGACCAATGAAAATGGAATCCACTGTTAAACGCGGAAATTGACAGAATGTGGATAAAAAGCCGTCATTGTGAGGCAAAGGACGTTTTTAAGGGGAAATGTTTCCAGGGACCGCTCATTCGGTGCACTGCCCACTCGCCTCCCATCCTGAAACACCATAAACTGCCAAAAAGCTACACAACTCATCACTCATCCCAAAACATGGAGCCGACCAGTTCCTGCATAACTTTTGTGTTTGTGGGCAATTATCGGCAGATGATATTAATTGGTAACATTTTTAAAATATCCAAGTTAAAGTTAATTAAAAAAAACTAAGTGTTATAATTTAGCAGGTTTTTTTAATTACTCTACAATGGATTGTTTCTCAAAATCCTGGTTTTTAACTCATAACAAGTGTTTGGCCTGTGAGGTAGGGTGGGGCGATATGGCCTTTTTTAATATCTCGATATTTTCAAGCTATATCACAATATATATTTCAATATTTTGCCCTTGCCTTCAGATAATGCTTTGATGCATACAATGGAACCAGAATGGCAATACTCAATATATTGATGTTTTCTCTGTGATGTAATTGGGGTTTCCCCTAACTATTATAGCATAGCGTACCTGTTGGTTTCTTTTTTCTAGAGGCAAACCCTTAAAATAAGGTAAGTCAGTTAAGCTTCATGCCAAATGTCACACAGGGACCTTTATTAACAGAAGTGTAGTGAACAATATCAGAATTTTGAGAACAAATTATGTGCATTATGCATATTTTAAAAACAATTTCAGCGTGCTGTACACAGTTTTTATTATTATAATTAACTATCAATTATGTATTTATTATTACAGACAATTGTGAATTTATCAGATACTATTATCCAAAGTGGCATACAGAATATATAAACAGTTACCACTACTGACACGCGCACACAAGCATGCGCTGTAATATTGGCCTTCTGAGGACTGTCCCTTTAAGGGCCATGGAAACGTAAGGTCAAAGTTGAGCCAGACCTGCCTTCCTGATTTGTACTGACCACATGGAAGGAGTTTTGTTACTTTTCTGTTACCATCCTGTCTGAAATGACATAAGCAGTGTTTGAGCTTCCCTTGCATACAATGAACGTGCAGTGTGAGGGTAACGAGTTGTTTTGAGTCCTGTTTATAACGTTATCAACACACGGAGACCTCTGGATCTCTACAGCATGCACACACACTTGCACATAGTGTATTACTGAGCATTTTGCATGTCATAGACTTTATTATTATGGGGACCATGTCTTGCAGCTGGGTTTGTTTCGGCATAGTGTTACACACTCTTTGTACTGCACTTTATGGTGGGTTTTTAAGGGATGGAAGAGATTCAACGTGCTCGAACATTTAGTTGAAACTGGTTTGCGACATTCCTTACATCCTTATAAAGCACACTCTGCTGCTGGTCATCTGACACTCTGAAGCCAAACCATTTTCAAATTATTGAACCATTATTCTTTTTTTAACTAACCAACTCTTCAGTGGCGGACTCTGTCTGCATGTTGTCGCTGCAGAGGTGAGTGAGTGGGGGGGGGCTGTTCCAGCGCGTGTGTGAGACATGGATACGGGAGAGGGAGCGGAGAAATAGGTGCTGACTTGCAGCCAATGGAAAGAAATGTATTGCTATTTTAACACAAAATGAACTATATTGATATAAACAATATTGTCCTGTTTAGGGGTGGGAACCTCTGGGTACCATACGATACAAAGCTCACGATAACAATTATTTCACAATATGACGATACTGCGATTATCAATATATTGGTCAGAAATCAATCAGCGATAATCTCACATAATAAAAAAAAGATTAGTGAAAAAAGACAATTTTTTTTATATCTCTGAAAGACAATAAATTGAAAAAGTGTCCTATGAACAGTGACACTATTTTAGTGCAACATTTCTGTAAATAAGTTTCAACATTCCAATGTAAACGAATAAGTATCTCCAATAGTGCTTTCTGTAAACAAAAAAATAGGGTCTTTCTTACCAGTGACACCATTATAGTGCAATATTCCAGTAAACAATATATTGGTTCTTTCAGCAAACAGTGACAAAATGTATGTGAAGACCTACCTGCACATTTTAGTGAAAAAGCAGAAAAGGTTTTAGAGGGAAAAAGTGCGAGCATATCGGTAATCGATCGTGCAAAAAAATATTGCGATATATCGCAAGATATTGTCACACTCCTAGTCCTGTGATAGCAAGCTTAAATATATATCAATATAAATTAAAATATTGATATATTGTCCAGCATTTCTGTGAGGGGGTGTTTAGTTGGGGGTACACTATTGAAACAGTTTAACACGCTCAGATGTCTGTTGTGATTCAATCGTAATTCCAATCCTATCCAATTGGAGGATCACCACTGCTTTTGTGTTTTATAGATGAGTTATATCTGTGTTTAGATCTGTCCATATGACATTGAATCACCTAAGATGCCTTTTAGTCTGAATGGAGCCAATGTTTCCCTCTCTCCCTGTGCTCAGCCAGCTCTGACTCTCTATCCTGCTGACTGATGGATTTTGGCTTACACAGATGTTTTGCCTCTTGTTTCTCTTGTTATTTATATTATGTGTTGCTGAAAGGTGTGTGAATTCAGTATCAAAAAGCAGTCTAAGATGAACTTGCTGTTTGTATTATTACAGCTGAAAGTGATGATTGGTTAACGTATAAGGTTTAGATCTCCAAATGTTTCCGTCTTTTTACTAGCATGTAAGAGGAAAGTCAGTGGACACGAGCAAAAAATTTGGTATGAAAATGAGTTATGTTGTCAGAGAGGGCAGCTGTTGGTACAGCCTGCAGCCAGACAAGGCAGGCTGAAATCTGAGACTTGCACAAGCCCTGAGCCCAGCAGAGGGAGGGGAGAACACAAACACAAGGGGGAGACGTGTGTGTGGGAGAATGTCAAGCCTGTAGAAAGAGGGTAAACTATGCAGGCTGGAGACTTAAAACTATATGCAAAAAAAAAAGTGTTGAAGGAAAGTGGAATATAAATAAACCCACGAGCAAAAAAACAAAGTGTTGGCGTGTGTAGTAACATTAGTACAGGTCAAATGAGTGTGTGAAAGGAAGAGCAGGGATCCAGCAGTGGAGAAAGGGTTATGTGTTTGGGTAGGGAGTTGTCAGGAAACAATGGGGAAGGGTGGGAGTTAGTGAGCATGCTCCGTTTGGACTGACACTAGATGCCGGTTTAGCGTTGCTCTTCTTCTGCACAAACACACCCAGCAGCGGTGACACCTACCACAGTCCAGGGGATACAGCAAACATTGCTTGAATTAAAGCCTGCAGGAGCAAAATGGCGCCAAACTTTTTTTCATTCAGGAAAGGATTATTCTTCCTGTGAACACTGCACAGGACTTTAAGAAACACCCTTCTTGGTATAAAGAAATGGATGGTACTACCTGTTAAAATGTAAAACTCTGCCAGGCAGTCCGCCAAAGCTGGCAGAAGGAGAAACGGATGAGGATAATTATCCCGTGTTGGAGAAATACGAGTTGGCTAAACTGCTTTTTGTCACTAGAGGCTGATGAGGGAAAGTGAGGGAGTGGTGAACTGACCACACTCTTACATTTTGAAGTACAAGAACTTTTTCTTTTTTTCTGCGGTTTACACTTTTTGGCGCATTCTCCAAGCCTTTAAAACCAGCGTTAACAATCACTACTACCAGGGTCTGATATGTAGAGTATGTTTTGTTTTGGAATTGCTGACAGAGGTGCTCAGTTGTACTCTTGCTAGCAACTATTTTTCCTGCCAAAAAGGGTCTGCTTGCCCTTCTATGGACACAGTCCTCATTCTTGCATTACAGCCCTCACCAACTCTCATGTGCTCATGCCTCCTTAGTGAGGAAGCAGTGTGGAGAAACATGAGCCTCTGTTTTGTGGTGTGTTTGGAGCAGCAGCAACAGTGTGTGGTTTCTATGGAAAAGGCAAGAGAAATATGGCTCAGCGGTACTGCGTAAATGGTCCACCTCTATGTCTCCAGTCCAAGTGAAATCAAAGTCAGTTTGCACAGCCCTGCAAAAGCCACCGTGGGACTCTTTATTCAGACTTTTCTCGTGTGTGCCCTTGGGAAACGTGCCCAGGACTAAAGGTGAATTCACTTTAAATGATATTATTAGCAGTCATTTGTATTTGTTATAAATGATCATGTGTTTTTCTTGTCCCCTCCCCAAATGTTGAAGGTGTTATGCAGTAGCAGCTTGGCTGACAAACGTGCATAGTTTGGATGATGTGACAGAATGTGTATTGATTGTCGGTGTGTGGGAGTTGCACCGATTGAATGTGTGCATTGTGAATTACTCCATGAACACAGGACAATGTGTGCGACTGAGAAAAGAGTGGGCCCGCAGTTCATGACATTGAATGGAATAATTGTGTGAAGGCCAACATGTTTTCTGCCTTCACTTCCACTTGAGATCTCATCTTCTTTTGTGTGTTAGACGCCTCTCATTCTACTTGGAGGGCCTCCAATTTTCCATAACCGGGGAAAACGGACAGAAAATATGGAATCCACTTTCTAAAATGGCAAAACTGTTATTCCTATTATTATTATTTTAAACACAATTCAGCAGAAATTGCATTTTGTTAAGGAATATACCTTCACATGCATGTTTGGTACAATATCATGCATTTATTTGCAATTTTTTGCAGTGAAAATGGTAGTCTAACATGTAGCCACTTCAGTAAATGGACATGCATCAAATCTTGTGCATCAAACACACTTTTACAGCAGAGAAATATGAAATTACTAACAGCTGGTAACTCAATTAACTAAATTAAAGCGTGTTTGCCAAGTTTTGGGAAGTTTAAAAGTCATTAATGACATCTGATATAAGGAAAGCTGATGAAACGTAAACAAAGGGTAAACTGATGTGGAAAAAATGAAACTCTTAAATGGAATTGGGAAAATGACAGCCTCTGTAATTGGTATAATCATTCTTTATATGTTAGAAAATATAAATATGGAATATTTTTATTTCAGCTTCTTTCCTGGGTATATTTGTTTTCTTCCATTTTGTGTTTTAACTCGTTGTCTTGGGGATTTCTTTACATTCTCATCTTGGGAAGAAGTCATCTGTTTGCACATCAACGTATTTTTTTGTTGGACAAGTCGAAACATGCTGCAGATAAATTGGTGTCGCGTAATTGTGTTTTCACAACGAAAAGACAACATTCCTCTTTGAAAGAATTTGCGTAGCTGTGTGAATCACTTATCAAATACAAAAATCAGATTATTCTGTGGGTCTGTCCACATTGCCAAAAGGAAAACATGGTTTAGGTTGAATGAGTTAATATATTTGTTATGTAAATGATAGACAATAGATACACATAGAACTTTTATTATGTAGGTGCATCAAGCTGTTCCTATTGCATTACTGTGGTGTCACAGCTTTCAAAGCAAGGCATTAGTCCAGTTGACTGCTAATTGGGAGCTGATTTGTTTGAGTTTATTTTGTGACATTATCTAGACCTCTTTTATTTGTTGCACTCTGATGTTATGTATACATATAAACCCTATAAATAATAATTTCTTGACATAATTTATGTTTATGTTAAATAGTATTTTTACTGTTAATTTAATAATAATTAATGTAAGCTACAAAAAGTCGGAGGAGACGAAAGCTGTCATTTCATTTGATAGTCAGATATTTGCACATTTAGTTTTTAGCCATTTCATTAGAAAGCTCCATATTCTGTGGGTTTAAAGAATGTAAAATATTCCATTATCAGCTTGTAAGTATGTATTTTAAAGAAGTGAGCACCAAGAAAAAACCAAAGGTGCTCCCCTCTGCATTACATCAAAAAAGTTAGGCGCACCCCTGTATAGAATCACAAAATTATCATTATGGCTCTCTTGAAGCCCACTGTACATATGATTAACTTAAATCATTTTATTTGTTTGTATTAGATAGTTGTTTTTCAAACTGTTTTCATGATTGTTTAAATAGTTTTTTGGGGGAGTTTGAATGTAAAATGTACAGAATGATGAACTCTCAGGTGCAGTGTTATCTCATTTATGAAATATGAATGAACAGTGCTGGGAAAGTTTTACGTAGAAAATCAATGGTAGTTGTACTACATTAGCAGCACTGTTAAAAAAAAAAAAAAAAAAAAAAAAAAGCAGCACTGTAAGTGGCCTAAATGCCTTGAATGAGTTTAGTTGAGTTTGCAATAAGTGCTGAAGCTAGCCTCTGCACTTCCTGATCTCATGTGAGGCTTGACGGTTGGCAAAGTGGACACACCTCTGTTTGAAACTCCACTGTCATCATTACAACCATCACTTTTATTGTAATGAGGGCAGAGTGAAACTTGTTAGACAGAGACATCAGATGACAAATACTTACCTTATTGGCCACGTTTAAACGGAGCTTTAATTCAGAATAAAAGTGAAATCCTCTTTCAACTGATCATGTAAACACTTAATTCCTAATGCAATTGTTCGGTGGCTGATTTATTCCGATTTTAATTCCGAATTAAATAATTCCTCTGTCTTGTAAACACTTAATTCCGCTTTAAGGAAATTCCAGTCATTCTGCGCATGCGCGAATTGCCGCAATGACGCACTGGTGACGACACAATCCAAGATGGCCACCTGGACTAGAGTCGAAACTATTTAATAATAGCCTTGGAATGCATGGATATATGAAAAGAGTGGATGGATGGAAGCATAAACATATGGACATTCATACAGACACACAAACTTATCTCACACACACACACAGATCAGCAAACGGAGCTGGCTTCACCTGAAGGGTGATACTAAAACCCGGAGACGGCGAAAATACGTTCCTGTACTTCATGCACAGGCTGTAATATCACCAAGTTTGCCATTGTACAAGTTGTTAGAGCTACTATCTTTCTCAGGGAGAAAATATTTATTCCTGTGTTATTGTTTTCCGGAGTTTTACTGGGATTTATTTACAGTTGATTAGTCCCCATCTCTCTTCTGATTCGTGGAGGAAAGTGAAACAGTTTGTTTATTGTCGAGCTGCTGCTTCAAAACTACAATCAAAATAAAGGTGAAAACAGTTCTCATGTGGTCTTCTGTGTTGTAGCTGAAAATCAAAGGTTTGTGTGTTTTTCCCGATAGACGTGATACACGTTCGCCCCCTGTCCTATCCGAGCCTTCCCAACCCCCAGACTGAAAGCGGAATTAAATAAAGCAGAATAAACCTGTTTTCCATGTAAACCTCAGTTCGGAATTACTATTTTCATGTAAACACGAAGCAGAACACTTTAATTCCGAATTATTTTATTTGGACTAACTAATTCCGAATTTTAAAAAAAACACAAAGGTTTAGTTCATTACCTATGAACTAAACCCCTGGTTTTTGCTCACCTGCCACGAAGGAGTGAAACTAAATGCTTTGATTGTGGGCGGGGATCCTGCAGCAGTCAAGACACACCCAGTCAATTCTATAGAATGTCTAAAGAACAATCTATGCTATGCTTTGCTATTCTAACTACCTACTCAATACTCACTATAGCTTTTTATTTACATTTCTCTCAATCCAACGGCCATTGTTAGAGCAGAAAAGAGTGTTTTTTTTAGTTTGTCTTTAAGAATGCAACTATTATGTGATTCTGGACCAGCAATATTTTCTGCTGCTGTTTACAGTAATTATACTTTTTTTCCCCCTTTTTTCTTTACAGAGGTCACCACATTTCAAGGGAAGAATAACGCCTTAATTAGGAATCTTATGGACGAAGGTCAGTATTCCTCAGTGGTCATATCTTTCTATTCCACATTCAACAATCCCTTTTATTTATTTATTGTTGTACAGTATACTGTGCTAAATGTTCCTGGCTTGTGTTGAACGTGTTTTGTTCTGAGAGCTTGCGTAAGAATGTTTGAACTCTATAAATGCTTTCTATATATAAATGTGCTTTTTTAGCATGGTGTTGTATGCCATTTGGTACAGATACTTCTAGTTGTAAACTTACCACCAATATAAACAGTATTTTCATTGCTTTCCATCATCCTTTGTCAGGAGAAATACCTGTTTTTGTTTTTTTCTTACAATGTTTAGGGTTGTTTGCAAGTCAGGGACTGTGTTTAGTACGTCAATTTGTTGTGTCCTAACCTTTTTTTTGTTGTTGTTTTTTTTTGTAGTCTTTAGCTGTAGGGTGAGTTCCAGTTTTAGAACTTATTTCCCATTGGATTCACTTAAAAATCACTAAACACCATTAAGAAGTGTTCACTTTGTGTTGGTCTCAGATCACCCTAAATGTCACCTGTTATTGCATGCTATACTTTCCATCAGACATGGGCAACTGACATCCTGGAGCCCACTTGTGGACCTCTGTGTAATTATGTGTGGCCCCCAAAGTAAACAAAACAAAATGACAAAAATGTGCAAAATTACAGAAATATACACAAAAGTAAAACAGAAGTTGTAGAAAAATATATGAAATGAAAAAAACAACAAAAAAAAAAACATTTACAATTAGGGATGTAACGATTAATCGTAAGGCAGTTAAAAATCGATTCATAGGTATCATGATTGACATCGATACTTTGAAAGTTGAATCGCAGTACTTTTTTTAAACAGCAGAGGGCGCTATATATTTATCCCTTCTCTTGTCCAGCAGTGGACACGGCGGACAGAATCTGCTACTACTTTCTTTCTGGCTGCCTTCTACTCTTACATGTTAATGTTACATGTTAATAAATGATTCCTTACCCCTTTAGCACCGAAATAATATCTGTAATATTACGTGAATATCTGTAAAAGTCACGTTTTTCTATTAGCTCTGTCTGCTAGCATAGCATCTCTTCTTCACTGCAAGAATTTCTGCATGCCAACCGACCACTGGGTTACCAAAAAAAATATCTGCCGTAAATCAGTGCAATGACTTTTTTTTTTTTTTTTTTTTAAGTCCAATTGTTAAGGCACAAAATACATTTTCAGTTGCACTTTTAAAAAGAAAAGGAACTATTATGCAGTTTTGCATTGTTTACTATAGAACCAGAATTTAAATTAATAGGCTTCTTCTTCATTTGTATTATTCCTCTATTTCATTCAAGATTTATTTTTAGTTAAATTGCATTGTTTATCAAGGGATTCTTTTGACAATGACAAATAAAAGGAAAATAGTACAGGATTTTCTATTTTTTTTTTTCCCAAAAAAATAAAGGAAAATTTTTCAGTCATCATTTGTCTACAGTCCCATTTTGTAAAATAAATCGTGGGAGAATCATATCGTGAACCCAGTATCCTGAATTGAATCGTATCGGGAGTTGAGTGAATCGTTACATTCCTATTTACAATATGACTACAAACACACACAAGATGACTTAGAAATAAAAATATAAAAAAGCACAACAAAATGACTCCAATAACAACTGTGTTAATGCTATGATTTGTCATTATTCTAAATGCTGACCTGAAATGTTTATAATGTGGTCCTCAGAACCGTGGCCCCCACTGTGATAATAGTTGCCCATCTCTGATGTATATGATACACAATCATGTCTTGAAAATGCTTCTCTGTTTTCCCCTATTTGGCAATAGGAATGTCTGTCCATTCACTGGTTATGTCACCTACTACACCTCATCTACTACTTTGTGCTCTTTTCACTTCTTACTGGCCATTTTGCTTGTTGATTTTGTTTATTATAGAATTTAACTCAAAAGCTCTCTTGGGAACAATTATAGTTAATGAGTTGCAAGCACTGTTAAAAATCCACATTGTAAAACGTGAAAGCCTCATAAACTAAAAAGACAGATTGCACAGACCGTTCTGCCTCCACAAGCCCCCATGTGCCCTAATGTGCCAACTGAACACATGATGCTCTGTTTATCCCACTCCAGACTCTGTTTAGTTGGGCTTGTTGCAGCATGTTTAGCCAGCTCGCTATTGTAGCTTCAGATGACAAGGCTAGATTTTAATCAGAAGCTACTAAGAGTGCAGGCCTGTTTGTGGTTGTGTTTTGGAACATGAGCCCCCCTTACCTCAGCCAGTTCAAAGCAGCAGTCTCAAGGTGAAAAACACAACAATTTTCCAGTTGTTTATGTTCTCAATAAAGTTAGAGGGGGAAAAGCTAAGTTGGCAGAGTGAAAGTATTTCAAGAAATGCAAGAGCAAGATATTTAAGCTTGTGCATCACCAGTGTCATGAGTAGATGCAAAAAGAAAAAAAGTGCTTTCAGTGCAAGTGATCGTATGTGCATGAATAAAAAGTCAAATCGGTAAGTATTGGGATCTGGAAACCAATTTTTCATTACAACCAACTGGTTACAGCTATATGTTTTTTTTTTTTGTTTTTTTTTTTTCTTCTTTATGATATGGAAAACTAGAAACCAAACACTCAATTGTGTACAACAACAAATCAAAACTACACAAATTGTTGAAACAACTAAAAGCAAAAAACAACAAAAAAAAAATATTTCAGTGCTTGTGCTGAGACAATAGCCGAGTTAGCGAGCACGTTTAGCCACTGGAGGTTGAGTACTGGTGCTTGTGTACAAGCCACAACTGGAGCTGTTCTAGTAAAATGCACAGAGCGGATACACAACACTTGAATATGTGAAGTCTGCCTGCTTAGTTCACACATTTTTTTAGTTTGAGATCTTTATTCCTCATCCATCACGTTATATAATAAAATAAATGCAAGATAGTTTATAGTATTGAATCTGGCAACAACCCACCACCCAGTTTCCTCTGTGTTTCTCTTGCACGCACACGCGCGCGCGCACACACAAACACACAGGTTTTCCCATATGAAAAGAGTTGAGCATTTCCTTACAGAACAAGAAGACATTGTCATCAACATCCCCCGCCAGACTGGTTGTCATTATAACTCTTAAACTTTGCCTAGATCTAAGAAGTTAGATTTATCACATCAGAATATAAACATACTAACTATCTTAAATGGTTTCTAAGCAAAGCTGTCTCCTTTGAAGATACCGCGAACAGAGTCAAAAAAACAAAAAGTGGAACAGGGCAATAACTTTGGAAAAAATAATTGTTCGCTTCTCATTTTCAAACTCTATCAAGGTATTGATACCCTGAAGTAGGGGTGGGCGATATAGGAAAAATATCATATCACAATTTTTTCTTTGTGAAATCATGATCACGATTTTTTTCATTCAAATCATTTAGACTATTTTAAAGTTATTTACCAATTAAACAAACCAAATCACCTACTTAAAGTCATCACCCTAAATGGGGAAAAAAGAAATAAAAGATAATTTAGGACAAGGTAATTATCTTTTTTTTTTTTTTTAATTGTCCTGGATGATATGGACCAATATTCATATCTCTATATTTTTCCTCAAAATGGCAATAGCCATTTATTTTTTTTCAATAGTTTTACAAGAAAAACAATAATGGATCAAAGTCAGTGGAGAAAAATGCCACAAAGACCCTTTTATCAATCACTAGCAGCACAATATCAACATTTTGTCACTTTTGCCTTTTCCTTCATTGAGGCTGAAACGTGGTTAAATTATCTAGTGTTGCTTTTTTCAGGGCAGCTCTGAGTTGCTGAAAGTAGTTTTTAAAGTAAATCACATTGAGGACACTGTCTCTTTAAGAGTGTGGAAACAGCCCGTTAGTGATAGCAGTAGATCTCTGCTACAGCGCAGCGGCAGAGTTAGTTATAGAAGAGAAACACATGCAGTGTTTTCAGTGCTTCAACACTCAGAACTGATAAAGTTTTACAGGACAGACAGCTATCTGCACTGAGCCTCTGACAGACAGCCGCTAACACGGAGGAGTGTACTTCTGCCCTGTTTAAGCGCTTAATAATCTAATGTCTGTAATGCTGACATGCTGACTAGCAAATGGTGTGATTTGGCAGAGAAAAAAAAAACATTGGATGTGCTGTGTATGGACGACAGACATATGATGCAGACACGGCACCGCAAGGGTTAAAATGCGAACTATAGACGGTTCTACGATCTCTGTGTTTGGGAGATCGTCGTCATGTTGAAACCCTTAACGATCTAATATCGTCAGATCGCGCACCCTGAAGCCACACACTGATTTGGTTATCCCATCTTAAACAGTTTCTGAGAAAAACTGCCCCCTTTAACTCAGACTGATGGAAGCACGGACCGATGGACGGAGCTCAAACCTATATCCACACTTGTGGAGGGGGGATATGTCCTGAAATAATGTCATAATAATAATAATAATGGGTGATGATAATGATACAGCCAGGTGAGTAATCAGCCTAGTCCATCTGTCTTTATTCATTTTTAGCTGAAATGTTTTAAACATCTTTGAAATACAGCGAGGGAAGTCCGGTTCAGTCCATGACCATCACATATGGAGTTTTGTGTCAAACTGTTTTTTCACCGTGATGCTGTAAAGCTTCCCCTTCACTGGCCTCTTGGTCGCGGTCCAGCACGGCTTTTTTCTCACAAAGTATCTTGGTCCTGAGCCTATTTTACTGCTGCAGTTACTGCTTTTGTTAAATGAGGAATACTATCATACAGATCAGTATGTTGGTACCAAATAAATAAGCTAACTAATGCTGGAGAACACACAATTCTTGAGCTTACAGTATGTCTGCAGTGTATTCTGGTGACTGAAGTGTTCACCAAGAAAAAAGTTCATGGCTTTCGTGACTCCAAAAAAGCACAACTTCTTTATTAAAGTTACACAAAGCTTCCTCTCTGGAGTGAAGTGCGTATGTTGGAGAGGGGTGAAATCCCTCTGTTGAACATTTACAGCTGTGTAAGTTAGTGGACTGTCCCCATGGCCTTGGGTAGCTGAATGTCCTGAGCTAATTTGGTTTTACACCTCTTAGTCCTTGTGTTAGCAAGCTATCAGCTAAGGTCTAATAATAGCTGCTAAAAATGCACTGCTATCACAGCAGATATGTTTACAGGCATGGAGAAAAGGGGCCCGCTTGCCGAGACTCTGATTGTAATTATATTTGTTCTTTTCAGCACAAGTGGGCAAACACAGCTTTCCCTAAATAAGTCTGCCCTTTAAAAAAGAAGAAAAAGCTATGTGTAAAGGATGCGCAAGAAGAGTTGGAAGCCTCACATTAAGTTTGAAACTGTTTATTAATTTTACTTCCGTTCACTGTAATTGACTCACACAAACTACTTTAATTACTTAAAAAATGAAAAATGTTTGGCCGGAATCCTGTTTTTAGCCATTAGCTGCAGTTCAGCTAACTGAGCTGCTTCCACTCTCTGGCAGTGTGTTGCCAGTGAGTGTTAATTTCCTACCTGTTTCATTCTAATTTAATGCTGTCGTCCATCCACCTGAATCTCTTTTCTTCTCCTTACCTCCCACACATACTGTCGTCTTACCTCTGTCGTCAGCCTATAAAAGGCATGAACTATTTCAGCTTGTAAAGGGGGAGTGAATGAAACTTTTCCAACTAGACTCTACACCCCTCAGAGGACAGAACCAGGGGAATGTTGGTATATTCAGGTCTTTTCATTTGGTCTCCGTTGTTTTCTGTGTATGTTTTTGTTTCTTTTCTCTGGTTCAATATGAATGTTGCATCACTTCTTTCCCACAGCTTTACATTTTCTTGTTTCCATTTTAATTCTTGTTTCATAGTGCCTCATCTGTTCTCAATGCTGCTCTGCCATTGCACTCGGTTGCCTGTTTTCTTCATTAGGGCATCCCATACCTAACCGCAGACCTGTTACCAAGGCAACCTTTCTGCATGAGCGAAAACCACAACTCCTTGCTCACCACATATTGCTTCACTTTCTAGTCTTTCTATAAATGTCATGAAGAAAATCTGCATGTTATTTATTGGGTAGCAGTAGCTCTTAAAGCAAGTTGACCAAAAACCAAAAGTTTGGGAGTTTTTAAAGTGAATTTCAGCTTAGCTTCTGTCGTTGCATTCTTACTTTTCAGGGGCAGTGGTAGAGATCCCATATTTATCTATGGCCTAAAACTCTTCTTAAGGCTCACAGTATTTAAATCACCCTCAAAGACTAAAAGATTAAGTCATTTGACATAGTGGGAGAAAAATGAAAACTCTTTGGGACCCAAAGACCTCACAGGCTTCTGCCCTGTGGATGAAGGCACTGCTTTGCATTCAGTAAACGCAAGGGCCACAAAACACATCTTGTAACACAACTCGCTGTGTAGCTGCTCATCATTGTGGACCCTGGTGAGGACATGACCAGCACAAGTGAAGTTATTTTAAACCCCTTCTCACGACCTGAGAGGACAATGCTTCTCAAAGGTGGGTAACACATGGCTTGTTGGTTGTACAACCTTTGGATGAGAAAATGTGGTGCATTTAAAGAACACTGATGATCATTGGTCACCCAACCATCTCCTGTTCATTACTGGCTCTTACTGCTTTACTCACAGATTATAAAGATGATCATGGCCATCTTCTTCTTCTCTCACTCTCAGAAATGAGTCGCCAGACCGCCGCCGCACTACCCACAGGAACCTCCAAGTGCCCCCCCTCCCAGCGCGTGCCCACCCTGTCTGGCACCACCGCCTCCAACAGTGACCTGGCCAGTCTGTTTGAGTGTCCGGTCTGCTTCGACTATGTCCTACCCCCAATCCTGCAGTGCCAGTCTGGACACCTGGTAGGTGGTTCAGTGCATTATCCATTGCCTGTTTATAGTACACTGAAAACCAAACAATCAATCATGACATTATGATATATCTAGGTTTGCATCGAAGTCAAAAACCATGGCTGAAAACCAAATCATCGAGAGATAAAAAATGATGCCAATTATTAGTACCATTGCATTGGTGGCTAAGAATGTGTACAAACCTCTCTTAAGTTAAGGCATTACAAATGCATAATTTAATATTAATGCTTCAAAGAAGAAAGTAATAGCACTGACATTCCAACAGTGTACAATATAAAATACTAATTAAAATGTTTATCTTGACCCCACTCATGTTAAATAATGTACAGGCCTCTAACTGGCTGGGCTACTGAAAAATGGTCAAATTAAATGTTTTCTCATAAAAGCAAATTTAGGTTTGTGATGAAGATCAGCTTCTCTGCTTGATCTCAGTGAAGTCTGTTACTGACAGTCTTTTACTGTCACACCCGAGGCCCACGTACAGTGTTTTTGTCTTTCGTTAAAATGTCACAGATGAGTTACATTGGAGGTAAACAATCAAATCAAAAAGCACCCACATTTTCAAGGCAGATCTTGACGAAATGCGCAACTTGGATCCAATCAGGATGAAACTCAGTGGGTTAAATGAGAAACATACCAAACAGAACTGAGTCAAATTTCATAAAGGTCATTTGAATATGAACTGAGAGATGAAGTTTTTCAAATGATGAGAGAAGGGTATTTTTCAGTTTTTGAAACTGATCCGGATCCTCTGCTAAATATAGAGGAATCTTTCACGGCATAAGGTCAATCTGTGGTTAAAATGCATCAAAATCCATTAAGTACTCTTGACGTAATTTTTCTAACAGACAAACCAATAAATAAACACCTCCTTTGTTGAGGTTTTAAAAATAGAGAAAATGTTTTAGTGTATGTATTATGGATTACATTTGAAAATCTTTATGTGGAAGAAAATGATCTGAGATTTCTAAACTCTACAAATTTAAGATGACAACTTTTCTGTTCAAGCAGAAGAACATCTAAAACCTGCATTAAACCATGCAGGTTTAACAAAACTGTTTGTACATCCCTGCTTTAGATCATCAGCGCTAAATAAACTATATACTGCTTTGAGAATTCAAGGTTTTAAATCGGGGTTAAGAAAATATCCAATCCAAAATGATTTCCACTTTAATATCTGTGAAAAGCAATGCTAACGATGTCTCTGTCACATGAAATCCACAAACCAAATTCCACATCTGCCATAAAATCTTTTTAATTTCATACAGATCACACTTTCCACCATGCTCATGATTTACCCAGCTGCACGCAATTGGTTTCCCAGTATAACATCGACCTCTGGAGCAGGAAAATGTTTTGTGTTCAATGCAGACCAGATCGTTTAGTAATGTTCATTTTAGGACTGGGCGATTTTGCCTAAAAAATTTTTTTTAAAGAAAAATTTGAGTTTCGATTTGATATTTGATATTTATTTTTTTTTTCAGTGCACTTAAAAATGACTCCAGACACCAGATATATTGTAAAAAGTGCAACTTTATTGCTGTGATTGTCAAGAAAAATGCCAAAATAAAAAGTAAATGTGACAGCAACTTCACAGTAGCTTAAATTTAGTGATTAAGAAATCAGATAACTACATATTCTATAACATTACAATTAAAAAAATCATAAACACTTCCCTTAGCTTCTCAGCATAGTGCGAATAAATCATCAAACATGCCTATGGCGCACACATAGCCTACTCAAAGGGTAAACAAAGAGGGGGCTGGCTCACATCATGCTACGGTAACACACAAGGACGGAACACGAAAAAGTCCAAGAAAACTGGTGGGAGGAAAAAATTAAAGAAATTAAAGCTCAGGTAGGCAATTTTTTCCAGATACACTTTTTAAGTTTTTGTTTGAAATTTTCTTAATGTCCTGACAAAAATTAAGATCTTATGTGCTCTGAAAAAGGTATGAAGAAAATCTGTCATCTGTAGCTGCTGTAAACCTGTAATAACTTCGACCAATGGAAAAAAACTAACCGTTTTTTTATTTTTTTTTTTATTTTTTTTTTTTATTTTTTTTTTTTTTAACCAATCGCTGTCTCTGCTCGTTCTCGATCCCTCACATGCACGAGCTCACAGCTCTGTCACCGCTGACGGACAAGGCAGAGCTGTCGGGGAGGCTACATTCAAAATCATGCTAGTTTTGAAAAGTGCCTACCCTAGCTTTAATGTTTTTTTTTTTATTCGAATTTGCAAAATAAAAATTGTTTTTATCTACAAATTTGATAAATCGATTAAATCGATTTTTTTTTTTTGCCCAGCCCTAGTTCATTTCTGAGTTTCTTTCTTCATAGCTGCAGCTCCCAAAAGCAGCGTACTGCAATAAAAGGGTTTAAAATGAGCAACTATTACATTTCAGCGGGTTGCTGTAAAACTGGATAAAGTTGGACTCCTCTATTACACATTGAGACATTTCAGCAACTTTTAGCAGATATCTTTTCTTAGAAAATGTCCTCCGATCCATCCCAGGTATGCTCCAACTGCCGACCCAAGCTCACGTGTTGTCCGACGTGCAGAGGTCCCCTGGGCTCCATCAGGAACCTGGCTATGGAGAAGGTGGCTAACTCAGTCCTGTTCCCCTGCAAGTACGCGTCCTCGGGCTGCGAGATCACTTTGCCCCACACGGAGAAGACGGAACACGAAGAGCTGTGCGAGTTCCGGCCGTACTCCTGCCCGTGCCCCGGCGCCTCCTGCAAGTGGCAGGGCTCTCTGGACGCCGTCATGCCTCACCTGATGCACCAGCACAAGTCCATCACAACACTGCAGGTCAGACACTGTCTGCTGTAGAGAAGTAAACAGAAGCTCTGTTCTCCAAATATTGATTTCTCTTCATGTTTACTGAGGTTTGTTTAAAGAGCGACTGCTGACAGAACCTAATTACACAAGATCGTCTGCATTCACATGGAAATTTGACTCAAAATTTCTATTACATTATCATGTGAAACATATAGATATGTAGGTCTATGCACGGTGGGCACACAAACCATCTCCACTGCCCCATGATGCATTGAGCAAAATGTAAAATCGTCCTGGGACCGACTTCAAATTAAAAGTTTAACGTTCTCTTGTCAAAAGAAAAGCATCTCTTCTAGTCTTCCATTAGTTTTTGAATGCATTTATAGATAGGGCTCTTATTTTGAAGTTAACCAGAAGTTTTGTCAGTAGCACAATGGAGGGTCTCCAACATGTCAGCATGAAATGTTTCCGTGAGTTTTATGGATCAAATGAGCACATGTTGATATTCTCTTTGGTCACTTTCTCACTTAAAATGTTTTCGGAACTTTCAAAGATGGAGAATCAACGGAGATATTTAGTCTCCGTGTGCTTCATTGTCATCATAGGTTTGAAATGTATCTTGGGAAACTTGGAAGTATACTTCAGTGGGAGCAGTCACCATCCTAACCATACTTTTAGTATATAGTCGACAGTATATACTCATTGAGTTTATAGTACGGAGTGTGCCATTTTGAACACAGCCATTGTCTTAAGAAATTTGTGCATTGCATTGTGGGATTTTGAGCCCCTCAAATGGATAAATTGAAGTGTTTTTACTTCATTCTGGCTTTGATTTTTTTGTGTTTGATCGCCAGACGAGGAAGACATTGATTGGCTTGACTCCCATTCTTGTTTTCAGTGATATCACCTCGTTCAGTGTAAACCTGATAATAAACAACTTTGTGAGTGTGTAAAAACAGCAGAAATGTGTTAGGAAGTCACTTTGAGAGCAAACACAAGACTTTTCAAATATTGCTTATTTGATTTAATCTGAGCTTGGACTTTAGAATATGTGTGTGGTGGGAAAATGTGTCTGTAATGGTGTGTTCCTCTCCTTCCAGGGGGAGGATATAGTGTTTCTGGCCACAGACATCAACCTGCCGGGTGCCGTGGACTGGGTCATGATGCAGTCCTGCTTCGGCTTCCACTTCATGCTGGTTCTGGAGAAACAGGAGAAGTACGACGGCCACCAGCAGTTTTTCGCTATCGTGCAGCTCATCGGCACGCGCAAGCAAGCCGAGAACTTTGCCTACCGGCTGGAGCTGAATGGGCACCGGCGCCGCCTCACCTGGGAGGCCACGCCCCGCTCCATCCACGAGGGCATCGCCACCGCCATCATGAACAGCGACTGTCTGGTGTTTGACACGTCCATCGCGCAGCTGTTCGCTGAGAACGGCAACCTCGGCATCAACGTCACAATCTCCATGTGCTAAAAAAAACTCTTCCAGAGAAGAAAAGGTTCAGAAGTGAAATTGTTCAGGGGCCGTTTATTCAAGTTGTGACCTCAGAGCCCCGCCCGTTCTGGATCACCTGAAGATGTGGAAGTGGACTGATCAGGCAGCCATGGAGGCCGAGAGGGTGAGACAGACAGACAGATGGATGGATGAAGGATGGATGGATGTATGGATGGATGGATGAGTGAGTGGAGGACATAACTGTAGTGACGGCTATAGACTTTGAATCCCTGGGCCGTGTCTCATCTACAGACTGGATGAAGCCCTTCCCCCCGTCTCTCACTCAACACCAACACTTCATCATACAGTCTCCGTTTGTTCAGCCACACACACACACCTGCTCAGAGGGTGCAGGAAGTGGGTGTCCACTGAGTAGCTCTGTGATGACACACAGCTTTACCCCCCCCCCCCCCAGTTCCCTTATGGCTACGCTCTGCTGCTCAAACTGGAAACTGGACTTTTTTCCTGAAGCGTTTGTCCTCACCTGTGACCTCCACCCATCAGTGACCGCCCGGCACTGAGCGTGTCCGTAGCAACCCGTGGCTCTGACGTCCCGGACTGGAATCCTGGACGTGGGCCACAGACGCCTCCCACCTGTGGCCTGAAAGCTTGTTAGGTTTAACCGCCAGTCGTCATCGCGCCGTCACCCAAGACTACAGATTGTTGCTTCAGACGCTTGGGGAGCTGTTGGTAAATAACGTCTGTGTGTGAGCAGATGGACTTTAGTCAATGTTTGTCGTCCCCACAGTGAAAGCAGGACGTGTGCGCGTGATCACACGTGCACGTGGACAATCCACTGAGGAACAAACGAAAGGAAAACAAAAACGCTGCATTTCACTTGAGCCGTTTTTCAGTCAACGTTTATTTCTTATGTCGGTTTATTTTTAATTATTTTAGTTTGGTTCATATTGTTTTGTATGGCAGGAGGGGAAAGCTACCCCCACCCCCATGTTTCTGTGTATGTGAGATGGACACGTCACATTTTCTGCACCCAACTTTTCTTCTCATTTTTGCTCGGCGTCGGTCCCAACCACTCACTGACTGATGGTCCAACCAGGAACGAGGGACAGTTTGTACCGTTACAATGTTGCTAGTGTTATTATTAAATGGAGAAAAATTATAATTATTGTTTTTCTATTAAATTTTAAAAACAAAAATTAAAAGGCAGTTGTAAAACTTGTGGCTAAACTTCAGTGTTTGTAGTTGAAGAGCAAGCTGTGTCTTTCTGAAGGTTTTTCTTTCTCAAAGTTGGGTTGTGTTGATCTGTCTCTTTGTCCTCATGTTTAACGTGGTAAACCCCCCCCCTTTCTTTTATTTGTCCATGAGGAAGGAGGGATGTCAGGTCAGTCATCCCTCCTTTGCTCTTCATGTGGAGTCTCAGTAATGCTGCTCTCCCCGAGTCTGACTTTTTCTGTTTTAATTTGTCATTACAAATAAATCTATCTTTTTCATAGCGGTTCGTATTGTATCTTTATTACCATTCGAAGATTTAAAAAAAAAAAAAAAAAGCTGATGTAACTGACATGTTGTTAAGCTTTAAATGTATACATTATTATTGAAGAACGCATATAGACATGTGATCATAATCTCTTAATGTCGTTTGTAATCTTGGCCACTGCTTCCAAATTTTCCTCATTTGGCACAAAAAGAGCTCCCATTGTTTTAATGCACATTTGAAAAATGTTTCCAAGCTCAATACCTGCTTTTAAAATACCACTGATTGCAGAATTCAGTGTGAAACTGCTTAATAATGGTTTACTGTTTGTCTAATGGGAGGTACCAACGCAACGAGTGCTGCCGTCCTTTGACAACAAAAGCCGGAGATGTTTACTACAGTTATGTTTGATCTTTTTTAAGTTGGAGCATTTTTTTTTTAATATTATACAGTGGGGCAAAAAATTTAGTCAGCCACCAATTGTGCAAGTTCTCCCACTTAAAAAGATGAGAGGCCTGTAATTTTCATCATAGGTATACCTCAACTATGAGAGACAAAATGAGAAAAAAAAATCCAGAAAATCAAATTGTAGGATTTTTAATCAATTAATTGGTAAATCCCTCTGTAAAATAAGTATTTGGTCACCTACAAACAAGCAATATTTCTGGCTCTCACAGACCTGTAACTTCTTCATTAAGAGGCTCCTCTGTCCTCCACTTGTTACCTGTATTTTAATAGCACCTGTTTTATACTGATAACGAGTTCAAAGACACCTGTCCACAACCTCAAACAGTCACACTCCAAACTCCACTATGGCCAAGACCAAAGAGCTGTCAAAGGACACCAGAAACAAAATTGTAGACTTGCACCAGGCTGGGCAGACTGAATTTGCAACAGGTAAGCAGCTTGGTGTGAAGAAATCAACTGTGGGAGCAATTATTAGAAAATGGAAGACAAACAAGACCACTCATAATCTCCCTTGATCTGGGGCTCCATGAAGGATCTCACCCTGTGGGGTCAAAATGATCACAAGAACAATGAGCAAAAATCCCAGAACCACACGGGGGGACCTAGTGCATGACCTGCAGAGAGCTGGGACCAAAGTAACAAAGGCTACCATCAGTAACACTACGTCACCAGGGACTCAAATCCTGCAGTGCCAGACGTGTCCCCTTGCATAAGCCAGTACAGGTCCGGGCCCGTCTGAAGTTTGCTAGAGAACATTTGGATGATCCAGAAGAGGATTGGGCGAATTTCATGTGGTCAGATGAAACCAAAACAGAACGTTTTGGTAAAAACTCAACTTGTCGTGTTTGGAGGAGAAAGAACAACATACCTACTGTAAAGCATGGTGGTGGTAACATCATGCTTTGCGGCTGTTTCTCTGCAAAGAGACTAGCATGACTGATTCGTGTAAAGAAAAGAATGAATGGGGCCATGTATCATGAGATTTTGAGTGAAAACCTCCTTCCATCAGCAAGGGCATTAAAGATGAAACGTGGCTGGGTCTTTCAGCACAACAATGATCCCAAACACACCGCTCGGGCAACAAAGGAGTGGCTTCATAAGAAGCATTTCAAGTTCCTGGAGTGGCCTTAGCCAGTCTCCAGATCTCAACCTCATAGAAACTCTTTGGAGAGAGTTAAAAGTCTGTGTTGCCCAGTGACAAAACATCACTGCTCTAGAGGAGATCTGCATGGAGGAATGGGCCAAAATACCAGCAACAGTGTGTGAAAACCTTGTGAAGACTTAGAGAAAACATTTAACCTCTGTCATTGCCAACAAAGGGTACATTACAAAGTAAGATTAACCTAATTCTCCACCATAATTTGCAAATTAATTCCTTAAAAATCCTACAATGTGATTTTCTGGATTTTTTTTCTTCATTTTGTCTCTCATAGCTGAGGTATACCTATGATGAAAATTACAGGCCTCTCATCTTTTTAAGTGGGAGAACTTGCACAATTGGTGGCTGACTAAATACTTTTTTGCCCCACTGTATTAATTAGTAAGGACTAATCTAATCTACTAATCTGTTTTTTTTTTTTTTTTTTCTTCCGTCACAGAAATTTCAACTCCCTCAGTGTTTGAATGATTTTAGATATCAAAACGTGTCAGAAATTCACAAGGGTGCTCGTTCTTTTGTGATTCATAACTTTTATTTAAAAAAAAAAATTTAATACATGTTTTTGTTAAATGTCCCCATTCATTTTAAATGGGAATTTCAATGTTTTAAGATTTAGCGGTTTCAACTTTGAACTTCAGCTATTCAGCCATTCTTCAACTGATTTCAACCTTTCAGCTATTAAAATAATCAGCTGTCTGATGGTTAATGCTAATGGTTGGCACATGTTAATGCTAAGCTTATGCTATTGTGAGAATAATGATAGGCTAATGCTATTGCAAGGTTATTGTTAATGTTTGGCTAATGCTACTGCGAGGTTGATGTTAGGCTAATGTTAATGCTAGTCTAATGCAAATGGTAATGTTGGGTTTATGCTATTGTGAGGTTAATGTTAGGCTGTTATTGCGAGGTTAAAGTTAGGGTAATGCTAATCCTATTGCAAGTTTAATGTTAGGTTAATGCCAATGTTGGACTAATGTTAATGTTAGGCTAATGCTATTGGAAGGTTAATGTTAATGCTAGGCTAATGCTATTGCAACGTTAATGTTAGGCGAATGCTATTGCAAGGTTAATGTTAGGCTAATGCCAATGTTTGGTTAATGTTAGGCTAATTCCAATGTTAGGCTAATGTTAATGCTAGGTTAATGCTATTGCTAGGTTAATGTTAAGCTAATGCAAAAGGTAGATTAATGTTAATGCAAGGTTAATGTTTGGTTAATGCTAATGTTAATGCTAATACTGGCAAATGCTAATGTTGTTTAATGTAATGCTAATGCAGTGTTGATGTTGAATGACACGGGCCAGCACCCGCATCCTCACTTGCATTTTCTTCAGGAAATGCAAAAATTGTAATTTTAATTATAAATTATAATTCCAGGGTTTTTTTTTTTTTAGCGTTTGTATTAAAACTTGCCACTATTCAGTGTGCGAGGAAGGTTTTAAAATCCCCCCCTCCCTCCCTTCATATGGGATCGGGTGTGCTGCGTGTCAAAGGGAGCCTCACTCAGAACTCCATGATGTCAGAACGCTGAGGCTTTAATGATGGGCGTCTACAGTGAACTCACACTGGCACAGAAGCTCATTGAAGCCACAGGAAAGTCTGCAAACGAGCACTGAAATGTTTTTATTTCCTCCTGTGACCCCAGGGTGTTAGCGGGCTCTACATGCCTGTGTGCACAAACGTATAGGGGCTACTTTTGCACAACATTGGTAACAGACAGACATGCCACGCTAGCCAGGGCACTGAATACATAGCATGCACACTAAAGGAGAACATGGAACTTCCTTTATGGAAACAAATACCTGTATATAAACCAATAACTTTAATTTATAGAACTCTTTTATGACAACACTGAAGTAGTCCCAAAGTGCTTTATAGTATCAAATAATTCACCCATTCACACACCAATGGGACAGGACTGCCATGCAAGGCGCTGTCAACCACTGGGAGCAACTTAGGGTTCAGTGTCTTGCCCAAGGACACTTCGATGTATAGACTGGGATCCAACCCCCAAGGTTTATTTATATATAGATATATAATCTTGTAACTATAAAGCAGCAAAGGTCTACGTGTGTGTGTTTGTGGAGCAAATTTCCCCCGATGCGGTGTCTGTTCGACTTGAAACTTTGTCAATGGCTTCCACATAGCCCGAGTGTGTGCATCTGTTATTTTGGAGTAATTTGGTGTTACATAACGGTCAAAATTTTCATTTTTAGATTATGGTGTAGCACGCTAGACAGTGGGCGTGCGCACCTGGCGAACTGCGCGTGCGCGTCCGTCATTTTGAAAACAGGTTCTAATCTTTCCTTTAATTTTTAGGGTTAGCAAAATATTGTACGTGTATGTGTAAATAATTACTACGCTATTAGTGCGCATGCGCACGTAGGAGGCTTTCCCGCGTAGGATTATTTTTCGCTTGACTGGCACTCTCGGTACTTCCGGTTCCGTGTTCATGACGTCACTATTTTGCAGTTTGAGTTTAAAAACGGTCAATATAAAAACGTTTTTGTACTGCTAAAAGGTATTTAAGTTCATATTTCATGATTATTTAATATTTCATGGTTATTTAAAATTATTCCCGTGATCCCAAACTTCTTTTAAATCTCGGGTCACGGAGTCCACTTCCTCCTCCGTCTCCATGACTGTGGGCGGTGGCTGTGCTGATGGTCGTTAGCCGACCTTATCGCAAACATTCTGCTTCTTCAGAAAGAGGAATGTGACATTTTTGTGAGCGGATGGGTCCACAACACGGCTCCACTGTGATTAACGTTTGTTCTGCGTAAGGGTGAGTGTTTCTTCTTATATTATTGTGTTAAGACGCTAATGACTGATGCGCGTGCGTGAGTGCCGGTAGGAAACTTTCACGGTAGGTTTATTCTACACTACACCGAGATACATGCTGAACGCACACAGAGCCGTTTAGAGAGAGAGTTGCGACTTTGGTGTTGCAAAACGTTTATTTTTTGTGGTACTTTCGGCGTTCTCTTTTTTTTTTTTTTTTTTTTTAATTTCTCAACAACCTGTGACGGATTATGTGCATGTGCGCTGCTGACGCGCGTGCGTGTGAGAGAGAGAACCCACGGAGATGGAGAGAGAGACAGACAGACAGACAGACACACACACACAGTATTTATGATAATAAATATACTAAATGGGTAAAATAAAATGAAAAACTTAACATTTATACGACAACAGAAATGCACAAAAAATGTACAGAAGGCTCAAAAAAACACACAAAATGACTCCAAAAAAACACATATTCCAGAAAAATACACCACACGACAACAAAAATATGAAAATGACTCAAAATACACAAAACTAAATATTCATACACAAAATGACAACAGAAATGCACAAAACTACACCAAAAAGATACAAAAATACACAAAATGACTCCAGAATCACACTACAATGGCAACAAAAAACAATAATTATACAAAAACACAACAGAAAGATACAAAAATACACACAATGACTCCAAAAAACATACATTACAGAAAAATACACCAAACAAAAAAAATATATAAAAATTAGTAAAAAAAAAAAAAAAACACACACCTTTATCATGCCCATGTCCCATAGAATTAAACCAGGGAAATCGCGCACACTAGTTTACTTTGCACCCACAAATAAACCCCTTTATAGCAGTACAGAGTATGTACACCTTTGTTCATCCAACATTCAAACACATACTCATTTGGCCATAATTGACAACTGTACTCAAGCTCCTCCCACTATATGAATACATACTTCTGACGGGCACTGTACAAGTGTATATAAAGTCAAGCTCGAAGTGAATGCACATTGTTTCCATAATCAGTGTTTTCATAAATCAATGCAACACTGCCCTCACCTGGACAGTTTTTATTGCATTTATCAAAATCACTGACTCGGCAGATTTATCAAATTTATTCCTACAGGTGTTCCAACTTTTTTTGGTTACTTACAACCAAGTGTGGTGTTCTATAAATTTTGACCGGTAGTGTATATATTAATATTTTACAAAAGTTGGGGAGGAAAAAGTCATTTTTACCAACATTAAGTTCACAGGTTTAAAATGCACCATTTACACACATTCATTGTGCTGCTGTTTCCTGTTTCTTCAAAGGTTAAGGTTACCGAGTCCTCAGAGATAAAACAAGAGGTGATTGAACGTTTATCTAAAAATGCATCAAATTAATGGGACAGAGTAAAACAGCTTTTCTTTATTAGTTTTCACTAACATACTGTGCTACAATTTTAAAACAAATTAGTTTTTCATCTGAAAAAAAAAAGCAAACACTTAAATTACCGGAATATTTTATTTAGTGGTTGTCTTAGAAATCTTTCTACATCCACACATCATCAAGCTCTGTTATGATTAGAAAAGGCACAAATTGATCTGTATTAATTCCAGACATTATAGTAAAGGACAGAATAATGGAAACTACATTATATTTCATTGATTTATGTGAGGAAACCTGTCAGAAAAGAAGAAATCACTTAAACGTCTGTTTGTGATTAAATTGACTTTTAAAAAATGTAAATTATGAACACAGATTTCAAAAGGTTTAATATGTGAGACATTAAAACAATCTGCTCATCGTATTTATTGATTGCATCAATTGATTTTGCTTCAACAGCAAAAAGAAAAACTAAACTTTTACACTAAACGCTAACTAGTTTCAAACTTGTTGCGTGTGTCAGTGATTGCAGGAAAACTTTGAGACATGTCATAATAATAATTAATTTTATTTGGAAACCAAATCACCCTGTTCATTTTGAACGATTCTGATTGATTTCGTTAGTACAGAAATGCAACATCTGTGTGAAAAGCTGTGAGTAATCAGCTCCTCCCTGCTTTGATCTGCTCAACCCTTCAGCTCAAATAAATGCTTGGTGGAGTTATTGATCACCTGTGTCTCTGCAGGATTGAAATTATGTTGAGGTTTTGTTTATTCAGACAAGGTTTTTCAGGGAATGTTTTTATCTCCTGACATGTTTCGACTGTCAACTATCAGTCTTCTTCAGAGGAGTTCTGCTGATCGCCTTTGATGGTTCTTTTGAAATTTCACTTGACTGCCATGTAATAGACTCATTTTGTGTGACATTATGCATACTAAATTAGGTGCATGCGTGAGCAGGCTCAGTGCAAAACAACCAGGGAACTGCACTGTACTAGCATCGGCACGCGATTGAAACCCTTTTGTTTTCGTATAAAAACAACACAATGCCATCGTGTTACATTGTTGATTGCACAAATATTAGTACCAACAATCCAGGCCTTTAATGTTACAACATACCGGCTGGTGGGCACCCTTCCTAGAAGAATAGACAACGCCTATGGTTGCGTGCTATCAAAAAGAGGCTTAAAGTTGCCAAATAACCATGTTATGTTTGTTCAGAAGCGATTGTGTCAACATAATCACTATCGAGGCGATGGTTCACGGGAGCGGACAGAGCGCTATCTCAGTCTGGATCCAGCAAAAAGTGACCAGAAATAGCTGTGAATGGACTAATATGCAGACATGGGACAGTGATAGGGATGTAACGATTCACTCAACACCCGATACAATTCGATTCACGATACTGGGTTCACGATACGATTCTCTCATGATTTTTTTCATTTACAAAATGGGACTGTAGACAAATTTTTTTTTTGGGAAAAAAACAAGAAAATACTGTATTATTTTCCTTTTATTTTTCATTGTCAAAAGAATTCCTTGATAAACTATTCAAAACAATGCAATTTAACTCAAAATAAATCTTGAATTAATTAAATAAAGGAATAATACAAATGAAAATGAAGCCTATTAATTTAAATTCTGGTTCTATAATAAACAATGCAAAACTGCATAATAGTTCTTTTTCTTTTAAAAGTGCAACTGAAAATGTATTTTGTGCCTTAACAATTGGACTTTAAAAAAAAAAAACCCGTCATTGCACTGATTTACGTCATATTTGTTTGGACCAGCAGAGGGCGCTGGTAACACAGTGGTCGGTTGGCATGCAGATATCTTGCAGTGAAGAAGAGAAGCTATGCTAGCAGACAGAGCTAATAGAAAAACGTGACTTTTACAGATATTCAAGTAATATTACAGATATTCTTTCGGTGCTAAAGGGGTAATGAATCATTTATTAACATATTTAAGAGTAGAAGGCGGCCAACACTTCCTCTGCTGGTTAAAAAAAGTACTGCGATTCAATTGTCAGAAAATCGATAACCGTGATACCTACGAATCGATTTTTAACTGCCTTACGATTAATCGTTACATCCCTAGACAGTGAGGAGGAGACTTAATGTAGAGATGGAAACTCATCCATTGAAACTGATCAGAATATGCGGAAATACACGGAAACCTTCGGTAACAGGAGTACTGCTGCCCGCCTACCCCATTCATAACTAGTAGCTATAAGCATCTAGAGACTTAATGCTTTTAGGTTTTCTTTTTTATACCTGTATACACTGGGTTTTTCTATCAGATATGTATAAATGTCTGGCCATTGAACATCGGGCCAGGAGCGCACATCGGATGATCACTCATTTTCGGGAATGCTGCATGGGTTCCACAATCGTTCACCTGTACTTAAAGTGAGTTTCATTAAATAAGCGGCTGCGTTCTCAGGTTACAAGCTTTCTACATACTACAAACTATTTTTGAGCCTTAACAGTGGTTCATTCATTTTTCAAGAGTCACATGTAAACAACATGATTTCTGCACCAAGTATGCGTGCGCACATCAGTCACGTGGCTCATGTTTGTCCACATTGAAATGGGTCTATAGTTCCAGCGAGATTAATTTGGTCTTCTTTTTGAACAGTATGTTAAGGTTTTGTTTTGTTTAGTTCTTGCTGGAAGTCAAGTGAAACTTCAAAGGAAACATCAAAGGCAATCACCAGAACTCCTCTGATGAAAAGACTGGCAGTTGACAGTCAAAACATGTCAGGAGATAAAAAAAATTCTGAAAAATCTTGTTTGAATAAATGAAACCTCAGCTTAACATATTGTTCAAAATGAATTTTGCTGGAATCTCTAGCATTGAAATGCTGCTGTGAATTACTGCACTGTAATCACTTAGTAGTATTGTCTATAAACTTTATTTAGCTCCAGCTAGCCTGTTAGGATGACTAGAATGTGTGCGCTCAGAGTTTGCTGGTGAGCTGCGAGTGTGTGAGGGAGCCGCTGGGTCCCGGGAAGCCTCCGTCGATGGAGGCGTTTAAAACCTCGTCCAGGTTGGCGGCCATCACAAAGTCCAGGTCGGCTCGCACATTGGCCGGGAGCTCCTCTAGGTCCTTCTCGTTGCGTTTTGGGAGGATGACGCGCCGCACACCCGCCCTGTGAGCAGCCAGGACCTTGTCCTTTATCCCCCCCACCTACAGACCACACAGCAACCAACAGTTAGACATGTTCACTCACATCAAAGGCACATCAATAAGCAAACAGTAATTTCAGCAACATTATTTTTGTCTTTTTGAATAGTATGTTAAGGTTTAATTTATTCAAAACGAAGACAAAAATAATCTTGATGGAATTACATCTCTGAATAAATACACATTCTCTTCAAATCTGTATTTGTTCACGTAAATGTGAAATTAATTAATAGTTTGTTTGCATTTACTCAAGCTTTTGCCTGGTGAGAAAATGTTAGAAGATTAAGAGAAAATCAACATTGGTTGACTTCTTATATCAAAGCTACAACTGTGAGCTCGTCTCAGACTGTTTTCATATCCAAGAGAAACAAGTTACAGTTGAACTACTTCTTATGCATGGCTGTCAAACTTGTTTTAGTTCAAGAGCCAAATACAGAACAGTTTGGTCTATGCAGATTTTATCAGAGGTGAAAGTAATGGATTACAAGTACTTGTATTACTGTAATTGAGTTGCTTTTATGGGTACTTGTACTTTTTTGAGTATATTTCTAAATCAGTCATTTTCATTTGTACGTAAAAATGTTTTAAAAGAAAGTAATCATTACATTTTCTACACCCAACAGTTACTGATTAAAGTATTATTATTAGTTTTATTGTGAAACTACAAAAAATAAAATGACCAGACAATAATCAAATGCATCACAATCAGATTATACGTAATGTACCGTGAAAAAAACAGCATTGAATGGAGGTTATTTTCTCAGTTTTAGAGGTCATAAATGTAGCTATACTTAGAACATGAGAATTTTTTTTTTATTATTTTGAATTTAATTCATTGGTGTCATTTTATTTAAAAAATAATTGTACATTTTGACAAACCTTTTATTTTATACAGATGCCTTTGTGGAAATTAAATCAAGTTCCAACTGTGCAACATTTGGTCTCTTCCTTTTAAGTTTATACATGATATTTTTACTGTATGCAAGGGAACCGTGGCAAGATTTATTACCAAAAATAAACGTGGGGGTGAAATTAACTAGTAACGTTTACTTTGAGTACTATTTAATTGACATACTTTTTACTTGTACTTGAATATTTTATGCATGACTTACTTGTACTTGAGTACAATTTCAATCAAGTAACAGTACGTACTTCTACTTGAGTAGGATATATCAGTACTCTTTGCACCTCTGATTGTGCCCTAGTTTGCATTTTCATGTATAAATGATACGTTAAGTATTAAAGGCAGCATCTTCACTGCAAATTCTGTAGAATAATTTAGGGAAAATGAATGAATCTTGGGAAAAAGTTGAGGTTATTTAAACAATTTGAGATTAAACGTGGCTGGTATAATATGTTTCAGTTTAGAAGGATAATTCAGTTTAGAGTAACTCTGCCTTTTTGCATTAAATTGAACAAACAAATGCAACATTCAGCAACAGATCAGCAATAAATACAATAGTTCCATAAATACGATGTCGAAGATACATTAAAAAGTAAATAAAAATAGCAAGTAAAACAGCCTGAGGTTCCAATTTAGCCAAAAGCCACCACTCAGTGAGTTATTTTTCAGCATTTAATTAGCCTGAGAGCTGAAGGAATAAAATACTTTGTTTTCCTTGGTGCATCTTAGCGCCACTAGCGGGCATATGAGAAAAGTCAGAGGAGAGAATCAGTTGTTCAAATTTGGTTCAGACAATTTCTGTCTCTTAAAGCAGCAAACAAAATAAAATGGTGAAAGGCTTTCAATAACCCAATGGTAAAAACAAGAGAGAATGTCCTCAGAAACACTTGTTGAGCTTCTGCAACAACTGAATCCTTCGTTGAGCATATTTAAATATTGACTGTGTTCTATCAAGTCAGTTTTATCAAACTGGCTTGATAACACAACAATAAGCACAATATAGTTATACACAACCACAATTTCACATCGCATCACTTGAAACCTATCAACTACTCCCCACCCATTCCATTTCCTATCTTGTATCCCTCTTCCCTGTTAACTTCCCCACCCCCCTCCACCCCCTCACCTTGGTGTAACACTGCCCTCTCTTTTTTACACCCTCCCTTTAATAAAGTATTTCTTACCCTTCCCTAGGGAGAGCTGGTGATGGTCACAATTATGCAATGAAATAAATAAATTTATTTCATTGCAATAACAAAATATGCATTGCTGTTAAAAGATTGCACTTCTTGTAGTGTTAACCTTCAACAGCATGTGCAGACAAAAAAAAAAAAAAAAATAAATAAAATATTGACTGTGTTCTGGACAAACTTTAGCTCAGCGTCAAACACAGTTCCCAGGTACTTTTAATTTGTGCATTTTCACCATGGATGATGCTAGCATCAGTTAAAGGCCTCTGAAGTCAATTACCAGTTCTTTCGTGTTTTGGACACCTCTTCTCCGAAAATCACGGACCCATAAACAGATTATCAATTTTTTTATCCAAGTTTGTGCTGTGCCATGTGTAATGCTGGGTCCGATGGAGTTGTAGGAGTCAAAAAAGCTGTAATTACAACACTTCACAGACATTGATCAACTGTTCCCATGGCATCATCTGAGAACTTCACCAGATACGTACTGTAGCTTCTCTGATGGCTAGCCCTACAGCTATCTGTGTACAAAGATTTCTTTCAAGATGCCTGTAGACTTGGTCTATTATAAAAACCTTATCATCCACATTTTTTCCAGCTTGATGGCACTGATGGATGAACTGTAGCGTGTCAAGTTTGCCCTCAGTTAAGGAGATGACTTCTTCTAAGATTTTTTTTTTTTTTTCAAATGTCATCACCAAGGATGTCAGAGCCCCTGGTCTAAGCCTAGAGGACCCTGTGAGCTCTGCAAATATTGTAGAGATTCACTGAATTTGTGTTGTTGGAGGGACTGAGATATCTACAACTGAATTAGTTACAGAAAACATCTTAATGTCAACTACTGTCATTTTAAATGATCCTGCGGGCCAAATTGAATGCCTTAGGCTTAAAGGGCTGAATTCGTCCCCTGGGCTTTGAGTTTGACACACGTGAATATAAAGGCTGACCACACTGTGGCATTACAGGAAAACATGGCTGCGTCACTTTCCTTTGAGGACAGTAATGAACCATTTCATAATGAACCATAACAAACCTGGTGTGAAAAATGAACTTTAATGAATGAAACCCAGACTGTAGTCAGTTACACTATAGAAGTCACATGGATGACAAGAGAAGCGTTTTGTATTTTAAAGTCGTGCTCCAAACTCATCCAGATGTTGAAAGGTGGCAGAATGACACGTGTGTACTAAACAGAGGAACTCACCGGCAGCACCAGCCCCCTCAGGGTGATCTCTCCCGTCATGGCAACGTCTGATCGGACTAGCCGCCCGCTAAACAGCGACGCTAGGCAGGTTACTATGGTAACACCAGCAGAGGGGCCATCCTTGGTCACAGCGCCGGCGGGGAAGTGGAGGTGGATGTCTGTTCCCTCCAATGGGTCTGAACCTCCCACCACTACACGCGCACACACACACACGTGCACACACACGCACACGCACACACACACAGAGAAAAAACAGCTGATTAAATACACAACTACAGGGTTCTCGCTAGGAATATTTCACAGCATAGGGGGATTGTGTGGTGCACAAGTTTTATCTTTGTTCCAGCCTTATTTTAAAGCTAAAAGTTATTTGTTGAATTGGTGAAGGTGATGATGAATGTAGTTAAAGTTACTCGTGCTTGGTATAGGTCCTCCACTAATAAATACTCACACACACTGTATAGACAAGAAATAATAATAATTTAATTCAAAAGATTGATTCCAAGACGCGCTTTTCAAATTTAAATGAAAACACACACACACACCAAACATGTGAAATATGTTTAATAGAGTCAACTAATATGTTAAGATTTATTTATTCAGACAACTTTCTTCAGGAAATTTACTCTTTAATTTCCTGAAAAATGTCTTTTTTTGTGATCAATTTTGTAGTTTTGTGGTCGGTCACACTGAGCAGCCATTGTTCCTGTACATATCATCCCACACCCTCCCATGCATCCCCACAGAATGCAGCCAAGGCTTAAGACCACTAAGAAAAAAGAGGAAGAAAAGAAAAAAATCAAAAATAAATAAATAAACTAATAATGATAAAATTAAATAAAAAGAATGTTTTTTCCAAAACTTAGCAATAAATAAATGATGTAGACACATGCATGCACGCCAGTCTAAATCCGAAGAGATGTCAAAATCCTTCCATTTTTAAGTGCATTGAAAAAAAATATCGAATCAAAACTCAAATTTTTCTTTAAAAAAATCAGAGAAATTTTTTTGTAGGCAAAATCACCCAGCCCTAGTATGAAGTTTTGACTATAAATGTATACAAATCAGAGACAATACTATTGTTTTTGCCTTTGGTATCAATTATTATATGAAGAGGGTGATAATCTAGCATAGTTCCCCAAGGAACACCTTGAGCACGCATTGCTATACGTAGTTGTAATCAAAAATTAAATGTGCCTGGTCGGTTACAGGATAATATATTCAAGTTTATTTGACATTTTATTTACTTCAGATGTTCAAGCCCTGGGGTGGACACTTGGGTCTTTTCTGTGTGGACTTTGTATGTTCTCCCTGTGCTTGTGTGGGTTTTCTCTGAGTACACCGGTTTACTCCCACTATCCAAAAACATGGCTGTTTGGTTGATTGGAGTCTCTAGATTCCCCGTAAGAGTGAATGGGAGTGAGTGTTGTCCTTTTGATGGACTGGCGCACTAGCCACACTGCTAGACCCTCAGCTACCAATTTAACGGGAAAAATACCATGAAAATGCGTAACATGGTCCAAAACCATTATTGTAAAACCTTTCATTACTGCCAACCTGTGAATCAATAAAGAGAGAGAGAGAGCGAGAGAGAAAAACACAGTCCGTTTTCTGCAATCATGGAAAATCAGAGGCCCAACGTGTTGTTGTGAAAGGCTTAAAGCAGAGGTTGGCGACCGTGATGCTGTGTGTCCGTAAACAAATGTTCCCAGTGAAAATCTGATGATTGTTTTAGTGCGTCATATATACACTTACTGTTGGTGATCTGGTAGGTTTTGGCATTGGCTCGGAGCCAGCTGATGGCCAGATGAGCAGACTCCTTCATGACGTCACCCAGCTGACCAGTGAGAGTCAGCTGTCCCTCCCCTTCAGTCCGACTGGCCTCTACAAACATGATCTCCCCGCCCAGCGGAGTCCAGGCGAGGCCCAGGGCGACGCCGGGCAGGGTGAGCCTCTCGGACACCTTCAGACACAAAGAGGAACATCTGTCAAAACGAACAGTATGTTTGCTTCTAATGAGCCCTTGGACCTGCACAGAGTCAACCCACCTGAAAAATATGTCTATTAAAACATACAATGGATTAAAACAAACTGAGATAACTAATAGTAGCATCTGTGCAGACATCACAAACAAGTTCTTTAGAGCAGTCATTCTCAACCTTGGGGTCGCGACACCAAAATTTCCATATTTTAACCTTTTTCCATTACTTTTTCTTGCCATTATTCTGCTCCTTTTAATGCATTTTTGCTCAATTTCTGCCACTAATCTATCAAATATAAAGGCCTTTTCTGCAACACTTTTTCCACCTAATGTCGCTGATGTTGTTCCATTATTGTGACTTTTACCCTCTTTTCACCATATTTCATGCTTATTTTTGCCAATTTAATCCCATTCATGATTTGTCTTGTCCATTATTTGCCAGTTTAAACTAAATGTTCCTACTTTTTTCTGCCACTTTTTAGCCAATATTTACACTTTTAACCCTTTTTTACCACTTTTTCTGTCCGTTTTTGGCCACTCTAATTTGTGACTTAAGCAATTTCTGTGGTTTTTTTAAATCCCATTTCAACACCTTTTCCGCCATTTTTGGTCACTTTTAACCCATTTCATTTCTGATTAAAAACGGGATTTACATCTTTAAGATGACTATATACTATGGTGCAAATAATTAACTTCCTGGATAACAGTGGATGTTATTCAGAGAAATAAATAAAAGTGGTTATCACAGATTCATAGAACAATGTACCATCATTTTGCTGACTTTATGGATGGGCCCCAAAAAGCTCTACCCTTTATTCCCCCTTATAGATGGCCCTGTCAGTGGTGGTCCCCGCTTTCTGGCACTTTTATTTTGGGGGTTGCGGGCTGAAAAGTTTGAGAACCACTGCCTTAAAGAATGATGAAAGCAGCTCATTTTCTGCTGATTCTTCTCCATGTTTCCATCCTGATGACCTGCTCACCTCCAGTTCAAACAAAGGTTGTCCCAGGATGTCTTTCAGGGCGATGTGGTCTATCACTATGGGCATCTCTGGAGGAGCAGCCTTGTCTGAAAACACACAAGTCCAGTTATAAGCTTAATTTAACAAACCAAAATGAACTATGGTTTATAAACTGTAGTTAATATCTTTCATCTTCATCCAGATTTTATAGATTTATGTTCTATGGTTTATCTCATGACTATCAGCAATTTTACCTGACAGTCTTGTATTCTTCTCGGTCTTTGTTTTGTCTTTTTAAAACAGTCAATTTCTTACTGATGAATGTCATTAAAAGGTTCAGAGAAAAGAGGAGAGAATCCCAAAATGATTAAAATTGGAATAGGCATGAGGTCCCATGAGAAAACTCAGGAAGAGTACAGAATCCACAGCCAACATGAGCCAGTCCTTTAAAATCCTCACACTCTGCCACACTGTGTATCGCCCAAGTGTTACAGCATTGACATCCAACATGTGGTCCAAGGATGGGTTAAGTTAAGAAGTCATGATGCACAGCACATTATGTCCCTTTTTCCATATGATGTGCAAATGCAAAACTTCTTTCCAAACTTGGTCTTTAAATTGGTTGTTGGACTGCTGTAATGGACGTTTACTTCCTCTCATCGATAATAGACACTGATACTGATCAGAAGAGAAACATTCTAGATGAATAATTCAGGATCTTTAAACGCTATAGGCAGTTACTTTTAAAACACATTTTTGCAGCTATAATCTAAAGCTGAGGTTGTGTTTTATCAGAGAAGAGTGAGTGAGTCAGGTATTGTTCAAAAAGCTGCAGCTTTACGGTCTCTACCTCTTCCTTGGTGATAAGATAATGTATTAGATATCCGGTTCAGGATCTCACCTTTGTGCTGTGTTGAATTCTCCGTCACAGTGTTTGTCTTGGCAAGTCTTTGACCTTCTGCGACCTTGACAGCCACGGCGCGGCAGATTGCTCCGATCTTTCTCTCCAAGGAGCGCACACCAGCTTCTCGAGTGTAACTGCGTTGAAAGAAAAAACCAATACTACATGTAGGGCCGGGCGATATGGAAAAAAAATGATTTCACAATTTTTTCTTTGTAAAATCAAAATCACGGTTTTATTGCAATTTTTTTCATTCAGATCATTTAGACTATTTTAAAGATATTTACCAATAAAACATATCAATTCACCTACTTAAAATGATCGCCCTAAATGGAAAAAAGGGATAAAAGACCACTTACTGTAAGTCAGGGTACTTTTTAAGCATTTTAAAAAATATACATAAGCAATTTATCAAACTTGTTCCAAGTACAATTAACATCAAACAAAAAGGCTGACAAATTATTTTCGTCAAACACAGCCTTTTTGTTTAACAAAAGTGGGGTAGCATTAGCAACATTTGCTACATAACAAGCGGAGAGTACTTTCTGCGCTGATGGAGCTCTGATTCATTCTTTGCTGTGTCTATAGTACTAACATTAGCCTGACTAGCAAATGGTGTGATTTGGCAGAGAAAAAAACCTTTGGATGTTCTGTGCATGGGCCATAGACATATGACACAGACAAGGCACTGTGTGAGAAGAAATGCACACTACAGAAATTTCTACAATCTCTGTGATGTGGCAGATCGCCGTAATGTTTTAATCCTTCGCGATCTAATATCGTCAGATCGCACACCCTTAATTACATGCATAAAACAACAAATTGTAACAGGAGGTTCCCCCATAAAAGCTAAAGACTGAGTCCTGACATTCAGCAGTCAGATCAAATCTACCCAAAAACAGCCTTCTACCACCTAAAGAACATCTCCAGAGTGAAAGGTTTAATGGCTCAGAAAGATCAGGAGAAACTGGTCCATGCTTTTATCTCCAGCAGACTGGACTATTGTAATGGTCTTCTGACAGGAATCCCTCAAAAGATCATCAAACAGCTACAGCTGGTTCAGAACATTGCAGCTCGTGTCTTAACCAGAACAAAGAGGTCAGAACACATTAGTCCAGTTTTAAAGTCTTTACACTGGCTCCCAGTCAGCCTCAGAATAGACTTTAAAGTTCTGCAGCTGCTGTATAAATCTGTGAATGGGTTTGGTCCAGAATACATCAGTGAGATGTTAGTCAGGTATGAACCCAGCAGGTCTCTCAGATCTATGGACACAGGTCAGATAGTGGAGCCCAGAGCTCACAAAAATTTAAATTTATTTGAGGAAAACCCCTTGAGATGTAGCATCTCGTTTTCGAGGGGGACCCAAACATGGTGATGCTGCTTTTAGTTGTTATGCTGCAAAGAAGTGGAACAAACTGCCAGCAGAGCTTAAGTCAGCATCCAATGTAAACATTTTTAAATCAAAGTTAAAGGCACTTTTTTTCTCTACAGCGTATAACTGAGAGGGAGATTTTTATTCATATTATTGTTGATTGATTTCACTGTATTTAGGTCAGATATTTGTTTGGACCAGCAGAGGGCGCTGTAACCCAGTGGTCAGTTGGCATGCAGATATCTTGCAGTGAAGAAGAGATGCTATGCTAGCAGACAGAGCTAATAGAAAAACGTGACTTTTACAGATAGCCACGTAATATTACAGGGGTAAGGAATCATTTATGAACATGTTTAAAAGTAGAAGGCGGCCAGAAAGAAAGTATTAGCAGATTCCGCCCGCCGCCAACACTTCTGGATAGCCTCTGCTGGTTAAAAAAAGTACTGCGATTCAATTTTCACAGTATCGATGTGAATCGTGATACTTATGAATCGATTTTTAACTGCCTTACGATTAATCGTTACATCCCTAATAGTGAATGCTTCAGCAAATATGACAAAAAGTCACTTTTATAAGGGTCGCAGACTGCACCTTTAAGTAAGGCAGTAATAAAGGAAAAAAAGTACTTTAGCTTTAGTTTTTAGCTTTTTCACTAAATTTGGCCCTCAGAAAGTTATAAAATTAAAAATCGCTGCGTCGGTGGCACTCGGTGCCACGCAATTTCCCCACGCTGTAAAAAATTCCTGGTGAGAACCCTGTTCATTATACTGTACATCCTATGCCTTCCTTTATAAATGAGGCCCCAAATCCTGTTTCTTCTACTGACGCAATAAATACAGAAACTCTGGACACTAATAGTGAATGAAAAAGAAAAACTGTACATGGGGCGCACATGAGTACCTGCTGATTATGGCCTGTGTGGTATCTTGGGGTATGTGAAGCTGTTGAGGGGTTAGTCCATGCTGCTCTAGTTGGTTTGGGATCAGGTGACGGTGAGCGATCTCTACCTTTTCCTCTTGGGTATATCCTGAAACGAGGAATGGATTTAACACAAAGAACTGCAGCTGGGTAATGGTTTTTGAACAATTTTAGATTTGAGTGCTGAAACGTGCCTCAGTTCTAACAAAAGTTTCACCTATTATTTGAATTTAACAACATACACCATGAAATGTGTATTTTTTGGATTATATGGACATAATTGAGATCACATTTACTTTGTGTAAGATTGGAGAGACTCCAGACTAAACCCACCTGGGACCTGCAGCACCTCCATCCGGTCTAACAAGGCTGGCGGTATAGTGGCGGTGGTGTTGGCAGTGGCGATAAAGAGCACTTGGGAGAGGTCAAATGCTACATTGAGGTAATGATCTGTGAAGCTGTGGTTTTGCTCTGGGTCCAGAACCTTAAGTGAAGGGGGAAATTATTTTAATGCTGATGTTAGTTTTTCACCAAAAAAAGTCACGATGTTAGTAATAAGCAGTGAGACTATTTAGGAAGGAAAGACAGATTCTTATGTCAAAGAAGATCAATAAAAATGTTGATGTTATGCTTACCCATCCCTGCTGTTTTTGATATTGATATATAATGTTAAGAAAAAGTAAAATCACATCCTGTTTTAATCTGTGATTACCTCCTGTCAGCTTTCTCACACTATTATCTGGGAATGTACAACAAATACAATCATATATAATACAACAAAGAGTGTTTACTTAAGACTTTTTAACAAATAATTGAAAAGGGGTCAAGAGAGCAACTTTGTCTTTCTGCTCTATTCAGACATTGTGACTTATGGTTAATGGGCTTTAAAAGACAAATTGAAAAACTACCTAAATACAGTACCACATACTGTCTATGTTTACATGAGTGTAATTCCCCCTTTGATTCAGAATACAAATGAAATCCTCTTTAAAAAAATTAAAAATGACCTCCTTGTAAACACCTATATCCGAATTACAATGGCCATTCCAAATTCGAAGTCGGTGGCTGGTTTATTCTGGTTTTAGTTCCAAATTAAATAATTCCTTGATCATGATTACGTTCATTGCTTTAAACTAATTACGGGCGTTCTGCGCATGCTTGTTTTCTTGACCTGTCACGATGAAGCATATATTCTATGCTGGCGAGCACATAATCCAGGATGGACCCCAGAAGCAAGCGTTGGACTTAAGCCAAGACTATTTATTTAATAAGAGCCTTAGAAGTTATTCGTCTAATGAATAGAGTGGATGGACGGAAGCATAAAAATGTGAACATTTACGGACATCGGCGAACGAAATAAGCCTTATCGGGGGACAGGAAGCCCTGCCCCAGGTCACATAGCTTCACAAATGACGTGTGGGTTCTCCTTCCATTTAACATCCTGTAGATGTAGGTAGAGCAGCCATTGCAACTGTTGGCTTTGATTTGCCAAAGTACAGCCATCTGTTTTCTTCCACTAGATATGAATACGTCTATAGGCCTAAAGCGGAACTTAATAAATGCAATTAAACATGTTTTCCATGTAAAACTCAATTTGGAATTACTATTTCAATGTAAATCCGAAGCAGAATACTTTAATTCTGAATTATTTAATTTTTAATCATTAATTCTGAATTAAAAAAAACCATCATGTAACCGTGGCCATTCTGTGATGAAAAAAAAGAGACTAACCTCTAACAGAGCAGCTGCAGGGTCTCCTTGCAGGCTTTTTCCCAGTTTGTCCACCTCGTCCAGGAGGAAGACGGGGTTGTTGACGCCCACGGTCTTCAAACCATTGATTATACGCCCTGGCATGCTGCCTACATACGTACGTCTGACAATATGGCAACACAAAAACAGACACCAAACACGTGAAAAGTAGAATGAGAAAGCATTAAAGGGAAGGCCAACGCCCTTTTCACAACCCTCTCTAAATAAAAGACTGATGTTAAAAATATGATTTGATTTATCTCATGTTGTGTTGATGAATTATGTTTAAAAAGGCCCTTCAACTGATGCCATGAAGCACTGGGGAAAAAACTAAATGGAGCAGCACATCATGAGCATACCTGTGTCCGCGGATGTCAGACTGATCACAGACTCCACCCAGAGCGATACGGTGAAACTCTCTGCCCAGAGTCCTGGCAACAGAACGACCCACACTCGTCTTACCCACTCCAGGAGGACCCACGAAGCAGAGAATTGGGCCCTGAAGACACCAAGCAAGAAGACTCACATAATACAACTTGTAGCCCATCTTTAATCTCTTATAGAGTAATATTTAATTGAAACTAAATACAAAAAGAGGGAACTGTGTGTGTGTGAGGGGAGACAACTTTTAGGCTGTTGGTTTATCTGGATCTTAATGAATAATTAAACCCCAAAACCACTTTTTTCTGCTCAATACAAATGTATGTGTATGAAGTAGTGTCGGTGATTAATCCTGGTCTCTCTCAACATTTTAGTATTTCAATTTGGCATATTTAGTTGTAAAATGTAAGAGTGACTGCCCTCTATGGGTTGAAACCCAGCGATTACAATTGATTTTTGCTATTGGCTGAGAACAAGATCATGTGATGTTTTAGGACAATCTTGTGTCACAAACAAGCTGTTAGCCCCGCCCCTTTTATAAAAACTAGCACCTGTGGGCTCTACAATCTGTGGTGAGTAGTTTGATTGAGAGAAGAGTGAATAGAGGTATATTGAGTAATGAGTAGCTAGTTAGCATAGCATTGTTCATTGGAGATTTTATAGTAGACTGGGCGTGCCTTAACTGCTCCAGGGGCCCTGCCCATAATCAAGGCATTTTTTGAATTTCCCTCCTAGTGACAGGTCAGGAGAAAGCAGGGGTTTAGTTACTCTTTAACCAGATAATAAGTAATTAAATTTTATTTATATAGCACCTTTCATAGATAGAAATCACAAAGTGCTTTACAGTAAAAACACAGTGCTTCACAAAACAGAATAAAATCTGCCCTGATAGTTTACGGCCTCTGATTCAAAAGGAGAAGCTAATGATGTGATTTATTAAGTGATTTTAGTTGTTTTTTTTTTTAGAGTAAATGACCATTTTGCCTTGGTTTCAGTCTTCTTGATTAAAAAAAAAATGCAATGTGCGTTTAATGTTTCAATTAGAATTTGCAAATTTTCCTCAAACTTTGTGGAAGGGTTTGTAGTTTTTTTTTTGAGGAAGCACCTTCAGTGAAGTCTTCAGCTGCCTGACGGCTAAATACTCCACCACACGTTTCTTCAGTTTGTCCATGGCGTAGTGATCATTGTCCAGCAGAGTACGAGCAGCTCGAATGTCCAGGCAGTCTGAGGAATGTGAAAGATTAGGGTGTAAAAGAATAAAAGAAATCTAAACAAGTGTTCAGAAATGATTCAGGATTATGGAGGATCTGCGTTTACTTCTGTGCATCCCTGAGTTTAAACCTCCTCAAATATGTCTGTAGGTTAGATTTACCTTTGGTGCTTTTGCTCCAAGGTAACTCCACCATCAGGTCCAAGTAGTTTCTGGTAAGGGCGTACTCAGGCATGGACTGAGGCATCTTCTTCAATCTGAAAACACAAAAACAACATCAAACGCCAGGGGTTGGCAAACGAGGCAGGTTTTTGAATTCAAGACAAGCATCCCATTAAATATACAGTTTGGAGGAAAAAAATGAAGAGCTAATATTAATTCATTAATACTATATATCCCACCTCTTCAGTTCTTTTCGGCAAACTTTGAGTGCAGCGTCAGGCATGTTGGCATTGTGGACCTTCCTCTCTAAGGAGGCTGTGTCATCACCATCCTCATCCTCGTCCTCATCCTCCAGATTAAACTGCCGACCAGGGAACACTCCACCCTTACGCACTGAGAGTACCTAATCATTCAAATAGAGGCATTTACGTAAAAGCACATGTATCTACTGTACACTATGGTAAGGCATACTAACGTACTACTCATACTGTTTCATGTCAAAATTACTATATCGCACTTGTGTCGAACTCAAGACCCAGGAGCCTTTAGAGCATCCAATTTGGCCCTCATTCAGAAAGCCATAGTTGAAAAAGTTCGGTTTCCTCCCTTCCTTGTTATTCCATATTTTGTAAAAAGTCAGCTCCAAAACGGCGAGTTGGACTTTTCTCGCCAGGTGATGTCACAGAGAGGAAACTCCTCCTCCTGACAATCCTGGCTCCTCCTACCCAATAAGAAAGTGAGCTCTTCCCTCAAACTACCTCACAGGTAAAACAAACACTGCTGTTTAATAGAGAATAGACATTATACTTGATTGTCATATATGTAAAGCAACATACTGGCAATGTGTTCTCTGCATGTAATCCCTTCCTGAGGAGCAGTGGGCAGCCATGGAGTAGAACCCAGGGAGCAGTTACAATCAGTTCCAATTTTAGTACCCGTTAAATGGCCTCGTATCTCCTTTGAGATGTTCTGACGTTTTTGTGACCCAATGCAATGCAGCGGTTGGACAAAACAGTGGACTATCCCCTTGAAGGGACTATTCCTATCATCAGTAGTGGGGAGGATGACACGAAGGCGACGTAGCGGCTCTGGTGAGTGTTTGAAACAGCTATCACCGCTGCTGCTGCTGCTGTTGATGTGATAAACACACCCTGAAGCAGCTTTTGTCTGACTCACAATCACAATAGCCGCTCATGTGTTTTACTGTACAGTTTTTTGGCTGAAAACAATAACAAGAGTGCGTGCATAGCAAAAAAAAAATCGCTATGGTAATAAAGCTGCCCCAAAACAGCCCGTTTTTAGAAGCGTCATTAAAATTACTTTTAAGAGGGCTAAATCTCTGGAAAACAGGTGTGTTTGGGAAAATACATCTCAAATACTATATTTGGGGTTCTTAGAACAAATGGAGATGAGTGAAAAATAGCATAATACTGGACCTTTAACCAGAAGTTTTGTCAGTAGTAAATGGCAGACATTATGGAATCTCTGAAATGTCGGAATGAAATGTGAGTTCCATGGATCAAATGACCACATGTTGATATTCTTCTTGGTCACTTTCTCTTAAAATGCTTTCAGAACTTTCAAAGATGGCGAATCAAGGAAGATATTTAGACTCAGTGTGCTTCAAGTTTTTGTCGTAGGTTTGAAATGCATCTTGGGAAACTAGGAAGTATACTTCAGTGGGAACAGTCATCATCATATATACTTATGGTATATAGTGTAGTAGACAGTTTGTACTCATTGAGTTCACAGTGTATAGTGCGTTAGTGTGCCATATAAAACACAGCCTATGTCTCGAGTTTTCTTGATCTATACCTCAAACTCATTCTGTACGACACTGAACTATACATTAACATAAATCCATGAAGAAAATACATTTCTGTGTTGGACACCACCAAGAACCATAACAGGGTTGTAAGAATATATATGAAATATCTGTTACCCTTTTTTCGTTGTCAGGATTTATCTTCCTTGTTTTCTGCAGAAGTTTTAATCCCTCAATCTGTTTGTTCAGAAGAGGAAGTGCCTTCTTGAAACGCTCTTCTAAACTCACAGCATCCAGGACCTTCAGAGCACAAGTCACAGAACAGGAAGTCAGTGTCTGAACAATCTTAGCAACATATTGCATCATATTGTATGAAAAACACTCAGTCATGTGACATCATCATCAGTGCAGGAGCAGGAGGTTCACCTGCAGTTTTTCCTTGTTCGACGTGCGGATCATGGAGGCAACAACATCTGGCAGGGTTTCCCTGGGTAGACTGTCCAACAGGCGCCTGAACTTAGCAACGACTGGAACAGACATGTCCAGCATACCTAATAACTACACACAGGCATGCATACACAAATGAAAACAGATGGGAAACATGAAAATGTGGTGTGTTTATCAATGTTGCTGTGGTTCAATTTCTGTTGTTTTGAAATATCATTCAAAAGCTGTAAAACTGACTGCTTTGTGTTTCTCTGACACATGTTAATCCTAATTAATTTTAGCTCTAAGCACCTTAAGACATACATTTTCTTTCTAATGCAGACAGAGGTGGAGCCCCCCAGATTTTAAAGTTTAAAACCAGCATGGCAGGCCAAAAGTACAATGCACACCTTGAGAAAGGCTTAAACTTTTTAATGTATGGAAAGACACAAAATTTACAGAACCTGCGATCAAATGTTACACACTTAACGAAATTTTTTTTTTTTTTTAATCAGATAAATCCATAGTGCAAGCCTCATTGATTAATGAACTGAAGATCATTTGTTTGAAAAAAAAAAAAAGGATGCAAAAGGTTGAATTTGCTGTGTAAAAGTTTGTTTTCATCTCCACTAAAAACACTTTATCAGAAAGGTTTCATGCATTGCATTGTGGGATGTAGAGTCCCCTAAACGGACGTATAGAAGTGTTTTTACTTCATTCTTACTGTAATTTCTTGTGTTTCTTTGCCAGACACGGACAATTGCGCTAGGTAGTTACTTAGACAAAGTTTTTTGGGGGCAAACTCCCCCAAAAAAGAATGCAATAAAAACATTTTGTTTTCAACAATTTGTTGATCTCTGAGGCTGAATGTCTTTATCTGACAAAAATTATCGTCTCCAGCAGCCTTAAGAAATTAGCACAGACGACCAACAAAAAATTCAGTTCGCATCAATCTTTGCATGTTTATCATTGAACATAAAGGGATCTTTCTTTCTTAGTCACTTTTAATCAATTCCACTCACGTATTTTCCAAATTACAACTCAGTTTTTATGAAACACCTTGAAGGGATGATTGCTTTTTAACCTACACATCTCCTTTTACCTGAACAGCAGCCTGGTAAAACCTCTGGGACAACTCCCCCAGCTCTCCATCTTCTGCTGAAACGCTGTGTGTTGACGGCGTCATGTACTGCTCCAGTTTATCCAGCTGCTCCACCTACGGTTCAAGCCATGATTAAAAACAGTTATGTGCATTTCTTGCTTCTCTGAAAAGCCTTACTGATGTTCCCTTTAGATAGAGCATTACTTCCACAATGCACAAATCTGTGAAAATGTAAAACGCACAAATGGTTTGAAAACTGGCTATGAAACATGTCGATCAATCAATCAATCAATCTTTATTTATAAAAAGCATTTTTCATACAAAGAAATGTAGCTCAAAGTGCTTTTACATAGTTAAAAATACACCCACCCCGTACAAACCCCGTACACCACACACAGACACGCAAGTTAAAACAAAGACAATGGCACATGACTGGGCACAGAAGAGCTAGGTAAGGAGACATCACAAGGAGCCGTCTGCACCAGGAGCAGGACAGAGACCGATGGCACAGGGCGCTGAGACAGAGCCCCCAGGACAGCAAGATAGCAAAGCTATTCACTATCACTGAGGGCCACGATACAGCACCACTGCAACCACGACTCATTACAGCCCCAAGTGCAGAGGACTCCACCTGAGGAAACACTGGAATCATAATCCTAAAATATAAATTTCACAACTATAAAAATAACATAAAAGAATAATCCTAAAAGTATGAAAACAACTAAAAGATGACAATCCTAAAAGTATGAAAACAACATAAAAGATAAGAATCCTAAAACTATGAAAACATCATAAAGAATAACAATAAAAACATGAAAGATAACAATCCTAAAATGAACAAATAATTAGTTAAAAGCTATTTTGAAAAGGTGGGTCTTGAGCCTGTTCTTAAAAATATGAATGTTCTCTGCAGCCCTGAGATGCTCCAGCAGACTGTTCCAGGGGCCATAAAACTGGAACGACGCCTCACCATGTGTGCGTGTCCTGACTGTAGGGAATGGATTACTAAAAGGTCTGCGTCAGAGGATATCAGTGAAAGGTTCATAGGGTAAAATCAGTTCTGAAAGATAAGAAGGCCCAAGACCATTAAGGCACCTAAAAACCAGTAAGAGAACTTTAGAATCAATCCTGAAACACATGAGGAGCCAATGCAGCAATTTTAAAATGGGTATAAGATTGATTGATTGATTGATTGATTGATTGATTGATTGTATTTATGGGTATAAATGTGTACGAACCTCACTAAAATGTATTGTATAAATTAATAATAATGCTTCAAAAAATAAATCTATTAAAACAATGAAAATATGTATTTAGCACTGACATTCCAACACACAATATAGAAAAAAATATATAAAAAATTAAATGTTAACTTAATCCGACTCATATATTAAAGCAGAACTAATTAACTTGCACTTAGCGCTCCCTCTTTTGATTATGTCACTGTCGTAAAAACTCCTCCACCCCCCATCCAATTAATGGTCTTTTTAACGTGGACCAAGTACCGTCATGATGTAGTAACGAGCATCTCCGTCAAACTGAAACCAGATTCTACTTCTGAGGCGCTGCTGTACGCCAACTAACGTGTGGTCCATGTCGACGAAGGGAGAAACGTAACTACAGTTCTGGCGTGACTTCACCCAAAATGCTAAGATACTTTTAAACTTCTACTATTGAGTAAATGAGTGTCTTAACCAATTGTATTACTGTGTGGTTTGATAGTCTCACTCTGAAAAAAAAAAATGCTTTGAACAAAGTGGTTCGCTCAGCCAACAGGACCGTTGGCTGTACAAAATTTGCCGCTCCTAATGACCACACATAAAGCCAGACTCTTAAATCGAGCTTTGCAAATTGTGAATGACGCCTCAGGCCACCCTGCCTGGGCCATTTTTTAAATGCTTCCTTCAGGGAAAAGGTAACGCTCTATCAAATGTTCTACTGCTCGCCATTTGAACAGTTTCTTTTCACAAGCTGTGATGACTCTAAACAAGGCACTTTAATTTTGTATGGACTTCTTATTGTTCAGAATATGACCCTATAGTATTTTATGTGGCTTTATGTGACTCTTTATTATACAGTATTTTACCTTATAGTATTTTTGTGGCATTGATTGATCGCTAATAAACTGAACTGAACTGACACAGAAACATAAATAAAATACACTTGCGTGCTCCGTCAACTGCTCAGAAAATCATCACAAAAAAAACAAAAACTTTTTAGAATACAAGTAAGGGAGCATTCACACCGGTTTAGTGCTGGACTTGGTTCGAATGGGCGGTGGGCAGGTGATCATTTTATCATCTTGGTTTGGCTCGGTTTGCATTCTGAGCACAACTTCTGATCCGCACCAAATAGGCTCTGGTGCAGTTACATGAGCCAACCGTTACTTGAGTAGAAACCTTCTCTAGGCAGAAAAACAGAAACCTGAAGAAGAGGCTCTCATCTATGGGTCAAAGCGAGTGCTTAAGTGTGCGCTGAGACTTCTGCCTTCTCCATTTGTTTTTTCACAACATTCAACAATAGGGCAGCAACAAGTTGCCATGCTTTTGGTGATTTTATTGCCCTGTTATGCACTGTTGCCAACTCTTCCACCATCCTGTGCACTGTACGTCATCGCCAGTACTTCCTGTGTTTAATCCGCTCCAAGAGCGGTTGTGTTCACAGTGCTCCTAATCACTCTAGGCTTCGACTGGAAAGACCGACAAGAACAATTGCTCTAGAATTCGCCTGTTTGATCCACTCTAGACTTTGTTTTGAGTATTCACACCGCCCAAACAAGGCGGACTATCCGAGCAAACAAACCCTGGAGCAGTTAAAACGCTCTATGATCCGTCGGTGTGAATGCACCCTAAAAATAGGTGATTGTATGATTTCTACCTCTGCCAGGACAAAAGGTCGTTCCTTCAACAGACTGGTCACACTGAAGCGGCAGAGTCCGGTGATGAGGAGGGTGTAGTGAGGTTTCGGCCAGTTACTGCCCACCACCTGCACCGCAACCCCAGCAGTCCCAATCCTAACGAGAAACAAAAACCGTCAGTTTGACTTTAGTGAAAGCAAAACAGGATGAACAACACATTAAAAAGAATGTAAAGCCGATAAAAGAAAGATGTTGAAAGGTGTGTCACAGCTGTGAAAGGAGACGTGTTGAATTGCATTATATTTGGCTACATCACCTGCTCTTCTGTGATTGCAAAGAATTTCTGCATAACTATGGTAATTAGGTTTTATCACTAAAGGCCTTGATTAAAATGTGTGCTCAGCCACGGCTTCTGAAGTCACAGTGGATTGAAAACTCAACCATATCAAGGGAACTGGAAAAGCTTGATTTGTTCTCATTTAATTAACATCTGTTTCACATTCACTCTATCATAAAATACTGGGAAGAGGCACATTGGATTATTTTGTTTCGCTTTAATTACTATTTGTTGTTCAACATCAGGAATGTTCGTTTGATTTCTGTAACCTTTATTGTTTAGAAGTGAGAAGTTTATCAATCCTACATCTTTGATGTAAAAAATAATCATGTTCTCAGGTAAAACTATATGGACTAATAGCTCAAATGCCCAGTTCCAAGTATGTGAAGTTAAAAGTATAGTATCTCATCCTAAGACATTACTAAAGCACATGGCTCATATTCAGGAAGCAAAGGGACATTAAAGTGAGTCTCTTATGGAGTAAATACACCGTGCCCACCAGGGGTGGACTGAGACAAAAATTAAGCCCTGTCCTTTTGTGTCCAGACCAGCCCACTACATTAACAGTGACACCAAGTAGAAGTTATTAAGTCAGTGATGGTCAATATGTGGCTTTTTATGCCTTAATTTTATTTATTATTATCAAGTAAATCATAGCCAGCCATTTGACGAAGCCGCTGTTCCGAGAAGGTAAACAAAGAGTTAACAGCAATGAGTGAAGTGTAAGTAAAGTGACAAAAAAATTAGTAACAGGTGGGAAAAAATGGTCCAAAAACATAGCAAGACAAGAGTGAAAAGTGACTAAAATGGGCCAAAAGCAGTCAAGAGTGGCAAATAAAATTGACAAAAAGAGGAAACAGGTGCTAAGTAATGGCAAAAGGTAGCTTCACTGAGCAAAATGTGGCAAACAATAGTGAAAAAAGACCACAAAAAAGAGGCAAAAAGTAGGGAAATAAAGTTATTTATTGGACTAAAGTTAAGTGTCAAAAAGAACTAGCAAAAATTGACGAAAAATGAGGAAAAAGTGATATTGACAAAAAGAAGCTAAAATCTGAAAAAACAAAAAAGCGTCAATAGTTATGAAAAGGGGCAAAAAGGGGCCAAAAGAAGTTGCAAAATGGCCAAAGAAAATAGGTTAAAATGTTTACCTCATTTTAAAGTTCTCTGGGAAAATCATAATTAAATTAAGTAAATTATATTAATAAAATTAATTGGGAGTCGACGGTTGCCCATACACTTGGAACACCCTCACTTTTCAAATCGCTATTCTACCCCTGCCCCCAGTTTCCGAAATATTCTGTTCCCTCTTGCAGTAAATGGTTGAACACCATTTATATGGTGGCGCAGTTGTTTCACCATCTCTCAGGGAACAGAACTGTCAATGGTGGACTTGACTGTTCTGAGAAAATATGCAGCAACAAAAAAAGTCTCTGTGAGTTGTTTATCTAAATGGAGGTTACCCAACTAGAATGATGTTGGCACAGGCTCAACAGATTTTGTGGATTTGATGATTCAGATAGCTGCTATAAACAGTTTAAGACTCACTAACCTGATACTTCTGTCTCTTTATTATGTAAAACATCTAAATCCATTCAGACTGGCTTTTACAAGTAAATCATTTTCCTACACAGGAAACTACAATTTTGTAACTGTGCTGGAACACTCCTGGTAAAAGTTCAAAGACCAATTTCGTAACTGCAAGGTCTCTGCAGATCTTTCTAGAACAGTTCATGTCTGAAATAAATAGACTGAAAGGTCTAGGATAGAAGGAGCAGTCTTTAATATTATTTAAAATATTAGTGTAGCTGTTCCAACAATAAAATAGGGGGGAATATTTATGAGGTTGTGGTGAGGGTTTATACTTAGAAAAGTGATGTTTCTTTCCTTTACTAAGTATTCTTCTTTAGATGGGCCTGAATTAAAGACCATTCTCTAAACACAGGGAATTTTTCATCTGCCATTTTGGATCCTGAAAAATAGTTATTTTCAAGTTGTTGAGGTTTGTATGGAAAAGTGGTATTTAACATGCGGCCTGTGGGCCAAAAATGGCCTGCCAGATCATCCAATCAGACAACATTGAATTATGGTCACAAAATAGCTATGAAGTGTGCACAGAAAAGTAATTTGTGGCCACGAAATAAGTATACACGCATAACAGGGCTTTACGATGTAACGTGGACTCTCGCAGCAAGTGTTGTAAACAGGAAATTATGTGTTTTTGCATGTTGTCAACCGTAAGTGTTGGAATTGTACTTTTACAATTTGAAATTGGTATAATGTAAAATATGAAACAATAAAACAATGTACATGTGTACAACATGTCATATTTTAAAACAGAAACATTAAGTCGCTTCAACGAGGTATCCATCCAATATTTTGTGGCCACTATTTAATTTTCTTTTTTCTACCATGACATGTCTGACAGAAAACATTACGTACAATTATTTATTCAAAAATAACTGCTTTTCCTTATTTGCGCACCGTCTGATATTTGTTTTCATAAGAGCAGCAGATAGGACATAAAAATCATAGCAAACCAAACTCACTGTGATCTGTAAACTTGTCTTAAGAAATGTCTAGTTGCTTATAAGCCTGGGCAATATATTGAGAGTCAAGATATATCGAGATTTCTGTTATGGTGATATAGAAGATTACAATATTGCCCATTATCGATATATTTTTTATTTCATAGCTTATTTTCTATTATAATACTTGTTTTAGGAGTTGCTGCTTTTGCTACTTCTCAGAACAACATTAAAAGGAGAGTTAGATGGATTTCTGAGTGCGTGCCAAACCATACCTTTCCCTAAACAAGCCACACTACAGAACTCACTCACACATGCTGTCTCTTATAGGGGAAAAAGCCAAAAGTGTCACATATTGTGCAGCTGTTTGTTAATAAATGTGCCTGTGTGGCATTTTGCATCAGCAAATTTGACCTAGAATTGTCTGGTCAGACTTTATGGAGTCAAAAATATTGAGATTTATATTGGATATATATCGCCATTTTCAGAAAATATAGAGATATAAATTTTGGCCCATATCATCCAGCCCTAGGTGCTCATCATGTTTTGTGCAAAAAGTCTGATGAATTTTAACATTTTCGGATTGTGCTTTGGTTTATTTTCATTGTTAGTATTTAGAAATTGTTTGTTATGTTCCTCCAGAGGTGAAGTACTGTAACTGAGTTGCTTTTATGGGTACTTGTACTTTTTTGAGTATATTTCTAAACCAGTAATTTTAGTTGTACTTAAATAGGTTTTAAAATAAGTAATATGTTACATTTCTCCACCCAACCGCTACTGAGTAAATTATACATTTTTGTTTTAAAATGATCAACGAACATTGTGAAGCTACAAAAAGTGAAATGACCAGACAACAATCAAATGCATCACATCATAGCTGACCAATCAGATTAAACTAGTGCACTGCACCAAAACAGCATTAAATGAAGGTTATTTAGCCAGACCATTTTTTTTAAAATTCGGAATCGAATTTGTTGGCGTTATTTTCTTTCAAACAGAAATGTACTTTTTGACAAACCTTTTATTTTATAAAAAATAAATTAAGTTCCAATTGTGCAACATTTGGCCTCTTCCTTTTTAAGTTTATACATGAGATGTTTACTGTATGCAAGGAATAATGGCAAGATTTATTACCAAAAATAAATGTGGGGAGTGAAAGTAACTAGTAACTTGTACTTTGAGTACTATTTAATTGAGCTACTTTTTACTTGTACTTGAGTACAATTTCAATCAAGCAACAGTACCTCTACTTGAGTAGGATATATAATATTCTAAGGTTAATTCGAATGCATTGAGTTCGACAGTCCTGGTTTAGAGGTCGAGAGGGTTCAGCGTTTTACAACACCTTCATTACATAATAACACCCATCTTCTTGTTACGCGTTTAACGTAATTTTAAAGCCACCGCAGCGGACGGTGCATACTTGTGTAAAGCGGGTAGGTCGTCGATGTCTTGCCCCGGGTCCCTGGTGTTGGGGATCACTCCGATGATGGTGCTCTTCAGAGACGTTCCCTTTAGCAGCCGCTGGCTCACCAGCTGCATGTTCCGCGGGGAGTCCACGCTGAAGCGGACGGTGGAGCCCGGCAGAAGCACTCCTTCATGACTCAGCAGTAGTGGAAGACGGTTGGGGATCTGTATCCCGCCGCTGGAGCCCATTATCCGGCGTTAAAGAGGGGGGCTTTGCCACTGTTTACAAATATCACTGCCGCTAATCACACTGACGCTGGCAGAGACGTGCTTCCGGTCACCGTAAGCAAGGATTTCCTGTTAGTTTTTCACAATAAAAGCCATCTAAACACAGAAACTAAACGAAGTGAAAGTTCAGATACAGGGTCCATTGCTGCGCGCATACTTCTGGTGCCTATTTGTAGTTCACAGTGGGTGTTAAATAGGCAGAGGTGTAAAGAGTACTGATACATACTACTCAAGTAGAAGTACTGTTTCTTGATTGAAATAGTACAAAAAATCATACATAAAATACACAAGTACAAAGAAGCTCAATTAAATAGTAATAATGCATTCATTTTATATATCATAGACATTCAAAGTTGCTTTACAGAATTAAGGCATTATTCTTTCACTCCACACTTAGTGCTGGTAAGCTACTGTTGTAGCCACAGCTGCACTGGGGCAGACTGACAAAGGCGCTGCCATTGTGCGCCATCGGCCCCTCCGACCAACACTCACTCACACACTACATTCATACTAGGCAATGTGGGTGAAGTGCCTTGCCCAAGAACACAATGACAGATAACACTGCCGCTCAAAGTAAAAGTTTATTTTTGGTAATAAATCTTGCCACGGTTCCCTCGCATACAGTAAATATCTCATGTATAAAATTAAAAAGAAAGAGACAAAATCTTGGATGTTGATCATTTTAAAACAAAAAAAATAGAATTTACTCAGTCACAGCTCGGTGTAGAAATGTAACAAATGACTACTTTTAAAATATACTTAAAGTGACATCATGTAACTTTTAGCCAATAGGGGCGCTAGACCTGTAACTTGTGGCCACAACTGACTGTTGCAAAAATCAACAGTGAGTCGGGCCAGCCTGCCTTGTCTTTTGATTGTGTATGCAATTAATTACATTCAAATCAATGTAAATGACGCAACCTCAAGTTATCCCCCCTCAAGCGACGTGACTTGTGTGAACTTGAGCAACTCGGTCAAGTGCGACCTAGCCGCTGAAAGTTGAAAAATTTTAACTTTTTAAGCGACTTCAATTGACAACTCTCCCGCCCTTCACTGTCTGTAGAACCAAGGCAGCTGCCCCTTCCTGTGTCCTCCCGCTACAGTGCAGACGGCTGTAGCAAAGGGCTGTCCGGCTGCACAACACTTCCTCAATTTATCAGGGAAAAATTAAAGCGGTTAACTTCTTGAATAAGCCAACATTCTGAGTGAACTCATCCTTTAGTAACTCCATAAGTTGATATTTTAAATCGTAAAAGTGGACCTATTTATGATAAGTGCTGTAAACATACAGCCTCTGTCACTGCTTCCACACACACACACACACACACACACACACACACACACACACACACACACACACACACACACACACACACACACACACACACACACACACACACACACACACACACACACACACACACACACAGTTCCCTGGTCATCACATCAGTGGAGCAATAAAGTGCTGGAGTGACCAAAAAGCACCACTCATGCTACGTTCACACCGTATGCGTCTTCTGCGGCACCGGACGCATCTGCAGCACGAAACGTACCGCAGGGTCCGCAGGATCAAAAAATGTCCCCATTCACTTCATACGCACGTTTGAAGCGATGCCCCGCCCACCAGCGACACTTCCAACTGTGTGAGTTTCACTGTCTGCTGAAGCGAGGAGCTGTGCTCCTTTTTCTCCTCTCATAAACATAAACTACCAGTGAAAAAAGCTGGTGTGATTAGCAATGAATTCTATCCTAGCTCAGTGCCGACTTTCATAGATGAAAACTACAGAGAGAACTTTTACATGCTACCACCACCTCCTCGCTGATTCCCCTCCACGCCAAATCCTTCCTAGTCTGGTCCCTGTTATAAAGGCCGTGTCATACAGATCCAGGTGGTCACACGCTGCTTCTACTCCATAATTGAATGGGTGAACAGACCGGTGTCCGTGTTGACGGCCTGATGTCATCGTCAACAAAGACTCTGATTGGCTTTCGTCATGCAAAACAGTCGCAGGAGTTCAATATTTTGGATGTGCGTAAAATCGGGAGCACGCTCGCACGGCCAACGCACTTGACATGTGGATCGGACTTTGTATGTAATCTGATCGTACGGACATTTGGTGACGCATCCGGTGTGAACGCAGCGTTAGTGAAAAATAGTAACATAAGCCTTAGCTCCATGAGTTTATCAGAGCCTGTGGTCACGTGACTGCTGTAAACGTTTTCCAGGCATTCTCCAGGTCACATGACCTGGCCAACGACGGTCTGTCTTCTCCAACCTTACATGAGCGGTATTTCAAAAGGGCAGCCTCGCTCTGAGCATTGATACTGTCGAGTGCTGTATATTAGCATGAGGAATCATTTAAAATAATTCATATGCGTCAACTCTTTCGGTCAAAAAGTCCGCCGTGTGGCTTTAAAGCTGCTATCCGGAGTTTCTGAGAAACGCCTCGATGTCCCACCCTAAACAGCCTCACTTCCTCCCACTGCCTCTACCAAACTACCAGAAGCCACACCTCTACTTTTCTGCATCGCGGATCATAACAACGTTGCACCGGGTCACATTGATATAGGTCAATGGTAGGTAAGCGTCAACATCATATTTACCTGTTTGCTGTTGTGACGCGTGGCCTTGCTTCCGTGCACAGTTCCTCATTCACTTTGATTGACAGTCTCAAAAACAGGAAGTCGAAGCCTATTGGCTGGGCGCACTCAGCGATCATTTCCATTTGTATAGGGGTCTAAAGGACGAAGGAGGGACTTATATACATTAATGTATATGAATGACCAATGGCAGTAGACCGTAGTAAGACTAGTTAGGTATTTTTCAAAAGAATCATACATAAACATAGATTTCTCAGAAACTCCGGATATCAGCTTTAAGTACGAGTAAAATTACTGATTTTGAAAAATACTCAAAAAAGTACAAGAACCAATAAAAGCAACAGTAATGTGAGTCCATGTAATCTGTTACTTTCACCTATGTGAATAGGGTATACGAGACATGGGAGAAAAAGAGGAAGAAGTTAAATGGGGGTAAAAATAGCATTTTATTTTGCATTTAATTCATAAAAGCACTGTCACATAGAATTATATATTTCCAAAAATAAAAACTCATTACCTTGTTCATAAAAAAAAAGTGTTCTTCTATTCCATATATTCTCAGTTATATCCCCATTGTTGATGGTTTGCTGTTGAAAATACTGACTTGCTTTTTACAATAAGGAATTCTTGAGGAAAACATTAGAATGATTGAATTATCACAAAATACAAGCATGATGTTACATATGATAAGCAAGGTCAGATTAAAGGAGACTTTTAGTATGTATAGAAGGCAAGGGCCTTTCTTTATATATTCAGTGTATAATTTTACACGGTTTTGCACAATGCTAAGATTCCATCCCTGGGTTTTCTTTGCATACATTCACAAGTCACAATATAAAAATGAAATGAAATGAAAATTTCACTTGACAATAATAAATACACCTGTAGAGCAGTTCAGCATAATGACATTTTAACGTGACAAAAAGAGTGTTTGCCTTGTAACCATTACAACACCATTTTTAAACTTTAGTAAACGCAAAACATGACAAAGAGGAGTAAGACTGTAACTGATGATTATTGTTTTACCTATTGGAGAAGACACAATGAGATACTATGAATTTAAAGTACATCACTTATGATATCATTAATCATAGGTGAGCTTTCCACCTGCATACTGGGTCACCTGCTGATTGTATGTGCAACTTCCAGTGGGATGCTAAAATAAAAGACACGTCATAGCTTAGCAACTGTCCTTTCAACAAACATATCTCAAAAAGTATTAATCCGATCAAATTAAAAAATTACAGTGTACCTCGTTACACAATAGTTTAAACTCAACCTAATCTTTACATTGATATGTTGCACAAAGCACGGCTGTTTAAGAACTGTGGTTTCATTGAGGCTTTATGCTACCAGCATTTGAAGTTAAGCATTTGTTTATACAATAGAAACCCAATATTAAACTCCTGGGAATTGTTTTTGTATTTAAAGGTTAATCAAGTTTTTTGCTTTAATTAGTCATTGGTCATTGTACCAATCCAATTTTAGTGCAGCCTCTATTTGGAAAATACTGTATGTGCGTGTCACATTTGATAAAAACAAAATAAATCAAGAGCACTCGGAGGGTTCAAACCTCCGCCAAGCGCCAAATATCCTCTTTGCCAGATATTGGCAGTTCTCTGGATGAGTGATCCTGATCATGGTACTATGATCACTCACACTTTAAAGGCTAGGAAGAAATGTATAATCCCATTAATAACCATACAGTAGGTCCAAATGTATGGGCACCCTTAAAAAAAATTGCCATGAAATGCGCAATCCGGATCTGATCCGAATGAAACTTGGCAGAGTAGTTTAGGAACCAAAACAACATAACTGAGTCAAATTTCATAAAGATCTGTCAATTAGGGATCAAGATATGATTTCAAAAATGTTGTCAATGATGAGAGCCAGGTGTTTCTTTTTAGTTTTTAAAGTGATCCAGAATCAGTATATTGATCTGGATGCCATCCAAGATTCAATGTAATCTTCCATGGCGTAAAGTCTATCTTTGGTTAAAATTTTGTCAAAATCCGTGAAGTACTTTCGATGTAACAAAAAAGAAAGAAATAAATAAACACAGGTACACCATTGACGGAGATTAAAAAAACAAAAACTAAACAAAAATGGGAAAAAGTATCTCAGGTAAATAAAATGGATAACACTGAGTCATTAGAATGTCAGGCATAAAATATTTAGCACATGTCCTACATTTTCCTGTAAACGCGTCATTCATTTGTGATTATTCAGATTTGGCACTCTGAAAATCTGGCTGAGACATTTAAAATGCGTTTGGTCATTCCTTGTGCTCAAAAGCAAAGTAAAGATTCAGCCATTGTCACCAAAACAACACAACGAAAAAAAACCCATTGCATTCCCAGTGGGGGACGATAGTTAGTGTTTGTCTGGGATGGATAATGAACATGAAAAGTAATAAATACATGTTAGTGAGGGAAAAGTAATGGACTTTCACGGACTGCAGCATACTAGCAGTACTTTATATAGTTTTTAAGGAAAACTAAACCAAAGCATCCAGAATTTGTCCAATTTTGGTCTTTTCTGTTGTCCTTCGAGGAGAACTAGACTTCCAGATTTTAGCGTCCAAGTCCATGGCAATGGCTCTCCAACGCAAAATGTATGTTGACATAAACAGTTGTCCATCAAAACTACTTTTTGGAGGGTTGATCCACCAGACCAAGCCTTTCAGATAGACTAGGTAACCATAGAAATTTCCTGACCTGCAACCAGGGTCTGTGTCACCTTTAGACTTTGTTATATTTGGTGCATTTGGAAGAATCTTAGTGCAGTTCAAGAGTCAGGAGTTAGTTTTTGTCTTTAAGGATCAATTGCCCCAATGGATAAAAAAGGTTGATCTTGAGTCCATTAGAAAGAGAGGGACAGAGTCACTCTGCTGGATCCTCAGCTTCCAGGCTGAAGAGCTTTCTTTCTGCCTTTTCTCCAGGGTGTCTTTCCACAGTCTGAAAAACAACACAAAAATAATCACCATTAAATACTTATTTCTGATGATTGTTTTAAACATTATGAAGCATATTGATTTCTGTCCATAAAGAAAACATCTTATGGAAAAGGTTAGTCTTCTGTTACGCTACACATTTTCTTTTGAGAATTACCTCTAAATTATTCACAGCTGTCCTTGATTCAGTTCATGCTCTTAGCAATACACGAGCTAAACCAACTTGGCCCAATGTTACAAAGACCTCCAAAAACATTAAACATTTTTCTGTCTATCATGACTTTATCATAAGAATACAAGGCCAGATTTGTTGTTTAAGTCCTCATTCTTAGTATAACAACTGAAAAGGCGCATCCCTAACAAAGCTCTGCCAAAATGTAACATATTCAGGATGTTTAATGGAAAGTCGAGCTACAAATACAATTAAAGTAAAACGTTCTCTGCAAATGGGACAAATTCGTTTTCTGCTTAGGATTCACCGTGGCACAGTTTCTTGTATGTTGACATAAAAAGATGATGTGATAGCTATAAATACTATTTGTCATTTAAAGGCATTTACATTGTGTTTCTCACATGAAGTAAAAATCTACAGCATCAATCAGTGAACATAACTGTCTTCATCTTTTAGCAACATTCAGTCAGTGCAAAGTGAGTGCAGCAATTTCTATATTGTAAAAACTTAAATATTGCAAACTCTCTTCCAGATCTCTGTTGAAAAAGAGATTTAATAGGTCCAGCAAGATTATGTCAAGTTGGGGTTTTGTGAATTCAGACAAGACAAGAAACGTTTGTCTACCGACATGTTTCGACTGTCAACTGCCAGTCTTCGCCAGAGGTGTTCTGCTGATTGCCTTTGATGTTCCCCATTGAAGTTTCACTAGACTGAAAAACCTTGTCTGAATAAACAAAACCTCAACTTAACATACTGTTCAAAAAGAAGACAAAATTAATCTCAGCAGAACTCCTCTGACGACGACTAGCACTTGACAGTTGAAACACGGGAGATAAAAAATTCCTGCAAACCTTGTTTGAAAAGAGATTTAAGTCTCAATGGCATGTTTTATAATTCCAAATTAAGTCATTTGTAATTTAAGTGTTCTGCTTCGTGTTTACATGGGAATAGTATCCCGAATTGAGGTTTACACGGAAAACACGTTAATTCCGCATGACATATTCACTTGGTTCAGGGTTTCATGTCCCCCGATGATTCCTGTGTCCGTGAAACCATCCTCCTAAAGATGCGTATGGCCTCTGTCCTCTCGCGACTTGGTAGTTGTGCTGAGTATCGCCTGGTAGCAAACCAATTCGGGATTCACAAGGCAACGGCAAAGAAATTCACGTGCCTGTTTTGTAAGGGCATGGTAGAAGGAGGACTACTAAAAACCATAATAAAATAGCCAAATGAAGAGGTGGCACTCGAGATCGCGAGAATGTTTGAGACCTCACATCACATTCCTCATAAGTGCTTTTACTGCCTAAATAATAGAGTTAAGAGAAAGTAAACACATGAGTCAGAGTCACTGACAATGGGGTAGATATATACCCAAACATTTTACAGCTCCCAGGTCTGTGTTGGCAAATGTCATGGGAACCTTGAATGTTGTGCTCTACTCTTTTCTGATGATTTCACTTGTTGGCAAGTCCAGGAAAACATCAGTATTTTCTTACATCAGAGAAAAAAAGCTGATCATGCAGATCATTGAAAGTGTTACAATTCTCTAGGATTGTCTGTTTGCGCTGTGTTTTGTTTTTGCTAGGACAAGCTAACAAACGAATCCCAGCCTCCAGCTTTATGTGTCACCTTAGCAAATTTCATATTCTTTAGAATAATCCAAAGTATTCTCAAGGGACGAAAAGCATGGAAACATTAATTTATAGTCAGCCTTTTTGTTGTTTTCTCACAAGGTGGTCATGATGTAAGTGAAAACTCTTAATGAGTGCTTTTTATGTTAGAGTACAACATGTTCACCCTGTGGGAGCATTAATGCTAACCCTGTTTTTGGACATGTTATTAAAATGTGCTTTCTGGCTTAAAGAGGTTTTTACTGGCGTTATTTCAATAATTCAGACATATATTTGAAGGTTTTACTTTGTTCTTTTCAATTAAACAAAACAATACCACCCACTAACAACTTCATAAATCAAGAAGAAGAGGAGGATTCAAGACTTTAATCTTATCATTTAAAGATAATAATGCCAATTGGTGGTTATATCTATCCTTAAATGCAACAAACTGCCATAAGTTGTGTGTGGAGGCTGACACCATCTCTTCAGCACTTTGAGTTTATCATGTTTGATTATTTCTTCTGCTTCCAATACATCATCATCATCATCATCCTGATACAGCACATTCACTAACAAGTCTATGTGTTTTTTGCTCTTTTTTTACTTAACCTGGCTGTCAGTCATCATATATACTGTATTACTATAACTGATTGATTAAGTGTGGGTCTCTTCATTTGGATCTTGTTGGGCTCTTTCTTTCTTACTATGAATTTTATATTGTTAAGCGCTTTGAGATGACTTTATTGTATTCTGCACAATATAAATAAAGTTGAGTTGAGTCAACCATACTTAACCACTGTCTGGGGTTGACAACAACAATGAATACATAATAATTTCATCAATTATTTTAGGGTCAAACAGAACAGATTGGCTAATACTAGTAAATCTACAACACTTTAGCCAAATACATTATAATTTTGTTGAGCAAGCAAATAATCATTTGTTGCATGTTTTGTGTGTGGCTACTTGAGAACATTTTCACTACCCATGGATGATAGAAAATACATAATGTGAGTATTATGGCAAGCTAAAAAATTCTATGGACTATTTCAACTGAAAGCCTAACTCGTCTAAACTCCTAATATTGACTTTACAACTAAGGAATGCTAAAGCTAAAGAAATATAAGGTCAATTGCGTATTAGGTATATACTGTATACATATATATATATATGTATATATATATGTATATATATATATGTATATATATATGTATATATATATATATGTATATATATATATGTATATATATATATGTATATATATATACGAGCCAAAGCAACAAAGTTTTGTTATTATCTGTACTGTAAAGTTCAAGTTTGAATGACAATAAAGAAAGTCTAAGTCTAACCACCAAGTAAATTTCCTTGTAATGTTTTAAACTGTAATGAGTTTTAAAGAATATTTTCCCATCTATTGAGTTGTACTCACAGTCCTGTTGATCTTCTGTGTTGCTAAAGCATTCGTGAAAGAGACAGTACATTGTGTGGCAGAGGTTGTCCAAAAGTGATTTTGGAAAAGCGTAACCCCAGCTAGTGTCCACCATCCTCTCAGGCTCTTCTGTTAACCGGTCCCAAATGTCCTGGATTGTTTCAGGCAGCTCTTGATAGAATACCTGCAAACAAACAGATGGAGATTGATTTAGTAAGTTAAATTAATTAAAGCAATTAAACATTTGGTTTAAAATTGCATCTATTCAACTTTTTTGTACAATAGATCAAAACAGGTTTAGAATGGTAAGGTTTGTTTTTCACTCAAGAGAATTTCACACAATGGACTTGGTAGTGAGAGTAGAGGTAGTTCGCTCAGATGATGTCATCAAATCATGATGACAGGGGGCGTGCCATTTGAGTTAGCGGCCCCCTGTCTCTTTAACTGTACATAAGGCTAATCTTTAAAAGGCAATACGAGGATTATGGCTTCATGAAAGACTTTATTTTAAGCACAGATCTTCTACTCATTTGGGGCCACATTTGTTTAACCAGCAGAATGCAGAGGGCCCATTTAAACACTTTTAGCCATTCCTTATAATTCTGCTTAGTTTGGTTTTTGAAATTGGCCAGTTGGTACACAGCAGTCATTTGTGTAAACTTTACTTTGTTGGTCTTCTTGGTTGCATTAATGGTTAGATGCATAATGTTGCCATATCCACTCCTTAAGTGCCATCGCAATACTTGAGCATATGTGTTTTTGCTTGTGTGTGCATGTGTGTTAAATGCTGTAATTGCCTCTTGACCAGTGTTTGGAATAACGGCATTTAAAATAACAGCGTTAGGTAACAGCGGTTTTTTTTTCAGTAACGGGGTAATCTAACTAATTACTTTTTACACCGTTACAACGCCGTTATCATTACTGAACGTTAAATGAGGTGCGTTACATGCATTGATTGAATAAACTGTTAATCCGAAAGCACATCTGGCTTCATACGCGGCTGTAGTGAGGAGGTGGGTTAAAAACAAGGCGAGCGATTACGATTGGCAGCGTTATGTTTCATAGTAGCCAATCAGAGCCAGTGTTTTTACACATGTGCCAGCGCACAAATGTCATTTTTAAGGTGGCGATACAAACACTACTATAAATTAATTGTGGTCAAAGGCAAGAACGTGTATGTGAAGTGTACATTATATCCAGGAGTGAAGCCTTTGTCCACATCTGTTGTAAGCAACTCAAATTTAATGAAGCACCTGAAAATGACACATGCATCTTAAAAAATCTGAATTCTTTGACATATAGCAACTTTTTTTTAATAGTAACGCAAATAGTTACTTTTCTTGGCAATGAGTTACTTTTATTATAGAGTAATTCAGTTACTAACTCAGTTACTTTTTGGAACAAGTCGTGAGTAACTATAACTAAATACTTTTTTAAAGTAACGTTCCAAACACGGCTCTTGACTAATATCTATTTATCCATAGTGATGTCGCTGGGGCAGCATCCTTAGCAGTGATGCCCATACTTCCCTCTCCCTAATATTCTCATCTTTTTTTTTTTTTTCAAATGTGCCACATTTTTGTAAAAGAACAAGCTTCTGTGGGAGTTGCAGGATGTGACATTCAAATATTTCTTAAACTTTCTTTGTCAAAGTGATCCTTGTTTTGGTTATGGTTCTGACTCTTGTTTTCTCAGTGGAAAAGCCAGGCTTGATATTGTTGCCAATTCAAATGCAAAAAGATGCTGGGATGATCCAACTGATGTTTCAGAGAATACTTGGGAGTGGAGAGAATGCAACGGCCCGCCAGCGTTCCTGATCTTAGCGTGACTGAACATTTATGAGACTAACTTGGGTGTGCCTTTTGTGCACGAGGGACCAACACGACCATGTCAGCTGGTATGTTGTCTTTAATTGTCTCGTCTTTTGAGTTTTACTATCGACAGTGATGTAAATATAGTTTTAGTACAGATGTGCGTGTGCTCTCTAACTCACCTCAGCAGGATGTGAAAGCACAAACACACCCTCAGCATCCTTGAAGCGTCTTTCCAACTCAGCAGTGTAGGAACGCGAAGGATGTCTCTTTGGCAAAACCTGGATAATCTGAAATTATTTTTTACCTTCAGTTAGGACAGCTCTAAAGTTGTGGTGAAAACTGAAAAACTGAGCAGTTTTATAGTTATTATGTAGATTGTATCTACTTGCTTTGAGAAGAATAAACATTTTATACAAGTGATAAAATGAAGTCAGGTCATGTGCGTATGTGTCGTATTTAGTACCTTGAGGCAACAAAATGCCATTGTGTATAATTTGATGACGTCTAGTCTGTTGCTGGTAGAGTATTTGTGTGACCGTGATGGGATGGGAGCAGCAGGTCTTATATGAAATTTGTCTATAGAATCGCCATTTTGTTATTAGATGTTGATGCTTTATCCAGAAATGTTCCTGACATTATGTAGTTCACAAAGGCAATGTCCCGTGAAACGCTAGATTAGATTAATTCATGTTTCAAAAACATTGTTGGTGTAAATTGCAATGTGTTTTGAGAATTTTGGAACATTTTGGAAACAATAGTTTGATGCAGATGATGCTAAAACACTTCCAGAACATTTTAAACCATCTCCAGGCCTGAGGGTGTTGACTACAGATCCGATTACAGGCGATTTTTATGGGAACCCAATAAGTTCGCTTCATGTTTAAATTCTAACCTTCAGACCGGTGCTTGAACCTGTTGGCTTTTGTACTATTTCTTTGCACACTATGGGTCTGATTTCTAATGTGAATAAAAACCTGTGAAACTGATCTGATAACCCTGAGCAATGAGGATTGCGTCTACAAAATATAATTTATTAAGTAATCTATTTAACATGTTTGCCTCTAATGAATGAACAACTTGAGCGGCTCAGGACTGTTTTGCACATTTATTTACCATATTTCACTGGCAGCTTTTAACTGTCGGCTTCAGACACAGACAGCAGCAATGTTCAAGGCAGAGACATTAGCAAAACTAAAGGCAACGGAGTGAACAGATATTTCCTGCTCAAGTAAACTTAATTTAAAAAAAAAAGAAACAAGAGCAAAAACCTACATCAAGCACCAAATCTCTTCTTTGCCAGATATTGGCAGTTAATTGGATCAGTGATCCGAATCATAGAACCATGATCATTTACGTTTTAAGCTCAACCGCCTCCAGGTCGTCCAAAATGCAGCGGCCTATTTTTTATAACTGGGACTAAAAACGTGACCACTTAACTCCTGTACTGTTACATCTGTTTATCTCCTACTGACTTCATCTGTTATTTTCTTTTTATGTTTTCCACAGCTTTAACTGTTTTAAAGATATTCTCCAATGTGGTGTTTCTTCTGGTTAGGTTCAGATTTGTTTGCATGTGTTAGTGTAAGACATTCTTGACTGACATATAGCAAAGTTAATATTGTTATAATCTGCATTGCAAATGTGAGTAAATCACATGCAACAGTTGAAGTTTAAAAAAACAAACCCATAAATGGTTGAAGGAAATTGCAACCATCTGAAATGTTAAGACACGTTGCCAAATATAATGTCAATTGCACTTGAACATGTCGGGTGCAGTCAAAATCCAACCAAAATGTACTTTTTGTTATAAAAAGTGCAAGGTTTTTTTTTTTTTTTTTTTTGACACAACGATCTACAAGTGACAGCTTGTCCTACCTTTTTCAAGACGCCTTGGTTAACTTGAAACCATAGCCTTTGTAAGACCAGCTCATCCACACCATCCTCATCTAAACACTATTCAAAGGAAAAAGTAACATATTCAAGACTGCTAATAATTCTAACAAGGAGAAACAAGATCATGTCACTATTTCAAGCTCCAGGTAAACTAATTAAAATGGTTCTTACCATTTTGCTGATGTTTGACAGTTTAAATATCTCCTCGTGATGAACTCTGACAGTGTAGTTGATGGGAAAGTAGTGCTTCTGTAGAAAGAAATAATTAAAGAATCAGCATTTTATTTTTAAAATGCAATGTTTATCAGAACTCATCTTCGGTATCCTTTTGCCACAAGTTCACTTCTCAACATCTGTACCATCTGATCAGGGATTTTTTTTTTTACTGAAACATACAGAATGGCAGGTGCAAAAAAATACTGTTTTAAATTACACAACCTCTTAAGCCCCAGAAACTTTTCTTCAAAAATCCCATACACGACAAATAACGCTTTTCTAAGCTACTACATGACCTACATGGCAAATTTTTGTTCAGATTGAAGTAGGACCCTTAATGAGTAATGGAAATTTTGGAAATATATATAAAACTGAGTGACGATAAATCATGTTTTAAAAACAGAAAAAAACTGGAGATTTATATCAAATATAAAACCAATTCTCATTAGCGAAGGCTATACAAGCAGAAATAATTGAACTAATGTATGAACATTAATTGTAGCAAGTTTGGTGATAATAATAAGCATTTGGCCAAAGATACACATGTTTTTGTACAAAAAATGTGACTAAAAAAGACCAAGCTTACAGAGTTGTCGACTTTTGCCTCTCTGACCATAATAGCCTGGTGTGTTTGCTGAAGTCTTTGGTTCTGACTTTGTGTTGGCTACCGTTTTAGCTGAGTTGCTTAGGATTAGGATAATTCTTTACAACATTTAGACCCGTGAGAGTCGCGGAAGCTGAAGCTGCCCCCGGCGAGACAGTTGGGGATGAAGAGGTTAAAAAGTGAAACTATGCAAACTAACCAGTGTCTGGTCTACACATACTCAAACAGTAGTGCGAGTATCAGCTTCAACTTCAAAGCAGTGAATCATTTCAGTGAACATATTAATATGGTTAAAATATCATGGTATTCCTGGTAACTGCTCAATGTCAAGAAAAATACCCACAACCAATCATTTACATAGGGCTCTACTCTCCCATGCGCGTAAGTCCAAAAAGCCACGCAGCAGCGCTGTTTTTGGCTGCGTGCTATTCTCCCCCTGTACTTAAGTCAGTCACTGTGCGCCTCCATCCCAGTTACGCACTCTGGGGGGAGCGAACCTGAAATGTGGGCGTTCCCATTCAAATCTGGCCTTGCGCGTATTCTCCCATCTGCTTAAGTTCTCATCCTCCTACACGCTTCTGTACCTGGGATAAGTGCAGCGCCCCAATGAGGTGAATCATTATATTGCACTGGAAGTATGGACTTATTACAATTGAAGCCACACGGACTGTGTGAAAAAACTCCTGGAAATAATCTATCCAAACTGACAATGTCGTGCAGTCACGGGAGTAGGGGGAGTCACACGAGCAAGCCAAAGGATTGACCATCAGCATTTCTAATATGTTCACATTTACCAGTTCTAAACAGGACAAAATGTGTTACATTTAATTATATTTTATACGTGCCGTCCACTCCTTGTCCTGGAAGGCGGTGCGTCGCATATCTGATCAGCTGTTTGTGTGCAGAGGTGCACGCGTCGGCTGCTACAGCTCGTTTACAAGGAAACTCTGACAGACGTCAGACTGATGAGGCTATTTAACACTGTGTATAACATACAGCCACAGTTTGATCAACTACAAGAGTAAATAACAAGTGAAACATTGATGACAGAGGGTGATGACTAATGCACGCTGATCATTTCTTAATGCAGGAATGTAAGAAGTTAATAGAAGCAGACTTTCCACACAATCAAACCTTAATCTGGTGTTAATATGAGGAGAAAACTGTGGCTCAGAAAGAAAAATGTGTTCGATCTTCACCCTACAGTAATCTGATCAAATCAACCTTTGTTAATCAACGAAGGTGTTTCAAATTAAAAGTGCGCTTTATCATTTGCACAGATTTCAATGACATTTACAAGCATTGGGAAAACTCTATGTTCTGTGATTTCTAGACAGCCCAAAAATAATGACATCATGGCCCAGTCCGCCTCCTTTGCTTCAGACCTCCTTCATTCACAGACTACGCGCTTTTGGTTGATTTGCCCGCGGTGGGCGTGTCAGGAGCCTGGACCAGAGAATACGCACAGGAGAGAGGCACATAACTGCAGGCGTGTAAAAAAGCTCTAAAGTCCAGACTGGAGAATAGGGTCCATTTTGAACAAACCATTAAGGGAAGAAACGCTGACGGAATCTGGGAACAACCTAAATCCAGTCAGTTACAGGGACTCATGTTGTTGATTTTCTTTTCTAAGATGAGTCAGAGTCACAGCAAATTTGGACTTCAATTAAATTTTTTCAAAATGTCTGTTTTTTATTTATTTTTATGCCTTTGTTGTGCATTCATTCATGAAGATTTTAATGTCCCAAAAGGTTGAAAGATATTTATCTCATACTTGAGGCATATTATTATTATTTTTAACAAATTACAGATCTTTCTTTTTTTTAAGCCTTGTTCAAATCCTATTTGAGAATTCAAGGAAAAACCAAATTGTGTATCTACCTTGTTTGATTAGGTCAAATAGGCGCCTATCTGTCAGAGATACAGTAGATGAATAATCAATGAAGGTGTGTTTGGTTATTTTCTTTCAAACAATATTAAAAAAAAAAAAAAGATATTGTTGTCTCACCATGTACCGTCGCCTGTAGCTGAGGCTGTTGTTGAGCGTCCTTAAGGGGGTGCACATGCTAGCAGATGTTGGGGCCATCAGAATGGGAGCTATTAGTAACAAGCCTGTAGGGGTAAGAATAAGAGAACATTAGAGTGGCTTCTCAAGACAATGTAGATACTGTGAATAGTGACTGAATAAATATGCCAGTTGATGGTTGGAACTAATAAAATAGATCATATGCATCCATTTAACAACAAAACAATAATAATAAAAACGTGAAAGCCATTCCCACATAAACGTGGTCATTTTAGTCTGAAGCTACTGCAGCCGTGTCGAGACGATGGAGTCAAAACAGAAAAGTGGATTGTGGGACGGAAACAGGGTAATAATCGTAATTAAATTGCAATTGAGTTTAGATAATTGACTTTTTTATTGTAATTGCCATGAAAATTATATAAAAATTGTCAATTATAATTGAAACGCAAAACTGGGGAACCATATGTAGTTAACAATTATTAAAATTTGTTTGATATCAAGCTTTCCCACATTTTACCTTTAAAAAAAATTGAAATCGAGGGGTATACTGACACAAAAAAGGCTCAGACGCCCACACCAAAACTATTAAAACCTATATGTTCATTGATTAGAAAGTGTAACAAGTAGAGGTGTTGAAAAAAAAAAAGACGTTTCGGTGATATATAAACCTGGGCATGTTGACCAGCTTGTGTTTTTTTCCATAAAATCTAAAAAGAAAATACTAACTTTCTGCATTTATTTGTTGTTCTTGGCGAGGGGTCTGCAACCTGCGGCTCTGGAGCCTCATGTGGCTCTTTGACTCTTTTGCAATGGCTCCCTGTAGCTTTAAAAATATTAAAACAATGAATTGTTCTTAAAGAGGGTATTGATGATTAATGACATTAACTACAAATAAAACTCTGATAAAACAATAGATCACATTGTCCAATAACTCTGCCAAATTCCTACTTCACCTCTGAAACATCTACAGAGCACCAACTGTCCTGCACCTGTGGTTAACCTTAAGTTTAAAATCCCTGTAAAGATAACTAAAATAACAAAAAGAGTGGTGAATGATTTATTTAATTGCCAACATGCCGGCTTAATATGCATGCTTGATATGTTGCAAGAAATTAAAAATGTGACATCGCATGATCATGTGTTCTCAAATTCAAGTTATTTTATGTAGCCCTTCAAATCCATTAACTTATAAAATGATTAGATTTTATTTTAACTGTATAGAATTTTATACACTGTATTGTCTTCATTGAGAACGTATTTTTTTGGCTCCGGAAGGATTTTAATCCAGGCGAGATGAGGCAAAGTGGCTCCTTTGAGAGTAAAGGTTGCAGACCCCTGTTCTAGGCATATACCTTAGTTAAGTTGCACTAAAGTCATGTTGCACTAAAGTCAAAGTTGGTTTAAAAGCCACAGGCAGATTGTATGTTATTTTTTCATTTTAAGTTGTTGGCACATGGCATGTTAAAGCCAATGTTTTGAGTGTAAAATATGCCAATAAAATATGTTTCATACATAATGTTCTCAAGGTGTACAAATTTACAGATTAGTTTTTCTTCAGTCATATATTAAAAAAATATTTGTAATCGTATCACCAAATGCCAGGCAATACACATCCCTAGTAACAAGGTAACCAAGAGATAGGAAAGAAATTAGATGATACAGTAGATATTTGTATTTAGTGTATTTTACAGCTGATTTAGGATCAGTTATCATAAGAGATGCTAACAGAAAGCTAACACAAGAGGAAGGTTAACTTTAATTCGGTTATTTATTTCAGGCTCAGTAATCGTGATTTATTGTATTCAAAGTTTAGTAATTGAGAACGTAATCGTAATTGACTTTATGAGGATAAAAAAATGTAATTGTAATTGGAACAAATTCCGGTCACTGTAATGGTAAATGAACATGGGTAATTGAAAACTTAAATGTAACTGAAAAATGTGATTGACCTCAACCCTGGACGAAACATCCAGAAAAACAAGAATTGCTGAAAAATGAGCAATGAGGGAGTGTGTGCCCAGAGAATGGCTATGTTCCTGGCCATCTAAAGGCTGTGTGTGTGTATGTGTGTGTGTGTGTGTGTGTGTGTGTGCGTGCGTGCGTGTTTCGTTTTGCCTGTAATATATGGGAAGAAACAAGGAAACTTCACCATTTGTTCCTGGGGTTTACTATGACTGGAAACATGCCAGTGAGCTCAAAACAGAACATCTCCAACATATTATTTCTCATTGTAATTGCAAATAAGAAAACACTGATGCACAATGGCCACGTTTACATGGGAGCTTTAATTCCTGCTTAATTAATAACAAAAGTGAAATCCTCTTTAAACTGACCTTGTAAACCCTTAATTCCGAATGCAAATGTAATTCCGAATTAAACTTAAATCCGAATTAAGTGGCTGGTTTATTCCAAAATGAATTCAGAATTAAATAATTGCTAGTGTTCCATGTTTTTAGTACTGTATTATAACTAAATAACACTGTAGTGATTCATTAACTACCATCAAACCAACCAATCGCCATTATTCACAGGATGAACAAAGACCTATTCAATAGGCTCAACAGTACACATATACTGTACGTAGAGTTTAATAACTCATATGCATTCATCTGCATACAACTGTTTTATTTGCAAAAAATAAATAAATCTAACAACACTTGTATCAATATAGAAAACATATTTCTGTTACTTGTCGCAACATTTGAGCATCATGAGGTATATTTTTAACAAATATTAAAGAATTAAAAAAAATCAATGTTCAGTGTATCTTTTGTTTAGCAAACCAGACTACTTTAATAAATATCTTGCATTAGATTGCTGCTTTTGGTATGAATTATGAGGATAATACTGTATCTATGCTTGCTGTAAGATCCTGCTCTCTGAGCACGTGTTGTCATGGTAACAGCGTGTGATCTGATGTAACTCCAGCTGTGATCCCAATGACCCTACATTTATTCTTTGATATTGGAAATGGCTTAACCTTGATCTTATTTGTGATATGCATTGAGTTGTTTGTTTATGTGCTGTTCCTGAGCTGTAAATCCTGTTGAGATGCAGGTGATGGATTTGACATGATGGTTTTAACATTTATGGGAGGGGTTATGATTCATATAAAAGTGCCAACCCAGCTCACAAATAAGAGGTTTTATTCAATACACGACAACCACTTAAAACAAGTGCTGCAGACGTATTTTATAGTTGCCTTACCTAAAGCAAAACCAGAAAAAATCCCTTCATAATGGTTTTGCTACAGTGATATACATCCCTTTAGCCTCATTCAGAGGCCCAAAGTTGAAAAAGTTCTGTTTCCTCCTTCCCTTGCTATTCCACATTATTTAAAAATGGGCAAGTTGGATTTTTCTTGTGTTATGACGTCACATTGCGGAAACTCCTTCTCCTGATAATCCTGGCTCCTCCTACCCTATAAGAATATGAGCTCCTCCCTCTCAGACTACCTCACAGGTCAAACAAACATAGCAAGGGTTAATATTACAGTTAATATCACAGTTAATATCTTTACGTTCAGTATATAGATAAAATGAAGAGCGCTCACAATCAGTTTCACTTTTAGTAGCCGTTATACCACCTCATATTAACTTTTTATGGGATGATCTGACATGTTTGGGACCAAATGCAACACAGCAGTCAGACAAAACAATGGACTAACGTCTTAAATGGACGATTCCTGTAAGGTGAGGAGGAGAAGGAAGACTCTTAATGATTTACTGCTGCTGCTGTGATAAATGCACACGTTGAAGTAGCGTGTATGTGTTTACATATGCATATGAATGAATGCCCAAAAAACATTAGGAGTGCTCTTAAAAAGACTTTTCAGTAGGCTAAAACTACATAAAATAGGCGAGTTTGGGAAAATAAACTTCAAATGCCACGTTTTTGGGGTTCTTAGAACATTGGAGATGGGTGAAAAACAGCATAATTGAAGCCTTAATCATGTGTTCACCCCCTGGTGGTTGGCTGACTACTGGGGTTGAGAAAGTGCCTGGTTTTAAATGTAAAAATCGCAGACAAGTCACTTTTTGAGCAACTCTACACAAACAGGCTGATTTGTGGCCTACTTATGCATATTTATGAATGGGCGTGTCTATAGACGGGACAATGACTTCCTCCTCCCCGCATGGTGACGTAGGGACAGAGGACAGCCCACCTTCCTCCCACCCACACGAGACAGAGCGTGGGGGCTGGGCATTCGCCAGTACATATATCGGACACACAGGACGCTGAAATGCTCACCTTCGTGGGTGTGTCCGTTTACATGTCAATCATGGCAGAGAGCTTCGTGGAGGCGCGGCTTCTCCAGCTCAGTGCCACGTCAAATTCGTCATCAAAGTGGGAACTAAGAGATAATGCTAACCACTTCCTTAAAGGTATAGACCAAGTAAAAAGAACACATCTTACTGTCATAAAGCCACACAGAGCCATCATTTTGTTTATGGTCAGATTTAACACTTGTATGGAAGGATAAAAGATAAACATGTCACACATTGTGTGAAATGTTAGCATAAATAATAATGTCACTATTCATCCGTCCAAACTTGTGAAACGCATTATTTTTTAATTATATTTCACGTGTTCAGAAGACAAAGCTGGTCCCATTAGACTAATGTTTTCTAAGCAAAATGTTGTAGTCGGACAAAGGGGGTACGTGGATTCAGAAATAAGAGAAAGGCGGTACTTGAGCCAAAAGAGCTGCACCAACGCTCGCAGGACAGCTGGGGCGGTGATTGTGCGGAGCGGAAAAGCCTCTGGAAACCGGGTAGCATAATCACACACTACCAGGATGTACTGGTGTCCTGCACTGCTCCTCACCAGAGGACCCACAATGTCCATAGCAATCCTGCGGAACGGAGTCGAGATGACAGGGAGAGGTTGCAAGAAAGCACGGTCTGACTTACGGGCAGGGCATGTTCTTTGGCATGTTGGGCATGTTGCACAATATTGTTGGACGTCTGTGTACATAGTAGGCCAATAGAAGCGTGAACTGATGCGTAAGTATGTCTTGTGGCGACCTAGGTGTCCAGACCATGGAACAGTGTGTGCAAGGTGCATGATAAGTGCTCTACACATAACAGGTACTACCAGACGTTTGTGGTCATTACAAACAGCATACAGCACATCATTGTCCATAATAAAAGTTTCTTTCCCCACACAGTTTTCTTTTGCCTCCCCAACAACCTTGGAAAACACATTTTTTAAAGTATCATCTTCCCTTTGCAGCAAAGAAATGTATTCAGGCACATTCCACAACATATCTGACTGTAAAGTGTCTGGCTCTACCAGCCTCAGTTGCTTCTCACAGCGGCCCTGGCGACGGGACTTTATTGGGCCCTTCGTTCCACCATCAAACAGACTATGGTCAAAGTCTGCGAACGGTTTAATGCACGGGTCATCAGTGGACTCTGTGGTGTCCTGCTCACGCAGACCACTGTTAAGGTCTGGGAGTGGTTGGGCACTCACTTTAGTCATGGACCGAGTTAAAACAGGACAGGAGACAACACTGTTAATATTCATTGTTTCCCCAAAAACAGTTTGCTTATTCTCTCCCAGCAAGTCTAAAAGGATAGGTAAGTCCACACCCAGAAGAGCTGCAACAGGCAATCTCTCAACGACACCAAAGTTTATAAGATAGGGCTGGTCATCTATAGTCAATGTGAGTTCAGCTGTCGGGTAAGGGTGCTTATCCCCATGCACACATGTCACTTCCTCTTGCTGGCTATAGTCCAGACAGCCCACAGGGACCATATCCTGTCGAATTAAAGACTTGCAACTTCCGCTGTCCAAAAGTGCAGTTACTTTTTGTCCATTTACAGTCACAGTTTTGTAGCAGTGTAACCGCTCACCCTCATCTCCTGCTTCAGGTCTGGGTGCATAACAGGCAACCAGTCAGGTTTGTCTTCTTAATGGGCAACAGATGCTTTATGACCCGGTTGCTGGCAATAAAAGCAAACAAAGTCCTTACCAGATCCTCGTTGATTTGGGGCAGAGTAGGGGTTACCTCGTGGCTCCTGGCTCACCGACTCCCTCCTCCCTGGCTGATGCTGAGGTAGTGGTGGTGGTCTAGGTGCTGCACCACTAGCCCGTGAAGCTGGTCCTCTTCTGGCGTTGAGGTACTGGAGAGCCAGTTTGCCAGCTAGCTGCAAGCCCATCCACGGTCGTGTTCCTTCACCCAGGTCCTCACCTCCGGGGATAGCACGCGAAGAAGGTGCTCCAGGATGACGATTTCACCGACCTCCCTTGGTGTGCTGCTCCGGATGAATCACAGCGTCAGTAGAGTCCCTTTAGGCGATGGTAAGTCTCCGTGGGGTTCTCTCCTCCTGGCACGATCGTCGTCCGGAACTGCTGCCTATAGGTCTCTGGTGAGATGTCGAACTTCACCAGCAACGCTGCCTTCAAGTCTCTGTAGCAGTGAGCCCGCTCTTCATCCATCGCCGTGTAGGCCTCCAATGCCTTCCCCGACAGAAGCGGAACAAGCCGGCACGCCCACTCACTCTCTGGCCAGTTCCAGGTTTTGGCGATGCGTTCAAAACGCAGGAGATAGTTTTCAATGTCCTCCCCTGTGTTAAAAGGGGGTATTTTGGGGTCACTGTAGTACCTGTGGTCAGGTCTTTGCTCCTCAAGTCTGCTGCTGGTACTGGTGCCGAAAGGCGGATGCTTCTGCCGACGTTTGCCGATGACTTGGCGCTGGTGTGGGCAGGTCAAAACCTGGGACTGCTGGCGGTCAGCGTACTTGGTGTCACAGGTAAGCTTGAGCTGCTGACACAGTGGCACGTGAAGGTGGTTGGTTGCTCACCGGAAGGCCAGCTACTTATGTTGCAAGCTCTCTCAACAGTCCTTCTTCTCTCCTGGTTTGTGCTTCCAGGAAGTCTCTAATCAGAGTCATCAGCTCAGGCTCTGGCTGACCCACTGACAGTTGTGGCTAACCCCAGCTCCACCTTCTCCTTCATCCCCTCAGATGATGATGGTGGGACAGACTCCCATGCTGGATCACCAAACTGCTGCATCCTCCTCTTGCTGCTTCCATCTGCTGAGACCGGAGTCCGGTGCGCTGTCTTGGCAGACGCACGCTTTTCTTTCGACTTGCCATATCCCACTTCTGACACCAACTGTTGGCGGGGTTCGACATTTCGTTGAAAAAGAAGAACCACGACCATCCATATGGCAAGTCGACTTTCATTTATTTTTCCAAAAATGGTGCCGGTGCTCAATATTTACAGTGGAACACAAATATTTACATCAAGAAAAAAAAAACACAACCTGGTCCCCAGCTCTACTTCCAGCTGAGAGGCTTTCAGAAATGTTTCAGGTACAATTGCTCCCACATGCACCCTCAGAGAAAGACTGCCCTCTATGCAGCTTCCTACACTGCTTTTAACAGGTTAGCCCCTCCCATGGGTGTGGTTTAAATTAAACCAAAAACAATTATTAAGGAATACAAACAAAAAAATATTCACATCCTTTTCAATTGCTCCCACATGCACCTCCAGAAAAAGACTGCCCTCTATGCAGCTTCCTACACTGCTTTTAACAGGTTAGCCCCTCCCATGGGTGTGGTTTAAATTAAACCAAAAACAATTATTAAGGAATACAAACAAAAAAATATTCACATCCTTTTCAAATGATAACTGATTTTCTAATAAACAAATGCATTTTTCACATCACATCCTAAATTAATCCCCATATAAATGCAAAAACAATTAAGACAAAATAACCCCTGATCACATGATCTCCCACCCTGCGCTACTGCCTTACATAATCCCTTAGTTAACTCCGCCCCGTTTTGTCCGCCAGCTGCTCAGAGGCGTCATGTCACCGGTAAGAGTTTCCGTGTGTGTGTGTGAGAATGTGTGAATGTTTGTGCAGCAGGTGAAGCCTAGAACAGTCAAGTGTGCACCCCTGGCTGACTCTAGCAACAGTTGGGGAAGAAGGAGATTAGTTAAATGCATGATGTGAGGAGAAATACGGAGGGGAGAAAGAGAATGTGTGTGACGTGTTTGTGTGTGTGTGTGCGTGCGCTGCTGCTCGGTTAGTGACGGCGCTGCTCCGTCACAATCAAAGTTGAGAGTCTGAGTTTATGATAATCTGATTTAACAACACTTCTGAACATAATATTCAAAACGTTTAGGAACCATCTGTATTGAGTTTTCTCAAAGAAATCACAACCACAGTGGAAATAAAAACGCAATTAAAAATTTCTCTCTCATCTACACTCCATCAAAAATAAATTAAAAATGATATAATATAATAATACAGTGCGACACGCTCGGTGAGAAAGAGACATTTAAAATTCACGTCTGAAATGTTGAAACAGCTTTTTAGACAGCTACATGCTGGGTGAAATATATCATTGTTTATGACAGGATTTTTGTTTTTTGTAACAAATGCGACAAACTGTTAAAGTGAAATAGGTGGTGTGTAACATAAAAGGGAACAACCTGGGGACTCATACAGCTGTTTTAGCAGTTAATGATTCATATTTCTAAAAGCTGATGTACTTAAAAATCATCGGAAAGCTTTGCTGCTTTTACAAAATAAAATTAAAAAAAACCCTCACATCTGCAGCTTATCACCATGAAAAGTCTTTACATCCAAGACATTGAATTTTATGAAAAACTTGAAGCTTTCGATTAAACCCTTTGTGTCCTTGGAAAAAACACGCCGTGCCTTCTTAACACATGAAAAAGATTCAAGAGACACTCAACAGAGAAACACACGCAGAAACACACACGTGTGGTTGCCAGTGCTTACATAGCAATGTAAGCAAAAGTAAATAAAATAAAAAAATAAGGACAGTAAAAAGTGAGGATTCCATCCTATATAAGAAGGAATAAAATGTCCCTTTAAGTCCACTGGGTTTGTGCTTTTACTGTTTAGCGCACGCACACACCACACACACACACACACACACACACACAGAAACTCACAGAATAAAGGCTAGCAGCAGCTGTTACCTTTTTCTCTCACACGGATTAAGTGAAAGTGCTGCTGCACATCTGGAATTATTTCTCTGGAAAAAGCTCAAACTATAGTGTGTCTGTCATGATATCAGCCTCTACATGGGATAAAAGATGGATGCAAATATCAAATATTTTACTATAGTTTCTAAGAGCTTCTGTCAAACAAATAAACATTTTTCAGACGTGTGTATTCACTTACAACTGTACTTAATTGTTAGCCAGTGGCTAATTTCCATCTGTTGTCCCAAATGGGGGTGGGGTCACAAAGGGGTCACAAGGGGCTGTGGTCACATGTGGCTAAACACAAAATAAGACTGTAAACCATACACAAATGCCAAAAGTTCATAATGCCAACACACAGGTTAATTCATTTCATACATACATGTCTTTTTAATGTGTTTCCTCATCAGTAAATATGGAACACATGGTAGCCCTTAGCGAAAAGTAGTTTATATCAAGTGTACTACAAGTACACTTATTTTATACTAAAACTGAGGCAGTATACTTGGAGTGTGCTTTTTATATACTATATTTTATATACTTAAGAAACGTAAAGTGAAGGATACTTAGCTTATACTGAAAAAGTATAAACAATAGTCTAAGGACTAAGTACATTAATACTTAGACTTACACTTATACTTTAAGACTAAAGCTTATACTTGTGCTACAAGTATACTTATTTTGTACTAAAACTGAGAGAGTATACTTGAAAGTGTACTTTTGTAAACTTAAAAAGACCTTATAAAGTATACTTTAATAAACTAAAATGTGGACTAGAAGTATATACTTAGTACACTAGTAGTATATAGATGAGTGTACGTGCTGTATACTTGAAAGTATACTTTTATAAACTTAAAATGCTCCAATTTAGTCCGAAGAGTAATAAATTAGTATACTTTCTAGTACGCTATACAAGTACATGGTCATTATATACTTGCTATACTCCAACCTACATCTGTGTCCCTCCTGTCTTATGATTATTTTTAATTAGCAAAAGAAGAGTCAGAGAATTGAGGAGGAAACTTATAAAAGGTCAGAGGAAAGCAAAGTTGAGATGGTAAAGCCCCCAGAACAGCTATTTAAACCGGTCTATCACATGAAGTTTAAACATCTACACAGATCTTATCGTCCTCACATTCAGCCACGTTAGAGTTTATTAGCTAAACTTTTGTTAGATGAGAAACCTTCTTTGAGTTCTATATGTTACACCCAGTCTGTCATTGCCCGATTAGATCTCTAAAGCTAAGCAGGTCTGGGCTTGGTTAGAGTTGGATGGGAGACCACTGAGAATTCCAGTGCCACAGTGCAGTTAGGGGTGGGAAAAGCTGGGTACTCACGATGCGATGCAAGCTCACAATAACGGTTATCTTAAGATATGACGAACTGCGATTATCAATAAATTGATTGCAAATCAATCTACAATGTTCTATGACATAAGAAAAAAAAAGATTAAGTGAAATTTTTTTTTTAATTTTATATCTCTGAAAGACAATAAATTGAAAAAGTGTCCTATGAACAGTGACACTATTTTAGTGCAACATTTCTGTAAATAAGTGTCAACATACCAATGTAAACCAATAAGTATCTCCAATAGTGCTTTCTGTAAACAACAAATAGGGTCTTTCTTACCAGTGACACCATTATAGTGCAATATTCCAGTAAACAATATATTGGTTTCTTCAACATTTCTGTGAAGACCAACCTGAACATTTTAGTGAAAAAGCAGAAAAGGTTTTGAAAGGAAAAAAAATTAAAAATCGATACTTAGCGGGAGAATATCCATAATAGATCGTGCGGAAAAATATTGCGATATATCGCCCTATCGTGATATCGTCACACTCCTAGTTCCAGTGGCATCTTTCATTGTGTCCTTGGGCAAGGCACTTCACCCACATTGCCTAGTATGAATATAGTGTGTGAGTGAGTGAGTGTTGGTGGTGGTCGGAGGGGCCGATGGCGCACTATGGCAGCCTCGCTTCCGTCAGTCTGCCCAGGGCAGCTGTGGCTACAATAGTAGCTTACCACCGCTAAGTGTGGAGTGAAAGAATAATGCATTAATTCTGTAAAGCACATTGAGTGTCTATGATAAAGCACTATATAAATGCATTATTATTATTATTATTATTTGTTTTTGGATCAATTTAAACGTTTTTTTCTTTTTTACATTTCTGTGTTATTTAATCAGCTCAATTGCCGTCTTTCTTTCTTTTTGTGTCAAAAACTGACCTGTGTTCCTTTTTATTTGTAATTCATTGTCAATAAAAAGTCAGACAGTCTGTATAAATACCACGTTCAGACGCAATATTTTTTAAGCCATATTAATTCAACTTTTTTGTAAATCAAATCTAAGTACTGTATTTTCCAGGGTGTAAGTCCCTACTTTTTCCAATAAAAATTGAGGAAGTGACTCAGAAAAACAACCTCTCCATGGAGTTTTTGCATTATCTTCTAATAATAATGTGGTTTCTGAATCACTTCGTGTAAAAGTGAAAGCAAACCGATTTCTAACTTAGCTAGGAAGTCCGGAGAGCCTGGTTTCTGAAAATAAATTGGTAACTAACTATGCGTGAAGATCCACCATCCAGAACCACCATATCAAAACAGAAAAGCAGACTGTGAGAATACTGTATGTACAATGAATGTATTATTATGAGTAGTGTTATTATTTACCGGTAGCTTACTGTATATGTAGAGGTGAAAGTAACAGATTACTCAGTTACTGTAACTCAGTTGCTTTTATGGGTACTTTTTTGAATATATTTATAAATCAGTCATTTTACTTGTACTTATATGTTTTAAAGGAAGTAAAGTAATTTGTTACATTTCTACACCCAACTGTTACTGAGTAAATTATTATTTTCTGTTTTAAAATGATCAACGGACATTGTGAAACTACACAAAATTAAATGTCCAGACAACAACCAAATGCATCACATCATAGCCGACCAATCAGATTCAATGTAATGTACGACGCAAAAACAGCATTGAATGTAGGTTTTTTTTTTTGTTTTAGATTTCTTAAATGTAACTATACTTAGAGCCTGAGATTTTGTTTTATTTAAAAAAGAATTGTACTTTTTGACAAACCTTTTATTTTATACAGATGCTTTTGTGGAAAATAATTTAAGTTCCAATTGTGCAACATTTGGTCTTTTCCTTTCTAAGTTTATACATGAGATGTTTACTGTATGCAAGGGAACAACAATAAATGTAGGGGGTGAAAATAACTACGGTATTAACTTTTACTTTGAATACTATTTAATGGAGCAACCTTTTACTTGTACTTGAGTATTTTATGTATGATTTAGTTGTACTTGTATTTGAGTACAATTTCAATCCAGTAACAGTACTTCTACTTAAGTAGAATATATAAGTACTCTTTACACCTCTGGCTATATGTAACCTGCTTACAAGTAGTGATGTAACGATTAATCGTAAGGCAGTTAAAAATCGATTCATAGGTATCAAGGTTCACATCGATGCTGTGAAAATTGAATCGCAGTACTTTTTTTAACCAGAAGTCATGGCGGCGGGCGAAATCTTTTAATACTTTCTTTCTAGCCGCCTTCTACTCCTAAACATATTCATAAATGATTATTTACTCCTTTAGCACCAAAAGAATATCTGTAATATTACGTGAATATCTGTAAAATCACGTTTTTCTATCAACCCTGTCTGCTAGCATAGCATCTCTTCTTCACTGCACTTAGCTGCATGCCAACCGACCACTGGGTTACCATCGCCCTCTGCTGGTTCAAACAAATATCTGACGCAAAGACAGTGCAGACTTTTTTTTTTTTTTAAGGTCCAATTGTTAAGGCACAAAATACATTTTCAGTTGCACTTTAAAAAAAAAAAAAAAAAACTATGATGCAGTTTTGTATTGTTTACGATGGAACCAGAATTTAAATGAATAGGCTTCTTCATTTGTATTATTCCTTTATTTCATTCAAGTTGTTTGAATAGTTCATCAAGGGATTCTTTTGACAATGAAAAATAAAAGGAAAATAGTACAGTATTTTCTAGTTTTTTTCCCCCAAAAAAATAAAGGAATATTTTTCAGTCATTTAAGTACTGTCCCATTTTGTAAAATGAATCGTGAGAGAATCGTATCGTGAACCCAGTATCGTGAATCGAATTGTATCGGGAGTTCAGTGAATCGTTACATCCCTACTTACAAGTGTAGGATACTTAGACTTAGTTAGTAGGTAGACACACACACACACACACACACACACACACACACACACACACAGCCTCATTGAGAGGGGTCAACGGAAACAACGATAAAACCTTTGGAGCAGAAAATGGTTGAAAATTGAGGTAAAAGCACCTTCCCCTTACTAGTAACTTATAAACTGTTGAAGAGAACATTGAAATGTATAAAGTCAGATGCTTCAAGCTCTAATTGGTTCCTGAGCGGTCTGTTGTGAAGGAAACATGCAGGGAGAACCCTGATCAGGCTTGTACCGTAACATACTCGGCCAGAACGTAGACAGAGCGTGGAATGTCTGCACTCATCAGAGCTGTTATATTCGAGCGCACTGCCTGCCACGTAGTAGTTTCCAGTGAAATTCTACATTCCCCACAATCCTTTGGGCTTCTCTGTAGTCCATGTACTCTTTCAGGGATGTGTTTTAAAGGTGTCGGTTCGTTCGTAGCTCGTCTGCCAGTTTCTACTCAAAGCTCGTCTCTAGCTGCGTTTCCATTACCCTTGGAAATGCGCAAAATCTAAATAGCGCAATAAAAACTGGTGATGGAAATGCCTGAATTTCGAAAAAAAAAAAAAAAAAAACAAACAAAAAAAAATAAAAAACACTCAAATATCGCTAAAATGTTATTACGCTTTAATAAGAAGCTATTTCAGACGTTTCGACATTCAAATGTGTCGCAAAAGTGCTATGGAAACACTTTTACCACAAATATATGTCACAGAACGTGAGGTATATGGTCACATGATGTGAGGTACCTGGTCACATGACCACTTCTCTCTGAGAAAACATGGCGCGGTACGTGTAGACAGAAGAGGGGACCGAGACATTTCTTAGCATTAGACTTAAGAATGATTAGTGCCACATTAGACGTGAAACAACAAAGGAATGCAGAGTGTTATAAGGAGGTTCTGAGTGTCCATCTTCCTGCAGCAAAGTCTCGCGAGAATAGATTTTACGGGAGTTAAGAGGCTCCCACCCAAAACGACGTTCAATGGAAATATGTTCAAAGCACAATTATAGTTTGTCAACATTTAGAAATATTGCTTTTATTTTGCCAAAATCTGTAATTCCCTTTTATGTATGTCTTTTAAACTTTTGCTTTCCCCTTTTTTTAGATTTTGTTCATTGTTTTTCTTTGTTCTGTTCTGTTTTGTTCTGTTCTGTACTGTTTTGTTTTTTGGTGTTTCTTGACTTATTTAATTAATATATATATATAAAAAAATTGCAGTGTATTTTCGATGACAAATGGTCATCTGTTTCAGGCGATGAAAGAGAAATTGAGTGTCCTGGTCCTTGGTAAACCCAGTATTAAAAGACTTTGGTTTCTACAGTTAGCGAAACACGCTAGCAGCTGCCCAATAACAGCGAAAAAAATGTACACAACAAGCAGTAAATCAACTGTTGTGCAAACATTAAGAGGTAGAAGGTGAAGGTGTTTGTATATGGTTGTAAAACTGAGCAGAATAAAGTGAAACTAGCAGAGCCAGAACCAGAGCCTTCAGATTAGCTGAAGCCAAGATCTATAAGCTTAGAAACATGCATTTGGGTTACAATAGTGTATATTTTGTTAAAATAGTCAGTGTAAGCTGCTAATGACATAGTTAAAGTTAAAGTTAGAGTTTTTCCTCAATTTTATCTCAACTTTTCACTTTCTTCAATCTTTTCACGTTTTCAGAATGTGGCACAGATGGATCCATGAGGTTAAACAATAGAGATGATTGTCCACTTGAACTATTCACATCTGATCTGACAAGTCTGATTTACATATGACTGATGAAACGTGTTGTGTTAAAAATTACTTTAGATTATTGGCATTTCTCTGTATTAATTAGCAATTTGGCTTTTGGTCAGATTGTCAACAAGATTGTCAACAAGTAATTTCTGGACATAACTGGACTGCTTTATAAACAATGCCAATGAAAACAGCCACAATGTCAACAAAGGAAAACAAAGTAATTGCTAACGAAACAAATTGCAGTACATTCCGGAACTGTTTCGACACAACTGCTCTCACAAGCACGCTGCTGCTAGGAAAGCATTCTGTGGTGTGACTTTGGCATGAAAAATTTGAGACATTTTGAATATGAGAAAGTCACAGCGGCAGGCAGTTGAAACCCAAAGGCTCCTGTTTGGAGCTCAGTTATGTGTCCAGTCAAGGTGTGGACAGAAGATGTATCCTCCCTGAAATAGAGGCAGGACAGGATTGCACCCACTTTATTGAGCTGGATCAACCCCCCCATCATTCATGGCCATGGTTCAGTAAGATAAACCTGCCTGACATGAAGAGGTGGAAAGGGAGACGGCGGTGGTCACCACGTCAGGGCTGGGGTCAATTCCATTTTTCATTTACATTTACGTTTTCAATTATCCATGTCCAATTCAATACAACTCAATTACGATTACGGAGACCGACATTTCCAAATACAATTAAATACACAATTGTTATTTTCCCCCGGAAAGTCAATTACAAATTCAATTAATCATAATTAATGAGCTTTTAAAAAATAATCCCATAAAACATAATCTTCCTCTTGTGTTAGCTTTCTGTTAGCATCTTTTATGATAATGGGCCAGTTTTGACTTATGTTTTAAATCAGCTAGAAAAAAAATACACTAAAAAACATTGTCAATCATCCAATTTGTTTTTCATTTTTTGTTACCTTGTTAGGCTTCCTTATCCATGAAAATATTGGAATTAAAATTTTTGGTTTAGGTTTCTGAGCTTTTTTTTTGTCCGTATACCCCTGGATTTTTTTTTTTAAATGGTAAAATAATCCCTAAAAGAAGTGATGGTAAACCTGAAATGAAATATATTTTATTGAATGTAAACATTGTTCCCATGGTTTTGCATATTTAATTTGTAATTGACAGTTTTTATAGAATTTCATTTCTAATTCCAATTGCAAAGTCAATTATTTGAACTCAATTACAATTCATTTATGATTACAACAGCAACAAATGTGTTCGATTACAATTACAATTACATAACAATAGTAACTAATGATCAATCACGCAATTACAATTGTAATTGACCCCAACCGTGTCAGTTTGTAGACCAATTGGTGCCAGGCTCTGCCTCTACGTTGCTAGCGGGTTACAATTTCTCACATTGATGTCTCGTGCTCGGGGGAATGATGCTGGGCCGTTTGTGTTTCTTTGTGTGGCACGGAGGACGCGCTGCATATAAAGCGCTATTCTCATTTGGGTAGAGGTGGAAAGAGTACTGAAATATTCTACTGATGTGTAGAATTCTAGTGTGTAAAAGCATTTGTGTGTGCATAATACAATCCGTGTGTCTGTACCTTGATCCATGTGTGTAGAACTAGGACTTGTAAACAAAGTTGTCTGTGTGTAATCCTTTCTGTGTGTCTTTGTTAACATTCTATTGACTGTCTCTTTGCACAGGACTTTTGGAACACATTTGGCGAATGCAATCTGTAACTTTTGATACTTGTTTCTCCTGCAATACCGCTAGAAACCAGCAGTTGGCACTGGTACTAAATGACAGACCCTCCAATTGGAGGCAAAAAAATATATATATATATATTTATAACTGTAACTTATAAGTCATATACGTTATATAACTACATCATAAAGCTTATTAATAAAACATGAGTTTATAAGACACGTTGTTTGCCAACCAAACCACCTCCAAAAATACAGAAGAAGAGGAAGAGGAAACTACCGCTAAAAAAACGTGAAGAAGAAGAGCAGGGGAAAGAGACACTCGGTACATGGACCAATACACCTTCATTTGTCTTAACAAAAAGATTCATAAAGCTGGTCAGTTACGAGGCGTCTCTATGGATACTAGATGATGGCTTGATAAATCGGCGCCTCGGCTCCTTGTGACAGTGCCAGTCTGGTCTGATGATATAATCTGGGGCAAAACCCCTTCTAGACGGTGGGCCAATATTTTGGCCAGAATTTATTTGTTATTAGTTTTTAACTTTTTTAGGGAGCAGTGTTTTACAAGCTTGATTCAAAGTGTCTGGAAGAGTCCCCCTATTTAAAGAGTCTACGCATACTGCTGCAAAAACAGGTGTTAATTGTTTAGAAAACGCTGCGTAGAACTCACTCGGCAAGCCATCAGGGCCATCTGATTTCCTGGGTTGTAATGATTTGATTGCCTCCTCAATCTCCTGCAACTGAATTGGCAGTGATCTGATCTGGAGACAAAGTTGGAATAGGCAGATCTCTAAAGAAGGGTCACAAGAATTATTAGAGCTATAAAGATTGTGGTAGTAACATTGAAATGCATCATTTATTCCTAACTTGTCAGTGACAATCTCGCCATCCTGATTATTTGCTTGGCCCTGCAGAACCCTTCAGCTGCCTTGCCAGAACCTCCCCTGCTCTGTCTCCGTGCTCATAAGTATTACTCAAATTTTTTAACAATACATTTTCAATAGTGTGTGAAGTAATCATGTCATATGCCGTTATTAACTTTAAACATTCTTTGTACAGATCTGGAGAGTGAGTTTGTGAATTTTTCTGATCTAAATCAGCTATTTGTTCTTCCAATTCCACTTGTTTTGATTTTGAGTCCTTTTTTTTAGGCCATAAATTATATTACCTGGCCCCTTAGATACGCCTTAAGCGCCTCCCAGACAGTCACCATGGAAACATCTGGTTGGTGTCATGTTAATATCTAAAAACAGAGAGATTTGGATGAAGTCCAGAAAGTTTTCATCAGATTACAGAAGAGGATTAAATCTCCACATCCGTCTGGGCGTTATAGCAACAGGGAACTTCAGTTTAAGTAAAAAAGGAGCATGGTCTGATACTACTATAGGGTAGTATTCACATGTCTGAACCTCTGCTGTTAATATATTATCAATAAAAAAATCATCAATTGTGTTAAAGGTTTGATGAGCATACGAAAAGAGAGAATTTGCATTGCCTTTTTGGGTATGTTTAAGAAGCGCCCAGATATCTGAAAATGCCATAAATGGAAAGAAATGACTGCATATAAAACAGATTTAGATGTTGCATATCCTGGCCTAAAAGATGACCTATCCATCCAGGGTCCAGACAAAAATTAAAGTCCCCTCCCATGATCAGCAAGTGTGAATTTAAACAAGGGAGCCGATTAATGACACGGGGAAAAAACTAAGGGTCATCCCAGTTTGGAGAATATACAGTATGTTGGCTAAAATAACACTGCAATTATAAAGCTTACCGGTTACTAAAACGTACCGTCCATTGGGGTCGGCTGTAATCAAAGGAATATGTGAAGGAGACGCCTTTATTTATCAATACTGCAACACCTCTAGCTTTACCTTAAAAAGTTGAATGAAAGAGCTGTCCCACCCATCCACATTTCAGCCGAGCATTGTCTGAATTCTTGAGGTGTGTCTTTTGAATAAATGCTATTCCTGCACTTCAATTTTTGAGGTGTGTAAGGGCCTTCTCCTCTTAACTGGATGGTTCAAGCCATTAACATTCCATTTAATGAGCCAAGCATTAATAATCAAATCAAAGATCCAGATGTTAAAATAAAGATCCACTCATTAATCAAATTTTTATACAATATTAAAGGCTAAGATGTTCTGACTGCGTACCAAGATGGAAACAGAAAAAAAGGACTTTTGTCCTTTCACAGAGACAGTGAAACAAGGTACTCCGCCTCCAAAACCCCAGGCAACGCTAGCTGCAAGAACAAACAGCTAAATCCCTCCATCCCACTTAGTCAGATGTAAGATAAAACCCACAACACATAGTATAGCCTCATCACAAACTTAAAGTGCTATTTTAAAGCATGCCCCATTAACAGTAAACATGGCAGAGGTATTAGCCCAGGAGACAAACAGCTGATCACCTTCCTGAGGCTCCTCGTCATGTCTATGTATGTGCGTAATGCATGGACTGGACACAACACATGAGGCCACTGCTCATCTTGTGAGGCAGGAAAGGCTTATGGGAGATGACGAGCCCACCACCTTCAGCACAAAGGCCTTCAAAATCATCCTCAAAATGCCCGGAAAGAGCTGAGCGCATGACGGGTGAACCGAGAGCGCATGGAGGTCACTAACCCGCTTAGCTGATGCCAGCGCCAAGTGACAAAACAACCTTCAGAGAGGCAAACTTCAGGCTTGTCTCTACAAGTGGTTCGAAAGGAGGACACTTTTATCCCTCCAGAACCACCACCAGATCCTACAGTGGAACCAGTGGTCTGGACAGGGGGAGGAGCCCCTCTGCCAGTGGGACAGAGCCATACCCTCCGGGGTGAGCAAGCACTGTTCGCTTGCACAAGAGGACAAAACAATTACAGAAAAACACAAGGCAACTCAATATGCTTTACATGATAAAACGTTCAACTGTTTAAAATCTATAAGAACATTTAAAATCATCAGTAAAATCAATTAAAATCATCAACAAACACATTACATCAACAACATGACCAAAAATCTCTCTCTCAATCATACGCAGCAGAGAAAAATAGTGCCTTTAACTTTGATTTAAAAATGTTCACATTAGATGCTGACTTCAGCTCTGCTGCAGTTTGTTCCACTTCTTTGCAGCATAACAACTAAAAGCAGCATCACCATGTTTACTGTGAGCTCTGGGCTCCACTATCTGACCTGTGTCCATAGATCTGAGAGATCTGCTGGGTTCATACCTGACTAACATCTCACTGATGTATTCTGGACCAAACCATTCACTGATTTATACACCAGCAGCAGAACTTTAAAGTCTATTCTGAGGCTGACTGGGAGCCAGTGTAAATATTTTAAAACTGGAGTAATGTGTTCTGACCTCTTTGTTCTGGTTAAGACCCGAGCTGCATCGTTCTGAACCAGCTGTAGATGTTTGATGATCTTTTGGGGGATTCCTGTCAGAAGACCATTACAATAGTCCAGTCTGCTGGAGATAAAAGCATGGACCAGTTTCTCCTGATCTTTCTGAGTCATTAAACCTTTCACTCTGGAGATGTTCTTTAGGTGGTAGAAGCTGTTTTTGTGATAGATTTGATCTGACTGCTGAATGTAAGACCTGAGTCAATCAGAACACCAAGGTTTTTGTCTTAGTCTTTAGCTTTTAAAGATCAAGACTAAAAAAGGACAACAAAATACACAGATGGACAAAAAATACACAACAGAACAACAAAAATATGCAAGAGGACAACAAAAATACACAAAATAACTCGGAGTATACAGAATATATATATATAAATTAAAACAAAACAAAAGATCAAAAGGACGCCAGTAAGGGACGACCGGTCTCGAAACAGGGATGGGAGGGGGGAGCGTGGTTGTTTCTATACAAATCTCACGAATCTACATACTGCAGCTTTAGATTTAGGTGTAGGTAGGATTTACCCTTTCCTCAGATTACCTCAGGGCAGCTCAGGGTAGCTTCCCTTTAACAGTGTGACTATAGTGGAAGTGGAAGTTTTAGTTTTTATTTTAAAAATATAAAGTAGGATATAAATACAAGCTAATACCTAATAACTTCAGAAATCTGTATCTTTATCACTCATACTAAAGACTCACAAGCCAAAATGTTATTGAAGAATCTTTGAACCCAAACTAATAGCAATGGGAAACAAGCACCAAGTGTGTAAGTTTCAACTGTAAGTAAGTTTAAAGCATGGACACACACACACACACACACACACACACTTCTTACCCAAAAGGGCTCCCAGCAGGCAGACTGGAGCACTCAGTGGAACCATATTCGACTCTTTTTTTTCCAGCTCCACGCTGCTTTAAACTCACCACGATGTGGTCACGCACAGAGGAGGTGGGCGACAGATAACTCTGCTTCGACACTGATGTCTTCTCAATGCATTTGTTCAAAGAGCCACATATGCCTCAGTTTTGGTCTTCATTGCTTCGTAGAGCATCGCTCGCTGAGATCCAAACTGATCCTGGCTTTGTTAGTTTTCTTAATTGCTTCCCGCTGTCGACAGTCTGAAATAAAGAGACAGAAATAGTCAAGAAATCCAGTAGGTTTGAATAATGATAAACAGATGGACACTAAAACTTGCCATGCTTGAAAATATTGAAAAACTATCTAAATGTTACCACATGCTTTATTTTTATTGGACAAAGAGAGATTTAGGAAATACACTTGATTGAATAAGAAGATGAAATAGTGGTTTCATAGGACGATTAGTAAAGAGGAGGCTGACTAATGATCTCAGGCCAGAGTTCACATGAATGATTATTTACTAGTAGGGATGTAACGATTAATCGTAAGGCAGTTAAAAATCGATTCATAGGTATCACGGTTGATATCGATTTTTTGAAAATTGAATCGCAGTACTTTTTTTAACCCGCAGAGGGCGCTATCCACAAGTGTAAGCGGCGGGCGGAGTCTGCTAATACTTTCTTTCTGGCCGCCTTCTACTCTTAAATATGTTAATAAATGATTCATTACCCCTTTAGCACCGAAAGAATATCTGTAATATTACTTGAATATCTGTAAAAGTCACGTTTTTCTATTAGCTCTGTCTGCTAGCATAGCTTCTCTTCTTCACTGCAAGATATCTGCATGCCAACTGACCACTGTGTTACCAGTGCCCTCTGCTGGTCCAAACAAATATGACGTAAATCATTGCAATCACGGTTTTTTTTTTTTTTAAAGTCCAATTGTTAAGGCACAAAATACATTTTCAGTTGCACTTTTAAAAGAACAAGAACAATTATGCAGTTTTGCATTGTTTATTATAGAATAATAATAATAGGCTTCATTTTCATTTCTATTATTCCTTTATTTATTTCATTCAAGATTTATTTTTAGTTAAATTACATTGTTTTGAATAGTTCATCAAGGGATTCTTTTGACAATGAAATATAAAAGGAAAATAATACAGTATTTTCTAGTTTTTTTCCCAAAAAAAAATTTTGTCTACAGTCCCATTTTGTAAAATAAATCGTGAGAGAATCGTATCGTGAACCCAGTATCGTGAATCGAATCGTATCGGGAGTTGAGTGAATCGTTACATCCCTATTTACTACTGAGGACGCAGGAAGCATCCTCGCTATTGTTATCCATTTTCCTTCTGTCTGCATTTACTACTCCTACACCCTTTGTCCGATTTTAACAATTAAAGAATCAAAACGTTCAAAAAGTTCCCGAGATTTATGCTATTGCTTTGTGATTTTTAAAACTTTTTGAGTTTTTACATTTTTTGTGACACTGCATTTACTTTTCAGCTCCGATCCCCTTTTTAGAGTGGACACCATTCAACCTTTAGCATATTCAGCTAATACGTTCAAACCCATATCAACCATTTCAACCTTTTTCAACCTTATTGCCAATATCAAGCTATTGCTAGGTAAGGACGACCCACTACCACCTGCGACCGTGGCTCAGGTGGTAGTGGGTCGTCCTCTGATCGAGAGGTTGGGGGTTCGATCCCAGTACCTGACTATGTGTCGAAGTGTCCTTGGGCAAGACACTGAACCCTAAGTTGCTCCCAGTGGTCGACTAGCGCCTTGCATGGCAGTCCTGTCCCATTGGTGTGTGAATGTGAGAGTGATTGGGTGAATGAGCTGATATGTAAAGCGCTTTGAGACTGCTTCAGTGTGGGGATAAAGCGCTATATAAATCAAGTCCATTTACCATTTACCATTTTAAATGCTATTGCTTGGCTAATACTAAGTTAGTGCTAATGATTTAGTGATAATGCTAGATTAAAGCCATTGTCAGGTTAATGCTAATGCTAGGCTAATGCTAGGCCAGTGCTAATGCTAATGCAAGCTAATGCTAACACTAGCTAATGTTAATGGTAATGCTAGCTAATGCTAGTTAATGTTAATGCTAATTTAAGTTAATGTTATTACTCGCTAATGGTAATGCTAATGTTAGTTCATGTTAATGCTAGCTAATGCTAGTCAATGATAATGCTAGCTAATGCTAATGCTAATTCCTAAACTAATGCTAATCTTATGCAGTGCGACGCGGGCCAGCGCCTACTTCCTCACTTACATTTTCTTCAGGGATTACAAATATTCTAATTATACTAGTGATTATGGCTATCTCGCATGAGAATTAAATAGCCACTAAAGTTAATGTAGAGCAGACAAATAAAAGACAGCTAAAGCAAGATATTAAACATGTCTATGAAAGACCAATGAGTAAAAAGGACAAGATGAAATGTGTAAATGAAGGAAGTGATTTTAAATAAGAGTCGTCCACTTACAGGAAGTGACAATGCACAAAAGATTTGAAGAAGAGAGTGATGGCCGAGTGGCCAGGATGGAGGGGTGTGACAGAAGGATGCAGCAAGATTGTTAGGGGAAGATGGCAGTGAAGGATGTGATCAGGTATAGTTAGGAGCACTGCGCTTTTTCAAGAACTTAAGGTGGCAGAGATGATGATAATGAAGCTTTCTTTGACAATGTCCAGGATGGACAGAAGTCATTTTAGCTAGACCAGACCCATATTACAGTATGTGAAGTTGAGCCTGAATGACAATTGTGGACTGACATCTTTTAAGTAAAGGTCAGGCTCTTTGTCAGCTGAGATTGTTTGTGGATTAGAAACATTGCTAAAAGCGTGTTCTTGCCAGCTTCATTGATCATAGGTTTCGCTTTCCACTCCTGCAAAACTAACAAATGGAGGAATGGGATGGAGAAAAGTTTGAGAACTTGTGACTGCTAGACATTTATACAAAAACGCATCGAAGCTGAACACTTGACAAATTGTGCTTTATTGATTTTATTATGCACAGTTGTCTTTTAAAGATTTACAAAATCTAGTTCACATTAAAGTCATGTTGATTCAAGTAGCTTTGTTTTTTCCCATAAACCTTTATTTAAATTAAAAAAAAATTAAATCGGGGGGTTTCGCCTTTATTGGTCATATATGTTATTACATATATGAAATTTGTCCTCTGTATTTAACCCATCCCTGAGGAGCAGTGGGTAGCCATATTGCGGCACCTGAGGAGGAGTTAGGGGTTAAGGGACTTGCTCAATATCCCACAGCGATGGCCCAGGTGAGATTCAAACCAGCAACAAGCCCAGCGTGCTTAACAACTAGGCCACCATCAAACAGTGACAATTCACAGAGCCTGATATCTGTTAGCTTAGTTAAAGCAACTGTAGTTGGAGTTTTGCTAGAAGACTTTTCACCACTCGTTCAAGAAGCTTCTTTGATGAGTGGATTGTGGATTGATAAAACAGACTGTATAGATAGTGTGTCAACTCCCCTCTTTTGTTAAATGATGGCCCTCCTTGTTTTACAAAGACTGGCTTCCTCTCTCTAACCACCTGTCTTCTCCTGTCAGGATCTTAACATCATTATCTTCACAAGAATGTCCATTTTCCTTCAGATGTGGGTAAACTGCTAGGTAATGAATTGAGATCTTCTGTTCAAAACGTCACATTTTACCCACATTTAAAATGATAACTGACTTTTTTAAGACATTTTTGAAGAAAGTTAAATCAATTTACCACACAGCTGGTAAATATCAATGTTGTACTTAAGTTATTCTACATGTAGTGTTAGATTTATTGCAGGCCCAGGTTTACAAAATATGTTGCATGTCTTGAACTGGTTTTGGACTAGATACATTTGCACTTCATCATGGCATGTTTAACCGGTTATGCATGACAGCAATATCACTCACTGTAGCAACAGCACGACGAAGAACATTACATGATGATAACCCTCGTTTTTCAAAGAAAACTTCCTTGACACTTATTTCAAACCATCTGTCTTCCTTTGAACTTCAAAACTTCAAAACTTTACCAACACATGAAGGAAAAATGAGGGTATTAAGGTCAAGATCCTGGCAAGAGAAGACAGATGGTTTAAGAGAGGTGTCAAGGAAGCCATCTTTGTAAAACAAGAAAGCCCATCATTGAACAGAAGGGGGGGGGGGGGGGGGGGGGGGGGGGGGTGACACACTATACTCTATACAATCTGTTTTATCCATCTATAATCAATTTATCTCTTTACACCAGTCTACCTGATTCAACCAATGCCAAAAATAATTTAGTATGCTAATGACCGACCCAATAGGTTAACCAAGGCTAATCAACTCCACATTATAAATACTGGACTCCCAACTAGAAAATTTCAAAATTGAAGAAGCCTCGGAAGGAAGATGAAATCGCTTCCAAGAAAAAAAAAAATTCCCTAAGCTACGTAGATAGCTCAGGGCAATTTTGTAACCGAAATATTTTGAGAACCACTATTTTTTGGCATTAAACCAAAAACATGCAGTAAACTAGGAGATTGAAATTGAATCTAGTGAAATATTAGATGTTGAGTTTGATTAAGGATATTCTGTAGAAAAATAAATACATATTGGTTAAGGTTATCCGAGCCTGTGAAACTTTAAGTCTTTTTGCCTGATAGCAGTAACTGAAACATGGATACTAACCACTAGAAAAACCAAACTTCATGACAATGTTTGTATTTGGTCACATTTCCATAATATTGCATAAAAGTTTGAGACTGATCATGAGGCTGAATGAGTGTAGACTGCTGGAGGTTTCTTCCTGTTAAAAGGGAATTTTTCTTCTCTATTGTTGATGACGCTTGCTCATGTGGAAATGTTGTGTTTGCCATTGAAACGTAACTATATTATATGTAATGAGTGCCATGGTATGCCTTTTTCTTATTTGGTGCAATATAAATAAAGTCAAACTTAATTGAAGGAAATATGAACCTTTTGTTAATAGCCAGCAAAGTCACTATGCTTCATTTGTGACTTTATATTATTATTTTATGGCTGTTTGTCTTCCAGGAAGAGAACAATCCAAAATTATTTTCAAATACCATGTAATGACTAAAGTACATAGTAATTGCACACTTTACAGGGATTAAGCCAAAACAGTATCATTATGATGACCTAGATGAAGAAGTTTAATGGTCCAGTATTATGCTATTTTTCACCCATCTCCATTTGTTCTAACAACCCCAACAACATAGTATTTAAGGTTTATTTTCCCAAACTCGCCTGTTTTCTCGAGTCTTAGCCCTCTGAAAAGTCAATTTCATGACGCTTCTATAAGCAGACTGTTTTGAGGCCTCATGCACATTCATGAGTGGGCGTGTTTGTAGACAGACTTCTCCCTCGCTCTTGCGAGGGAGATCAGTGATCACCAAATCAATTTCATTTTGCTATCCACACACCGCTGTTATTGTTTGGCTATTTAAGCGGCTATTGTGATTGTTTTTTTTTTCTTTTCAGTCCCCCAAGTGAGCCCCCGGGAAGGGGGAGGGGGGGAGTGACCCGGCCCACCGCGCCAGCGGCACCCTTAGCTAAGGCGCGCCCCAGGGAACCAGGCCAAGGCGCCCAACCCGGCCGGCGGAGCAACCCACCGCAACACCCCGCCACCCAACAACCCAGGACGCCCCCAAAGGTAGCCACCCCCAGCGCCACCCCCACCCCGGACCCCCCCGTCCCAAAGCCATGAACCCCACCACCCCAGGCCCCCAGACGAGCCAACCCCCAAGCCACCCACCCGGCACAGCAATGTCCGCCCCCCAAGCAAAGGCCACAGGCTATTGTGATTGTGAGTCCATGTCAGCGCTTCATGGTAGCAGCAGCAGTTGATTAATCGTTTCAATAATCAATGACTAGTCGAATATTGAAATAGTCGTTAGTTGCAGCCCTAGTATGTAGCTTTACATATATGACAATAAAGTATAATATATATTCTATATTAAATAGATGATAGTTTGAGAGGGAGGAGCTCACATTCTTATAAGGTAGGAGGAGATAGGATTGTCAGGAGGAGTTTCCGCTTGGTGACGTCAAGTAGCGAGAAAAATCCAAATCGCCGGTTTGGAGCTGACTTTTTACAAAATGTGAAATAATAAGGGAGGGAGGTAGGGCTGGGCAATTTTGCCTAAAAAAATCTCTGATTTTTTTAAAGAAAAACTGACTGCAGACATCAGATATATTGTCAAAAGTACAACTTTATTGCTGTGATTGTCCTCAAGAGTTAAAATGCATAAAACAATCCCAAAATAAAAAGTAAATGATTCTCTGTCATTCAACAATTTCAAGCTTTAAAAAGGTTTAAGCAAAAGTACAACAGCAACTTCACAGTATCTTCAATTTTCTGATTAAGAAATCAGATAACTACATATTTTATAACATATAACATTACAATTGAAAAAAAATAATAAACTCTTCCCTTAGCATCTCAGCATAGTGCAAATACATTTTTTTACATGCCTGTGGAACACGTATAACCTCCTCAAAGGGTAAACAAATGTAAACAAAGAGGGGGCTGGCTCACATCGGAACGCGAAAAAGTCCGAAAGAACTGTGGTGGGAAAAAAAATGTTTTAAAAATTATTATTATTATTTTTATTTTTATTTTTATAACTCAAATTTGCAAAATAAAAATCGTTTTTATCTACAAATTTGATTAATCGATTAAATCCATTTTTTGCCCAGTCCTAGAGGGAGGAAACAGAACTTTTTCAAATTTGGACCTCTGAATAAGGCTAAAGGGATGTATATCACGGTAGCAAAACCAATATAAAGTGATTTTTTTTCTTGATACTACCCCTTTAATGAATAAGTGGAGCAAGACCCCGGTTACAAAAGGTTATAGATAAATATTTTTCACCAATTCACCAGTGGACTTTGAATGATTTGTTCTGTGAATGAAAAATGCAGAACTACACAATCCCAACTGTATTCTGCACTTGTCCAAGAAGAAATGAATGAAACTATATGGAACTCTGCAAAAGCTCCCAGAGTGATACAACATGGGACATCAGCCACAGATTTGTAAAAGTTTCAGTGGCATTTTTATATTTATCATTTGTTTGAATAATGAAAAAAAAATCTAAATGTGGACAATCCTTTCCCCTTGTATCTGACTGTGCTTAAATGCATAGATGATAGTGCACAGATACTTCATCTGACAAAAGTATTCAATACTTTGACAAAATAAATGTTGAGACACCGGCACACATCAGGAATGTTTCAACTGGTTAAATAGAAAGCACACAAGACTAATGTCATTGATTTGTCACACTAAGAAGAATGCTATAGAGGACATATCATATTACTCCAACACACTGACGTGGGCAATAAATCAGTTTTCTATTACCTGATGAACTGTAATATTTCTGGTACAATTCTACATCCTTTGATTATGTTCCCAATCGCAGTTATTTAAAGAAGCATTAAATAGTAATCCAGCACGTTACAGTTGCATGTCACAGACTGTGATTACTCTTCTGTCTGTAACTCCATCTATTGTAGCAAAGACTCAAATTCTTAGTGCAAAGATCCATCTGTGACTGAGAAAGCAAAGCAATACAATGAGGAGTTCACGTGGTGAAGAATTTGGAATTCTGTTTTCTATTATTCTGTTAGAATAAGATTATTATTCGTGGAATGAGCCATGAGCTCCTCCTCCTGTTCACGTTTATTTTTTTAGGCCACTACCGAGATGGACATTGGTTTGATTTATTCTTACACATTTGACGCCACAATTTCTGCATCAGGTCTGTTTCTTACATAAATGGGTGAGAATTGTATGTCCAACACCTAAGACAGCAAAATATCAAACAGAGGCTGGCCAAGGTGGGAAGAGTCTTGGATGATAATTCACATTTTAAAGGCTTGGTAGACATTTCTATCTCCTTTAATGGCTATACAGTAGGTCCAAATGTATCGGCACGAACCAAGATATGAACTTTTGAAATTTCGGCAATGATAAGAAATTAGATTTTTGGGGTTTTTCAAACTGATCTACGTACATTTCAAAATGTAATAAATGTTCCATGGCATAAGACAAGGGTCACTAACATGGTGCACGTGAGCACCAGGAAGCCCGCATAGACCACAAGAGGTGCCCTCAGGCCTGTTGTAACATAAGCACTAGTACTCAAACTCCCAAAGATAACTACAGGTGCTAGATGTATAGTCTGGTGACCCCAGATCATTTTCCCCCTAGAATTAGTTTTCTGGAAAAGTTTGTTATAGTGTTTTAAGGATACAGATGCGCCACCTCAGATATTTTTGTTCTGAAATTTATTTTTATTTTTAAATGATTAAAATTATTTTTAGATTTATACTTGAGATACTCAGATCTTACATTCAGCAGTCAGATCAAATCTATCACAAAAACAGCTTTCTACCACCTAAAGAACATCTCCAGAGTGAAAGGTTTAATGACTCAGAAAGATCAGGAGAAACTGGTCCATGCTTTTATCTCCAGCAGACTGGACTATTGTAATGGTCTTCTGACAGGAATCCCTCAAAAGATCATCAACCATCTACAGCTGGTTCAGAACGCTGCAGCTCGGGTCTTAACCAGAACAAAGAGGTCAGAACACATTACTCCAGTTTTAAAGTCTTTACACTGGCTCCCAGTCAGCCTCAGAATAGACTTTAAAGTTCTGCTGCTGGTGTATAAATCTGTGAATGGGTTTGGTCCAGAATACATCAGTGACATGTTAGTCAGGTATGAACCCAGCAGGTCTCTCAGATCTATGGACACAGGTCAGATAGTGGAGCCCAGAACTCACAGTAAACATGGTGATGCTGCTTTTAGTTGTTATGCTGCAAAGAAGTGGAACAAACTGCAGCAGAGCTGAAGTCAGCATCTAATGTGAACATTTTTAAATCAAAGTTAAAGGCTCTACTGCATATGATTGAGAGGGAGATTTTTGGTCATGTTGTTGATGTCATGTGTTTGTTGATGATTTTAATTGATTTTACTGATGATTATAAATGTTCTTATTGATTTTAACCTGTTGAATGTTTTATCATGTAAAGCACATTGAGTTGCCTTGTGTATGAAATGTGCTATACAGAAGGTTTAAGTATAGAATAAAGTTGTTTAATATTGCGTATGATGCATTTGAAAAATAATAATAACAATATAATAATAATAACAATTGTATATACATATATATATATATATATATATATATATATATCATTTTAATCAGTACATTTTTTTTGATCAATTACAAGACATTCCAGGGGACCCAATTCTAATTCCAGGCGACCCCACATGTTACAAAAGGTTAAAAAACACTATCTTACCCTTCAATTAAAGGGAAACCGAGAATATATTCATAATTTTAAAAAATGTATATCAAACCGGTGGTCCTTAGGATTATTCACTAGCTTTGAAGTACCTCTCAGTTTCAAAAGGTTGTGACCCCTGGCGTAAAGTCTTTCTTTGGTAAAAATGTTGTCAAAATTCCTTCTTGGCAGAGGTTGAAATGCCTAATTGCATATATTTAACATTTTTATGAGATGTTTTAGTTTAGTGATAAAGACCATACGAGCATCTATTTTCAATTTCTTTCCATGTGTTGAGTGGCAAACGATTGACACTCCTGGCTTTCCAGTCTGAATAGAACGCTGATGATGCTAAGGTTAAAGAAACATTTTTTTTTAAAAAACACAAACACGTGGTAAAGTAAATACAGGGGCCTGAGTGGGAGATGTTTGCATTGATTTCAGTGACATCGGTTTTACACCCAGAGTGAGCAGGGAGAGACGGTTACTTAATGTGTTTTTTCCACATTAATGTCCTTGTTCTCACCTCGTGTTTTGTTTGGATTTCTTAAAGGTGCAGTCCGCAACTCTCAGATCCCTCTCTCCCCCTCCCTCCCCGTTGCTCTCTTGCCCTGCTTCCAAACTTTCCAAAGTCCCTCCTTCAGAGGAGCTAACAAGCTAATGTTAGTCCGTCAGCAACATCACAGTAATATGACATGCTCTGTTAAAAGCATATTACTGCAGCGCTTCTCTCTCTCTCTATGGGCACAAACCCCAGCAGCAGCAGCAGCAGCAAAACAGCAGTGTCACTTACAGCAGCCCACACAGAGGCTGCTGCACACACAAACAACACATGCACTACAGAGTTCTAGTGTAACAACTACAAATCAAACATAATGTAAATCAAGCAGCAGTAATTACCTTTCAAGCAGAAAAGAGAAAAGTCACCAATTCCATCTTCTACTCTTCCAGACTATACACTGTAAAAAAGCTCCGGGAAAGGGGCGGGGCCTGTGAGCAACAGCTGTCAGACAGTCCATCAAACACAATCCTGGCTCTGATTGGTTCTTTTTGCTCGGTCATGGTACATTCTGGCAATCTGCCAAAGGCAGCAGGAGCAGCAGGAGGGACTCAATGAGCCTTTTTATTTCACACAAACTACTAGTTTGATGTAAAGCTGTCCATACATAGTGACAGCTTTAGCAAATATGACAAAAAGTCACTTTTATGAGAGTTGCAGACGCACCTTTAACGTGTTTTTTTATTTGTATCTACAGATACTAGTAAATGTTTCCTGACCTGACCTGAACGAACCCCTGCAACCCGAGCAGAGATTAAGCAGTAATTAATAATAAATTATGTCTGCATAGAATTGAAACTGTACTTTTATGTCTTCGTCTCTGTGTTGGCCTTGTATGAACCTGAACAGATTAAGCCAGTAGAACAGATGGACGTACTATATAAATGATGCCATTGGGTTTATTTCCACTATCTTAGTTGTTTTTTTTTCATTGTAACTATACAGGCAGATTATGTGTGCAAGCAGGAGATTGTGCATTTGGCCTGTGATGGCTGGTGATGTGGTGTGCACTGTGCATGAGGCTGGGATAGACTCCAGCTTAAACAACCACAGTCTGGATAACGTGTTTACAACAGAAGGTTGGGTATAAATATGTTTTATGCTCCTATCACACACCAGCTGCTGCCCTCTGGCAGAAACTGAACCCTCAGCAGTTCATCAAAGCCAAAATACAGATGAGTTAAACCCTGGGATCGAAAAAGAAGTATATCTGTTTGACAGCCACACACTTAGAGAGCCTTACAACTTTCGATGCATGTTTTCAATCAATCAATCAATCTTTATTTGTATAGCGCCAAATCATAACCAATGGTATCTCAAGGCACTTTACAGTAGAGCAGTCTTAAGGACGGACTCTTCATTTTATGGATACACACATATGCATATATACGTAAATACACATACATATGTATCCCACACCCAACATGAATTCATCATGGCGGCAAGGAAAACCTTCTGTTAAGCAGCAGGAACCTTGTGTGGATCCCATTCCTATGATGAACAGCCATCCACGTTATGCTGTGTTGGGTGTGTGCAGAGAAAAGGGTGGAGACAGAGCCGCTGAGTCTCTGTAACTCCACACTGAGGATCCCACGGACCTGCAAGACAAAAGCCAGAAGGAGTACAGGAGCAAACACACAAGGGAAGAAGCAGACATAGAGGGAGTGTTTGAAAGAGGAATGGGACCCTCTCCGGTCCCTCTCTAACCTAAATGACCTCTCTCTTAACGCCCTCTCCAACCTCTCTCCAACCGAGCATGCCAGACCCCCCCCCCCCCCCGGCATCTATGCCTATTGCATCTTAATTATGAGCTATGAGCTGGTTCCTAACTAAAAGCTTTATCAAAGAGGAATGTTTTGAGCCTAACCTTAAAGGTAGAGAGGGTGTCTGCCCCCCCGAACCGTGGTTGGTAGATGGTTCCAGAGAAGTGGGGCCTGATAACTGAAAGCTCTTCCTCCTATACTACTTTTAGAGATGAATGGAACAACGAGTAGTCCAGCATTTTGAGAGCGTAGTGTTCTGGGGGGATTGTATGCACTACAAGCTCCTTGAGATAGACTGGTGCCTGTCCATTTAGGGCTTTATAAGTGAGAAGAAGAATCTTGAATTCTTATTCTATATTTTATGGGAAGCCAATGCAGAGAGGCTAATACAGGAGTAATGTGATCTCTTCTCCTAGTTTTAGTCAGTACACGTGCTGCAGCATTTTGAACCAGCTGAAGTGTCTTAAGCGACTTGCTCGGGCAGCCTGCTAAAAGAGAATTACAATAATCCAGTCTAGAGGTAACAAAAGCATGGACTAGTTTTTCGGCGTTGCCCTGAGACAGGATAGATCTGATTTTAGCAATGTTACGGAGATGAAAGAAGGCAGTTCTTGAAGTTTGTTTTATGTGAGAGTTGAAGGATAAGTCCTGATCAAATAGAACCCCAAGGTTTCTAACAGTTGTGCTTTGTGCAGAGTGATGCCATCTAGGGCAGTTAGGCTAGCATAGGTTTCTCTAAGGTGTCGCGGGCCAGTACAATGACCTCAGTCTTGTCTGAGTTGAGAAGAAGAAAATTTTGGTCCATCCAGGCCCTAATGTCCTTTAGACAGGCCTCAAGTTTAGATAGCTGATTTGTCTCACCTGGCTTCATTGATACATACAGTTGGGTATCATCAGCATAGCAGTGGAAGTTAACAGAGTATTTTCTCATAACATTGCCAAGGGGGATCATATAGATACAGAAGAGGATTGGACCTAGCACAGAGCCCTGAGGAACCCCGTAGCTTACTTTAGTGTACACAGAAGACTTATTATTCACGTGTACAAACTGGTACCTATCAGATAGGTAGGACTTAAAACCAGTTTAGGGCAGTCCCTGTGATTCCAAGTAATTTCTCTAATCTCTCTAGTAGAATATAGTGATCTATAGTGTCAAAAGCTGCACTAAGATCTAATAAAACCAGCACTGAGAGTCGTCCTTCATCTGAAGCCCAGAGTAGATCATTAGTTACTTTTAACTAAAGCAGTCTCTGTGCTGTGTTGAGCTCTAAAGCCTGACTGGAAGTCCTCGAACAGGCTGTTGTTTGAAGAAATTCACAGAGCTGAGCTGCCACAACTTTCTCAAGAATCTTTGAAATAAAAGGAAGATTAGATATAGGCCTGTAGGTTTGCTAAAGTGCTGGAATCAAGAGTAGGTTTTTTTGAGAAGGGGTTTGATTACAGCTACTTTAAAAGGACTTGTGGCACGTAGCCTATTGATAGGGATATATTTATTGTCTCCAACAAAGATGGGCAGACTAGGGGAATAACTTCTTTAAACAGCTTAGTTGAGATCGGATCTGAAGGCAGGTCGATGGTTTGGAGGATGAAATAATAGAGTTAAGTTCCTGAAGTCCTATATGTGTGAAACAGTTTAGGTTAGGCCTATTTACATTTAATGGTACAGCAGGCCCAGGTGAAGGCGGGAGTGGCTAATTTTATCTCTAATCTTGTGAATTTTATCGTTAAAAAATGTCATAAAGTCCTCACAGCTGAGGGCTAGAGGAATCATGGGCTCAATAGAGCTCTGACTTTGTGTTAGCCTGGCTACAGTGCTGAAAAGGTACCTCGGATTATTTTTATTTTCTTCAATTAGTGAGGAGTAGTATGTAGATCGACTATGTCGTAAGGCTGTCATGTATTTACTATGGCTTTCTTGCCAAAGTATTCGTGACTCCTCTGTTTTATTGGAGCGCCACATTCTCTCTAATTTACGGGTTGTTTGTTTGAGTGTGTGAGTTTTCAGAGCTAAACCACGGAGCTTTCCCTGACGTTTAATAATTTTTTCCTCAATGGGGCAATTGAGTCCAGGTGGATTTTAGTAGACTAGCAGAGCTATCGACAAGCAGATCCAGTTGAGAGGGGTTATAATTAATATCATAGTTATTTATTGGATGGTGCACTGAGTTTAAGGCAGCAGGAATGCCTCTTTAAATTTAGCCACAGCACTGTTGATAGATTTCTACTTGTAACTATTTTATTGCACAGTGCGAGATCCTCTAGGATAATGTTAAAAGATATTAAAAAGTGATCTGATAGCAGAGGATTTTCAGGGTAGACTTTTTAGTTCATTAATATCAAGGCCATATGTTAGAACAAGATCAGAGTATGATTTTAAACGATGAGTAGCTTCATTATAGTTGAAAAAAGCCAACTGAGTCTATTAGGGACATAAAAGGCTGAGCTCAGGCTATCACTATCTTTGTCCACCATGGATATTAAAATCTCCTACTATCAGTATTTTATCAGAACTGAGGACTAAGTTTGATATAAACTCAGAGAATTCTGATAGAAATTCCGAATAAGGGCCTGGAGGACGGTAAATTATCGCAAATAAGACTGGCTGGCAGGTTTTTGATTCGATATGAGATAAATTTAGAACCAGCTTTCAAAGGAAGTGTAATTGGCCTTTGGTTAGGATAGATTAGGAGAGAGGAATGATAAATAGCTGCTACACCACCTCCACGGCCTATGTCTCGTGGCATATGAGTATTTAAATGTCTGGGAGGAGTGGCTTCATTTAAACTAACATATTCATCTTGATACAGCCATGTTTCAGTTAAACAGAATAAATCAAAGTTATTTTCTGAGATAAGGTCATTTACTAGTAGAGATTTGGATCTCGGTGATCTAATATTTAATAGAGCACATCTAATGGTTTTATGTTTTGGTGTTTCTAGATTTGAGATTTTAATTTTTTTCAGATTTTTATAATTGATAGCTCTTTTATTTGATTTTATGTTAAAATCATTGTGAAATATGGGTCGGGGGACTGACACCGTCTCCATAAAATAATATTCATCACCATCACAACAGTTGTCATGGCGATGAACACAGCTATCCTGATAGCAATGGGAGGGAAACTGTCCTAAGGCAAGCGCAGAGGGGCGTGGAGGACTCCCCCTCTGTAACATGGTCTCATTCATGAGATGTCATAAATAAATTTTGTGACTTTGGAGTCCAGACATCCATCAATCAATCAATCATCTATATTTCAGTGTGATAGATCAACGGTTCTCAACTGGCCTCACCCTGGGACCCACATTTTGCCATAGTCATTAAATCGCGACCCAAGTTTATTTATTTTTTTTAATTCAACCAACCAAATGTAGTTTTTCAAAAATGTTGAAAACACACACACATATATATATATATATTTTTTTTTTTTATGTAAATCTATATATTTACGTAAAACATACAGTTCACATCATGCCTGTAAAAAAAAGTCCAATATGAGAGGTATAAGTATTTATTTATTTTTTGACCAGCTGTCCACGACCCACCCAGTAAAGGTCCGCGACCCACTGTTGGGTCCCGACCCACCAGTTGAGAATTACTGTGATAGATGATTCACTCATTTTATTTTTTGCTTTACTCTTCTTCACTATTGTTGTCCTTGTACTTATTATTCTTATTATTGTTATTCTTATGGAACATATTTTCTTGTCAAAAAAATTGCCCCCAAATTTAATCCGATTTTACCGACCGGGGAACCCCAGTGTTCAGAATACTAAGGACTCTATTTTCTGGCATTTTTGTAAGTTTAAGGTTTATTGAATACCTGGCAAAAATTTAATCAAAATGTTCCCATTCAAACCTATCAGGATAGTGAACACAGTGCTCCCTTCTATTAGTATCATTAATAATACAGTTTACATTATTAATACTGACTCTAAGGGGTTATACTGACTCCGAAAGATTATACTAAGGGTTATACTGACTCACAAAGATTATACTAAGGGTTATACTGACTCACAAAGATTATACTGAGGGTTATACTGACTCACAAAGATTATACTGAGGGTTATACTGACTCACAAAGATTATACTAAGGGTTATACTGACTCACAAAGATTATACTGAGGGTTATACTGACTCACAAAGATTATACTAGGTATAGTGACTAACAAAAGATTATACTAAGGGATACTGACTCAAAAAGATTATACTGAGGGTTATACTGACTCACAAAGATTATACTAAGGGTTATACTGACTCACAAAGATTATACTAAGGGTTATACTGACTCACAAAGATTATACTAAGGGTTATACTGACTCACAAAGATTATACTAAGGGTTATACTGACTCACAAAGATTATACTAAGGGTTATACTGACTCACAAAGATTATACTAAGGGTTATACTGACTCACAAAGATTATACTAAGGGTTATACTGACTCACAAAGATTATACTAAGGGTTATACTGACTCACAAAGATTATACTGAGGGTTATACTGACTCACAAAGATTATACTGAGGGTTATACTGACTTTGAAGGATTATACTCAGGGTGTACTGACTATAAGGAGTTATTCTGACTCCAAGGGGTTCAGTTTATGCATCCTGTTTGGGAAATGCAGTTCGCCTTTCTCAAGTTTCTATTTTGACCTAATGTTTTGAAATTTGAGTTTTTGCAGGTGGTTGGAAGCCGGAAGGTAGTTGCCTCAAAGGCTTCCTACAGTTATTAATCCTACGACTTCTTCTGTGAAACCTGGAACTTAAACTTATTCATTAAAAGTCAGTAATGAGCACACGTTCATATGTGTCACAGTTATTTTTTCAGTAGGGGCAGATTATCCTCTAACCACCAGGTAGGGTGATGATAACTAGATTTTCTAAAGGAGGGAATGCTTTGGCCACCCTCAAAATACATCACTGATAGTCATAGATGTAGTTTCTCATAAATGTCTTATAATTGACCGTATTCAATGTAAGACTTGGTATGTTTAGGAGATTCATTACTATAAAAATATCAAAGACACAAAAAGGATTTCACTGCTCATACTAACACACCTGCACGAAAAGAGAAAAACCTCTCTTCTACCAAGTTAATAGAAATAATACATTGATTACATCTTATAGCAAACACTATTTCACAGTTTTTCATATAATATGTGATTTGGATGACATTAATTAGACATTTCTTAACTTGAAGAATTCTTTGAAACAAGATGTCATTATTTATTATTTTATTTTATGGCCTTTGAAAGGAACTCTGTGATTGGTTTAAAGATCATGACCTCCACAACCTGCAGGTCAGCTCCAGCTTTTTAAAGTTACTTATTTACACTCTTTGTTTACTATTGCTACTTTGTTCAAGGCAGTTTAACTTTAAGTTTGTGATATTTAATTTATTCATGATTTTATTGTGATTTCAATGATATTTTATGTGTTCAATATAACAACTAGTCTACAAATACATGTTTTATGTCATTGTTTTAATTCCTCTCTGTAAAACATGCTGTCACAGTACAACAGGTGGAAGGATTTAAAAAAAAAAAAAACAGTCCAAAACATGTGCTTCAAAACAAAGAAATAATCGTGACTCGTCGACTGAACAAAAAAATTATGAATAGATTAGTCGACTACAAAAATAATCGTTAGTTGCAACTCTAATTTTTTATAGCTCATTTTGTATTAAAATACTCGTTTTAGGAGTGCCTGCTTTAGCTGCTACTCAAAAAAGCATGAAAAGCTAAGTCAGATGGATTGCTGAGTGCATCTTAACCCAGAACTTCCCCTAAAAAAGCCACACTACACAACTCACTCACACATGCTGTCCCTTATAAGGAAAAAAAAAAGCCAAAAGAGGCACAAATTGTGCAGCTGTTTGTTAATAAATGAGCATCAGAAAATTTAAACCAAAATGATTTTTCTGGTCTGACTTTATTTCAATTCATATTTTCATACTCATATTTTCTGATTAAGAAATCAGATAACTACATATTTTGTAAAATATAACATGACAATAAAAAAAATAAAATAAACTCTTCCCTTAACATCTCACTATGGTGAGAATAAAAAATGAAACATGCCTGTGGCACACATATAGCCTACTCAAAGGGTAAACACATGTAAACATGGCTCACATCACGCTACAGTAACCCACAAGGACGAAATGCAAAAATGTCCAAAAAAACTGTAGTGGAGGGAGAATTTTTTTTTTTTTAACCTTAAATAAAAATTGTTTTTATCTACAAATTTGATAAATCAATTTTTTAGCCCAGCCCTACTACAGCCGGTTCAGACAGAGACACTATTCAATCAACATCATTAGAACTTAAAGTAAAGGCTTACTCCAGTTGAACCTATTCATACTAGTCCTTGTGGTAAGTATATAGCATAGAGTGGATACTGTTCACAGCTCTGACAGGAATGTGGATAATAAACACAATAACAGTTCACTTCAAAGCACACGGAAGTACTAATCAAGTAATCACAGAAGAAGTTTTGAGGTAATATTAGTCATCAATGTAATATTCAACTAAATCAAATCTGAACACTAAGAGAAAGCAGCACCTCCTTAACTTACTTTATCAATATTCTGGTTTAGGAAGAAAGAAAACTGACAGAAAAGATTGTTTTAAATTGGCCGATAAAGTGGATTAAAGGATAAGCAACTTGTCATTGACACAGCAATATGTGTGACCGCTCTTGAACCCAAGGCAAAAACCAAAATATTGATACAAATGCAAGGTTGTGGGTTTGATTCCAGCTTCTTGTGTAAGAAACTGAAGCTGGTTATTTCTCCATAAATGGTAAAACAAGCGTCTTGCGTACCAGCATTGATGTCATAGTTTGCGTTTGTCTTGCACTGAGGAAGTCGAGGATATTTTCATCATTCTTTCTAAGTTTCAACCCATCGTGAGCTTGAATGAGTTTTAGCTTCATGCTCTTTAGTCCGGTTAAAGCTAAGGCAGAAGAATTACTTAGATTATATTATTAGGTAATTATTGTACATGTTTCAATCTGTAATTTTACAGACTGCATAAAATCAGGTTTGTAATGCTCACATTGACTTTGAATTGAAATCATTGTAGCCTTGGGATTAGGTTGAACACCAGCCAGTGAGAGTATTCACCTAATAGACTTTATTAACAAAGTGAAATAAGTTAACAAGATTTAGTGTGTTGACCTGGCCAAACAGAAGCTATTTTTAAATGACACACACTGAACTGAATTTAGGGATCAAACATCTGTTGGCAAACGATGAAAACAGTGAGAAGAAACATGAATTAACTGATGTGTTGCAACTTTTGCTAAATGTAAAGCAGAAGTGCATGTTTTAGAAGGCGGACAATATCCAGAGGAATTGAATACGCACATGGAGCTTTTTGCTCAATGGACTGCTATTGTTTTCAGTTGTGTGGTGCTTGGAATACTACCAAAAAGAGATTGTCAGCATATATCTTTCTAAAGCATTCAAACACTATTACTCTTACTCTGAAATGCACAGCATATGCAGCCTTTGCGTGCCATTCTCACCAAGAGTGAAAAAGCCAAACACTGCAAAACAATGATGTAACCATGGACAACCTCATTCTTTACAAATGCAAAAAAAAATTATAATCGTCCAAATTTAAAAAAAAAAAAAGTATACTAGAGCTGGGCGATATATCAAGTTTTCTATTTTGGTGATATATAAAACTGCAATATTGCATATATCGAAATGTTAAGTTGTTTCGTTTTTTTTTTTTTACCAATGATATAATTGGAAAGAGAGAAAAAACACACGAGTAGGTTTAAAAATAGCAGCAAACTATACAAACATCTGAGAACCACTGCAGGAAAAGTGGTTTGAATTCAACCTCACAACTGAAAGGTTGCATCCCTAACTTCTCCAGGTTCTTCTCACAGTCCTCTAACATGATGTATGTACAGATAAATTCATTATTTGAATTGATTAAATGCATTGCCTCTGGTTGTGGGTTAGCTAGAGTGCGCCCTCTGTGGTGGCCTGTGGAAGTGTTTCCAACCTAAAGAAGTCATGATGTGCAAAGAAAAATGAAAATGTGTGTTAAAAAGCGCACACGTTTATCTGGATACTTTAATAAGAACTAAGAACACTAAATGGGGGTGGAATGCATTGCCCCGCCTCTTTAAACTAACCTCCAATATTTGTATCTGATCCAAGATTTACTTTTAATCTCATTTACTAATTTAATTCCGATCCTCCTGCACACTTTGGTGGTCATTAAATAAGGAGTGGGGGGGTGAAGAGCCTGACATCCTCCACATCTCCATTAACATGATGAAGTGTGGAACTTAATATTGTCCTAAAAGAGAAATAAAGACACACGCACCTCTGGAGTCCCGGTGGTCCGTGCAGAAAGACAAAATAGGGTGAACTCTGTATCCTCTCGATGGTTTCCGCTCTAATGAGTTATAGTCGGGGCAAAAAGAAGACAATGTGAACGCTGGAGTCTGGTCGCACACATGTCAGTCAGTATTTCTCACAGAGCTCCATCCATCACAACCTCGTCCATCCACGACTCCGCGCTGCGCTGTCTGTGCGTAATGAGCAGCGCGCAAAGGGCTCCTCGCCATCAAGTCTACGTCACAAGCACGAGCGCAGGGGCTTTTTTTTTTTTTTTCTTTTCAAAATAAAACCACATAAGGCAGGGATGGGCAACTCTAGCACAGCGGGGGCCACAAAAATGTCATGGTATCCGATCCGAGGGCCACACAGTCAACATTTATGTCAGCACTTATAATAATAATTCATTAGTCAGTCACTTTCTGTGTTTTTGTTATATTTTTTTTTGTGTTCTTATTATATTTTCGTGTATTTTTCTGCATTTGTGTTTTCAATTTGCTTTCCGTATTTTTGTTGTTTCTGTATTTTGTTGACAGTTTGTGTGTCTTTTTGGAACTATTCTGTAATGTATAGTTTTTTTTGTGTGTGTTTTCGTAGTCATTTTTCTTTATTTAAGTGGTTGTTGTGTCTGTCTTTGTGGTCATTTTGTGTATTTTTGTTATTTTTTTGTGTTTTTGTTGTACTTTTGTGTGTTTTTCTGTCATTTTCTGCATTCATGTTGTCGATTTGTGCTTTTATGGGGTCACTTTTTGTATTTTTGTTGTTTCTGTATTTTCCAGTCATTTTGTGTAATTTTGTTGACAGTTTGTGTCTTTTGGTGCTATTCTGTAATGTGTTGTGTCTGCCTTTGTGTTTTATAAGTCATTTTGTGTAGTTTAGGAATAATTTTGTGTGTGTTTTTGTGTAGTTTGTGCAATTTGCTCTCAATTTGTGTGTTTTGGGAGTTATTTTGTGCATTATGTTGGGCTTTATATTCCTTCCAACTTCTTGAAATACAATTTTTGGGATTTGTTTTGGGGGCTGCACAAAATTAGACGAAGGGCCACATGTTCCCCCCTGGCTGCAGTTGTCTATGTCTGGCCTGAGGGCTTATGTATGTGCCCAAGGTCCATAGTGACAGACTTTAACCAACTGAAATACTGTAAAAAGACTATTTATTTTTATCATTTTAGTCAAACCTAATAACTTGAATGCTCCTGTTTTAAGAATGAAAGAAAAGAGAATAATTACAGCCGTTTGAATGTTTATATTTCTTATGTTACAGTTGGATGTTGGCCATGTCAGGAAAACCAATGAGTCTCCAGCATACAGAATGGATGGATGAAGTAATGAAATAGAATAAAGTTTAATACATATAGAACAGAATATATTTTTATTTGTCATTACAAACGTACAATCTCCAATGTGCAGCATTATCAATGAAATGTCATCGTATTGAGCTTGTGAATCTGGACAAAACACAAAAAGAAAGAAAATAAACAAAGAGAATATATACAGAAAGTTAGCGCCATAAATAAGAATTCCACGTAAATGTTTCTGTCAGTGTGTAAGATATAAAAACAAGCTTAATTGCACTTTCCCTAAATTATCCCTGCTTTTTTGCAGTCAATGAGCACAATTTGTAGCCTTCATTGAAAGTTTATTTATTTATTTATTTTTTATCCATCATTTTAAGTTTAGAAGCGTGATGGCCTGAAATGTTCTTGAAGAAAGAAAGAAAGAAAGAAAGAAAGAAAGAAAGAAAGAAAGAAAGAAAGAACGGTTTGGGAGTTATGTTTTGGAGGTTATTTCTTTCTCCAATGAACATTTTCTTTGTTTTCACAGTTTGTGTCAAGAACATTCACCACCTTTGAAACTCAGAATTTCCACGGATTTAAAGTCTGCGTACTTTATGTAAATTGATGGTGAAAATGAGGCAGCGCTGACTGACTCTCTTGTCTGGTCCTAGAGAGCGACTGTCCTGCATGTTTCAGCCATCCTCTGGCTCCTTGTTACTTGTAACTTGTTTTCTGACACCCTACACAAGATAATGATACATTCAGTATGTGTGTTGGATGGAGGAGATAACATGGTATAGAGGTTCCTCTTGCATGTTCTCCTTGTAGTTGTGTAGACTTACTCAAGGAAAAACGCATGTTACGGACTTAAAGGGGACATATCATGCTAAATCCACTTTTTTAGCCCTTAAATGCATTTTGTTGTATATTTAGAGTGTTTAGAAGTACAGAAAAGTTCAAATTAATCTCTTCAGGTGCTCCGTAGATATCTTTATATTCTGTTTTGCTCATATTTTTCAATCTGTTTCGATTTTTCTATTCTCTATTACGTTTTTTGAACTATTAATTCACAGTATTTGCAGCGGAACTGCCAAATTAGGACATCAACTCCAGGCCCAACACTTCGAGCAATCCGCCATTTTTATTTCTCGCTTTTATTTTGTAGTCCAAGCTCAAGGATGCCGAAGTTACGAGAGGATAAGTCAAAATGTTCGGTTGTTGGATGTAGAAACCCACACGTTTCATTACACCGTCTCCCAGCATCAGAACCTTTTCAAAGTGCCTGGTTGAGTTTTATTTTTCACGAAAATGTACCCACATCTGTGGGTAAGGTCATTTTTGTGTGCGCGAAGCACTTCAAGGATGACTGCTTCATCAACCTCCACCAGTATAAAGAAGGATTTACAGAAAGACTTTGTCTGATTGAGGGTTCAATTCCTTCTATCTTTGGAGACGACGAACAGAGCACTTCGGTAAGCTGTAAATAACGCTAAAAAGTGTGATGATAAGACGTCCCTGTCATTGTTTTGTTAGCATTAGCAGTTGCACCGTCTTCATATGTTAGCGCTGTGTGCTCGTTTTAGATCCTTGATGATATGGCCTACGTGATTTAATTTAAGTCTAAAGTTTTCATTAGTCATTTCATTTTTTGAAAAGACTGTATTAAAATGCATTTCGTGACGTTAGCTTGGCGCTAGCGTTAGCTCGATGCTTGTGTTAGCTCACTTGTTAGGGTTCTGCAGGTTCATCATCTTCATTTTCATCTCGCTCCGCCGGGTCAGACTCTGGCTCGAACATGTAAGACTGGATGGACAAGTCTTCTGTTGTTGACATTTTGTAAATAACGCGTGAATAAACATTTTCTGCGTCGCTAAATAATCGCATCTCTTCTATCAAACTACAAATATGGCCGAACAGGGTGGAGTTGAACCGAGTGTCACCTGAAGAGGGGCGGGGTATGAAGTGTCGCATTTGCATTTAAAGAGACAGCACCAAAACAAGTTGCTCTTAGAAGCACATCAGAAAAGGGGTAGAAAAGGGGTGGAGCTATAATAATGAGGTATTCAGACCCAAGCATTGCAGTTCCACTTTATATAGACCACAACTGTATGATTTATATGTAAAAAGGAAGGATTTGAAAGTATGAAATGACTCCTTTAAGTTTTCCAAATGTGGTGGCTCAGTCACAGCATTACAATTAATAATATAACATCCTGAAATTTGATTTCCCTGAAATTACACAGTATAAGTCTGAGTCTTCACACAACACAGCTTCATGTTAAGTCTTAAACATGGCTGAATGTCTTTAGTGCTTTCCTTTTTCTAATTTGGAAGTAATTTTTCTAATTTTTTGAGACGGAATGAAATAGTGCATTAAATGTTGGGGATCATTATGGTTTTATTGATGTCTCTGATTTAATGCTTTCATTTATATACTTGTCAAGCCATAGCTGATTTTTACATGTCCCGCTTCCTCCACCTACTTTCTATATGAGATTGAGACAGAAATCAATAAATTCAGGAGAGTGCAATGGTGGCCTGTTTGTTTTGTTATTTGAATAATTATATTTTCCCCTGGCATTGGACAGGAACCAGATGGAACCAAGCAATTCACCACATCCCCGCGTGTCACTCCTGACTGGTTTGGATTAAATTATCAGAAGGAAGTGGGAACACTTAAGTTAGACATAGGAAGTCATCTGATTTGGTCACAGTCTCATGTTATGCTGTGTTTTTAATCCTAAAAATACAAATGGACTGCATGTGGGCAGAAAAAGATTGTGGTATTTTGTGAATAAAAAAAATAAATGTCAATCATTAAACCTTGCGCAAAGAGAAGTGACTTGTTTTTTTTACATGATTACATTTGTTTGATGATGTATTATGGTCCTCTCAGCGAAAAACCACCCAGTCATCAATCTGCACACTTTATGAGTGGCGTCGGAGTCGGTGCAGATGAGCTGTGCAGGGGGCTGGAGCCTTCCAACTTTGGTAACATGAGTAATGGTTATCAGTGTAATCCTGATTTAGTTTTTGTATAAGTCTTCTACTGACAAAAAAATATCATTTAAATAGTTTTTTCGTATTCTAGTTTCAGATATTTGCCCGGTAAAGAAAGGATTCTATAGATTTTTTTACATAATATTTACATCATAAAAGCAGTTATGTGAGATAAGTAGGCCCAAGACCGTTAAGACACTTAAAAACAAGTGAAAGAACCTTAAAATCCATCGTAAAACACACAAGGAGCCAATGCAGCAATTTTAAAATTGGTGTAATGTGTTTTCACCTCTTGGTCTTCATCAGGACTTTGTAGTTAATTTAATTAATTATTCATTTCAATTTAAATGTTAAAAAAGGAGAAATGGCAACACAAACATATGATACATATGATGAAAATGACTGATTGATGATGCCAAGTTGAACAGATCCATTTCAAAATATAATAATAAAAAAGATATTGTTTTATATATTTATATATTAAAAAAAGGAGTCAAATGTTGTGAAAAGCAGTAAAAACTGTATCAACCCACCAATGCTACTTTTTCCAACCCAACGTGTTTAACTTGAACCTTTCCAACCTGGCAACACGGGCTGAGACCTGCCTGCATCAGGTTTGCTTCTTCCTTTCATTCCTTTCATTTATTGTATTTCCTACAAGTTTAATTTAGCAATTCATCTTGTTTCATTTCTTCTTTGCAAAAAAATCAAAAAAATAATGATGCCCACCTTTCTGTTATTTTTTTTAATTATTCATTCATTCACTGGCTCATTAACTAATGGATTTACTTACTTTACAACTTCTCAAAGCTGGGTTACATTTATATGATTTCTGCATAATCGCAGTAAGTTTTTTCATGAAATGTTGCAATTTTAAAATGACATCGAGAACTTTAGTCTTTAGACTCTTTATAATAAGTCTGCAGTCGTTGAGTAAAAACAAACATTTACCAGCCTATAATAACTTGTTTATTGTTCTAGATGATTATGAACTGTTTCTTTGTTGCCTTATTTATAATCATTGTCAGTAATTAAACAGCTGAAACATATACAAATAATCTGCAAATAAAGTAGGTATTTGTACAAATACAACATAATAAACGGCTTTGATGACGTACACGTGTGATGAGAGGTTGACTGAGAAACACTTTCCTTCAGTCTAAAGCCACTTAGGACTTCATACTGATTCCAGTTGGAGACATCCTGCTGTGTGTTCCCCACCAGCTTTTTATAGCAGCTGAAATGGTTTGGGTGCTTCAAAGGTAAAAAGGAGAATATTTGAGATGCCAAAACAGTTTGTTAACTCCCCAGGATACAAGTTGTTTCACACCATTTGGGCTGACTGAAACACTTGGGAGCTGTTTAGAGATCCCTGTCAAACAGTATCTGGATTTTTTTTCCTTTCTTTTCAATGGCCTCATAATCTACAATTCTACAAATTCATTTAGCAGCCACTTTTATCCAAAGCGATGTACAACACAAGCAAGAATTTAGGCTGGAGGAAAAGCCCTTATAAGTGCAACAAGTGCTTCAAGTTTGCTTGGCTGCAGGTGCTGCAGTTCTAGAAGAAGAAACAATTCAACATCAATATCTGTATTTCTGTTTATTTTGATTTCCATTAGCTTTGGCTATAGAACCATTGCTACTCTTTCCGGAGTCCACACCCACTACAATTGTCTTATTAGTGCAGTATACAATAGGGATATACAACTTTTTCATTTCTGATATGATACCAATATTGCTGCCTTGCGTATCAGCCGATACCAATATTGATCTGATATCAACATAAATCATACATCCTTTTCTTGTTTTTTTTTTCTTTATTAAAGAAATAATAATTACTTATTTTGTAGTGTGTAATGTTAGAAAATGCTTGATCAAGTGATAGTCAGCAACAGTAGGTATGAGAAAAACTGACCCATTTATTATTAACCAATTGGTTACATGAATTTTAACCTTCAACATGATATCTACAGTATTCTACAATTGAATAAAATTAATTAAAAAGGAATTGGCTGATATCCAATATTGATATCGGATCAGGACACCGCTAGTATACAATTACATATAACACATCACACAACAAAGCAAGCAAACAACAACTGACAATTTACAAAACAAAAGGAAAGGCAAATGTATTTGAATAACGCATTTCATACACAAGGCAACTCAATATGCTTTACATGATAAAACATTCAACTGTTTAAAAAAGGGCCTTTAACTTTGATTTAAAAATGTTCATATGTGACGCTGACTTCAGCTCTGCTGGCAGTTTGTTCCACTTCTTTGCAGCATAACAACTAAAAGCAGCATCACCATGTTTACTGTGAGCTCTGGGCTCCACTATCTGACCTGTGTCCATAGATCTGAGAGACCTGCTGGGTTCATACCTGACTAACATCTCACTGATGTATTCTGGATCAAACCCATTCACAGATTTATACACAAGCAGCAGAACTTTAAAGTCTATTCTGAGGCTGACTGGGAGCCAGTGTAAAGACTTAAAGAAAAACAACATTCATTCATTCATAATACAAGACATTTTACTAAATTGGAGTGACGAAGGCGTTCTCCTAATCTGAAGAGAGAGATCGGGGGGTACACGAGACAGAAAAGGTTGGGAAACACTGGTATAGGTCACTATTTTTTCTTTTAAAGTTGAGAATGCGACCAATACAGTAGAGCACTCTATGTGTGGATTTTTCAGGGAGTTAATAACACATGTATGCAGGTCGGTGTCCGAGTAGGGAAAATATGAAGGTAGAAGTTGCAAAATAGGAGAGCTTGTAGAATGCGCTGTGAGAACTTGAAGAGAAAAAAATGGGAACTTGTATATAAACATTTTTACTTGTGTAAAAAATCCACCAAAGAAAAGATTCACACATGCGTGACATGTTCACATGTTTTCCAATCATTTGTGACGTGATACGACGGCGTATTAGGGCTACTTTGATGGGGAAAAATATTCTCTATAAAGTCGAAATTTTGACTTAAAGCTGCTGAGAAACATCTCAATGTCCCGCCCTCAACAGCCTCACTTCCTCCCACTTCTTCTTCCAATCTACCAGAAGCCCCGCCTCTACTTTTCTGCACGCACAGAACAAGGTTGGATCGGGTCGCATTGATATAGGTCTATGGGTCAGTTAAGAGCCAAAATCATATTTACCTGTTTGCTGTTGTGACGCGCGGCCTTGTTTCAGTGCACAGTTCCGCATTCACTTTGATTGACAGACTCAAAAACAGGAAGTCAAAGCCTATTGGCTGGGCGCACTCAGCGATCATTTCCATTTATATAGGGGTCTATAGGACGAAGGAGGGACTTATATACAGTATAAGTCCGTCGGCAGTAGACCATAGTAATAGACTAGACTTTATTAAAAATATTTTCTCCATCAAAATTGGTCCTAATCTTCTTTTGTAACGTGAAATTAATATCATGTTTGATTATGTTTATTTTACCAAAAGCAAGATTAGAAGTTAAACAAAGATGTCTGTCTGTTCTATGGGTTAGTTTGTGGAACAATGTTGAATGCTTGCATTTGTTTTGTATGTATTATTGGAAAAGGTAACTTGAATGTTATGATTTATGTTGGGCATATAAGCATTTTGGCTTCTACCTGTTTCGGTCTTGTCATTTTTCAAATTGTAATTTATGTTTGAATATTTTTTTTTTTGTTAGACTGAAACAAGCAAATAAACTGAAACTGAAAAAAAAAACTTTACATTTTTTACATTGTTATATTATATTATATTATATTATTTGTATTATTTTTATTTAGCAATTTCTCCCATTTTGCAACTTTGCAACTACCTTCATAGGAAAAAAAAAATGAAGAGACAATAACTAAATAAAAATATACATGTGAACAAAAACTAAATCTAAATGTTGATATTTTTGTTAAGTGATAAAACTGAACTATAATAATTAAGTCCAATCATAACTAAAACTATTTTTGGAAGATATCAAATTAAAACTACTTTTGTTGTCAGTGGTAGAGTAAGTCATCCTATAACTATAGGGTTGTGGGTTTGAATCCCGCTCTATCCAAGCCATTGTCGTTGTGTCCTCGGGCAAGGCACCTTACCCACATTGCCTCGTATGAATGTAGTGTGTGAGTGTTGGTGGTGGTCGGAGGGATTGATGGCACTCTATGACAGCCTCACCTCTGTCAGTCTGCCTCAGGGCAGCTGTGGCTACAATAGTAGCTTGCCACCACTGTGTGTGGAGTGAAAGAATAATGCACAACAATGTAAAGCATTTTGAGTGTCTATGACAAAGCGCTGTATAAAATCCTATGCATTATTATAATATCTGTAACACTAAGTTGCATTTTTGTCAAAACACTACGACTAAAACTAAATCCAAATTTGCTGTCAAAATGACCAGTGATTATGAATTATTATTTTAGTTATTTGAACAATGCGCAAGCTCAGATTTTGCACATACGTCGCATTTTGTTTACGATGCAGCCAATATTCAGATTCATAGAGAGATTCCTTTTCAGTTTGCTGACTCAGGCTGAAAAGAAGGATGGGTTCATGTCGTGCAAGGGGGTCCCCAGTTTGGGGACCCACCTTCTACGCTGAGTCAGCCCCTAGCTAAATGGTAAAGTATGGGAAAGTTTGATAACCTAACTACATATGTGTAGAACTGTCCATACTGTAGAGCTTAACATGGTTCCCCAGTTTTGCGTTAAATTATAATTGACAATATTTAGAGAATTTTCATGGGAATTACAATTACAAAGTCAATTATCTGAACTCAATTACAATTTAATTACAGTTACAACAGCAACAGATTTTTTGGTCACACTTTAGTTTAGGGAACACCTATTAACCATTAATTAATTACTTATTAGCATTAGTAACATATTGATTCTTAATTACTTATCATTAAGTACTTATTAATGCCTAATTCTTATTAATGCCTTGTTATACACTTAATGGCAATCTCTCAGTCCAAACAGGGTTAGGGTTTGGGTTAGAGTTAGGATTAGGAATAGGGTTAGGGGTTAGGATTATGGTTAGGGTTAGGGTTAGGGTTAGGGTTAGGATTACGGTTAGGGTTAGGGTTAGGGTTAGGATTATGGTTAGGGTTAGGGTTAGGGTTAGGGTTAGGATTATGGTTAGGGTTAGGGTTAGGGTTAGGGGTTAGGGTTAGGGTTAGGGTTAGGATTATGGTTAGGGTTAGGGTTAGGGTTAGGGTTAGGATTATGGTTAGGGTTAGGGTTAGGGTTAGGGGTTAGGGTTAGGGTTAGGGTTAGGATTAGGGGTTAGGATTAGGGGTTAGGGTTAGGATTAGGGGTTAGGATTAGGGTTAACCCTAACCTTGACATATTGAGATCATAATTCATTATATAACAACTTCCTTACTTACTACTAATATGTAATAATTCTGAGGTTATTGAGGGAAAACTCTGAGTTAATGGCTTAGCGGTTGTATAATAAGACCATGCAGAATAAGGCATCAATAAATACTTAATAATGACTAATTAAGAGTGAATATGTTACTAATTTCCATGCTATTATTGGTTAATAGGTGTTCCCTAAACTAAAGTGTTACCGATTTTTTAAATTGCATATATAATTACGCCATAATTGGAATTAATTCAGCACCTCATGAAGAAGAAAAAATACCTAAAGATTGTTCAACCTTCTGATCCCAGGATCAAAACCTACAAAGGGTGAAAGGTAAATGAACGTATTGCAGGTGAATAGTCACAAGTGTGGTGATCTATTAGAAGTCTGTCAGAGGAAATGAGTGATTAATGTAATTCTTTTTCAGTCAAAATGTTCAGCAAAATCACAGTGTGACTATTCGACTAAAAGGTCCTTTGAAAATACACCACAACTAACCAAATCCTCAATACAACTTGAATCAAAGAGCCAGCCTGTTGGTCCAGTGGGAGCAGCATCTGCCGTATCTATGACATCCAATTCATTTAATTCCTCTAAAAAATAATTATTTCCGTAGTTTTTTTGTTTTGTTTTGTTTTCTTTAAGCATTCTCTTTTCTGTAATTAATCACAATGTTGAGTAGGGGTGGGAATTGCAGAGTGCGATATGATACACAATACAAGTTCACAATATCAATATTAACGTGATTCTAGCACAATCTATAAGGAATTCACACAATGCATTCCGAACATCTACCGTATCTCAGCGAAAAAACAGCCTCAACACTGTCAAGTGCTGCATTTTTAAGTTTATTTACTGCAATTTAGTATCAGTTTCACAGAAATTAACACAGACTGAGATGAAACACTAAACAAACAAAAAATTAGACAAACCAGCCACTCCTTTTATTTGATCTAATCAATAACTGTCCTCCCAAACCCCTTAACTTTGCCTTTCCCACTCACTCAGGCTTTCTCATCCTTTCTTAGGAAGTGCTGGTAATGGTCAAAATGATGCATTATAATAACTCCATCCAATACCATCCATTTTCAGACCTGTTTGTGTTTTTTGTTTTGTTTTGTTTTTTTATTTACAATTAATGTTTTTAATTTATTTTTGGTAAAAAAAAAATTAAAAAAAAACATGCATAGTTGTTAATAATATATAGATATCTGTATCATATTTGTATACAAATTTGTATATTTGTATTAGTATTATTAGTATTATCTATCTTACTTTATTTTTTTACTACTGTAATGTGTGTGTATCTAATCCTTATTTCTAACAGTCTTTTACTTAATTATACAATTTTTAACGTTTATTCGTTCCTTCGTCTTTGTTATTCTTTGCATTTGTGACATTTTCTTGAGCGGCTGTAACAAAAGTAATTCCCCCCTGGGATACATGAAGGAATTCTGATTCTGATTCTGAAGAAAAGATTGAACAACAAGTGGCCTAGTGTCAACCAAAAAATGGTAAAAAGCACACATAAAAATGATAATACATCGATATTTAGCGCAATCATAAAATGGGAGTGGTTCCTAAACTGGGAATACATATATTATTAATAATAAACAAGGCGGAAATATTCCAGTTGTTATTGTTTTATGTATTGCAGCCGTGAAAGCAGGTGACATGTAAACAACAAATCTCACCCAAAATAAATCTTTGGTTGAGAACGATAGAGCAAATTTTAGATGATGGAAATTATAATATTAAAAATTAGAGATAACTTGGAAAAAATGAATACAATTTACTCTGAAAGTAGACTAAGTAGGCTACACACTTATATAGATTCAACAAAAGATGTGTGACAAAAAGACACTTTTTTATTTATCCTCAATTTCCTTTTATGTTTGTTTTTATTATTGTTAATTATTGTTTGTTCTGCTCTGTTTTGGTCCGTTTTGTTTTATCAAAATAAAATGCAGTGTACTTTTGATGACAGCTGTCTGTGAAAATGACATCTTGTCTGTTAATGCAATAAAGTATTAAAAAGAGAATGAAAAACTTTTTGTTTTAAAAATATGTTCTTTGCACTCAAAGAACTTTTTAAAAATAAAAAATAAAAAAAATCTCTTCAGTTGATTTATTGCAGCATTGATTCTGTTCTGAGTAATGGTTCAAAAATAAATCTTGAAAATGATGATAAAGTTGAATCCATCTCTTATTTAAAGAAGGAAGCATTAACAGAATGATTTTGCACTTATTTATTCACATTTCTGAATTGGGTACCACCTTCAAAGCATGAAAACTACAATTTCAAAAGAGAGTTGAAGGTGCGATGGTGAATATTGTCAGTGCGTGAACAAAAAAGAAAAAAACGTTAATGATGAAATTATGCAGAAGATGAGAATATTTGACTAGGGAAGAAACGAGGTTTGATGTAAAATTATCTGTGTTCAAATCAAGGGACGGATCTGGATAAGCATAACGCTTTTTTCCGTCGCCCTTTCCGGCATGCAAAAGGACAAAAAAAACAAAAAAAAAAACATTGATGTGATTCTGCTATGAATGTCAAAATGAATTTCTGTGATTGCAACCATGTCGGAAATGAACTGAATAAATAAAACAAATAAATAACACCGCAGATCATTTGTTGAGTGAGAAAGTCTCTTCTCAGTGTTGACAGGATGGTAAAAGACTGAAGAGAGTGAACAAACAGTACAAAGAGTTGCTGGGAACAGATGGCATTAAAGACAGGAATGCAAAAGCATTTTGCAAAGATCATTTAGTATAGCTTTTAATAACTATTTTAATTCCTCCTGTGACCTTGGGTCATTGTGACCAAAATGAAATCATGTGTCTTCATAATGTTTGTTGCATCAAGTGGTGATGGAACTTTGTTCATTGTGATTAAATCATTTGATGTGACATGACTGATGGCTGTTAAGTTAAACTAAATTAGTACAAAATGACCCTGGGCTCTTCTCGCATCTTCTAAAAGATATAGTCACTACAGTGATGAGACTTATCTAGTATAATATGCTCTAGAACAATTATATGCTGAGAAAAAGAATGACTAGGAAGACAACTTTGGAAAAACAAACAGGACTAAGAACCAACAAAACAGGAAAAAAACCATAATGAATAATGTCGTGTTACACCTGGTGACTGGATAAAAACAGACTTTGTCCCAATCCCTCATTAGCGAAATGGACAGAATCGCAGCGTAAAATAATGACACGTATTTTACAACAAACTATGTATTACAGTCGGTTATGATGAGAGGTAGATATTTGATTAAGCGAAAACAAAATGAGTGGGATTTTGTCCACTTTTCTAATAAAGGGTTGAGATTTTGTCATAGATCTGTTTTTGTCCATGTCTTGTGTTTTTCTACACTGTGTTTGCTTTTAAAAACAGTCAAAGCAGGCAGTTTTTTAATGGCAATAATTGTGTATAGCAATGTGGAATTCATTAGATTCAATTGAACATAACGTGTTCCGGTTAGCTCAGCAGAGAAACAGATGGAGCTGGAAAGGATGTACTTGTGATATAATGAGGGGGTACACACCACATGATTTGACAAAATATCAAAGGGGAAACATGGGACTAAAAAAAGGTGTTTTAGAATATAAAGGGAATCAACTAGCACCGGCAGCTATATAGACAATTAAAAGTAGACTGACATCAGTGCAGGCACAGACATTCCTTAAGATGTAAAGGTTGTAAAAGTGGAGACTTATCTTAACAAGTTCTGATGAACTACGGCCAGGCCCACGGAACGTCTATGCACCGAATAGCACGTGCCGCGTTCCAAAGAATTCAGTGAAATGATTCGGTTCCTCAAAGTAAAACAAATTAAATTGTGCAACGTAAAATTGTAATCTACTTTGAATTGCCTTTGAAACGATATATCACCCCCACCCCCCCATTCATATATTGGTATGTGTCAATGATTCGGTACCACCAACTGTCGTAATATTTGACCCACAAATAATAGAGAAAACAACTTTAATGTAAATTGCCTAAAAAAGGGGGTGGGCCCACGGGCCCCTAATTGCATTGTGCAAGGCATAATTGTAATCTACATTGAATTACCTTTGAAACCGACTATGAACACACAACTATGTTCCCATAAATTCGGAAATTACCGGAAATGGGGGGTGGGCCCCCGAGTCCCATTTAAAAAAGGGGCTTTGAGCGTCTCATCATATTCATTCATGGAGTATTCATACCAAACTGTATTCCGATCTAACAAGAACTAACGGAGGAGTAGTCATTTGAAAAATGAGTCCCCCGGGGTCCCCCTGGCCCCCGTGACACGTACGGGGTAATGGTCCCCATTTATATATTGGTATGTGCCAATGATTCGGTACCACCAACCGTCGTAATATTCGATTTGCAAATAATTGAGAAATCAACTTTTGTTTTTTTTCTTTTGGGCCCCCAAAAGAAAAATGCACAGATTTATAATGATATTAATAATATGTATACAGTATATAGACAGTATCTCACAAAAATGAGTACACCCCTCCCATTTATGCAAATATTTAATGATATCTTTTCATGGGACAACATTGAAGAAATTCAGTGGAGTTGCCAAGCATGTCTCCAGACCTAATATTTATAACAGTAAATTTACACTGTTATACAAGCTGTACACTAACTACTTTACATTGCATCTAAGTGTCATTTCTTCAGTGTTGTCCCATGAAAAATATAATTAAATATTTGCAGAAATGGGAGGGGTATATATATATATATATATATATATATGTGTGTGTGTGTGTGTGTGTTAGTTATACCCCCCCCCCAAAAAAGAGAAAATAAAAAATTACCAGCCATCCCTAAATTGTAGCAAAAATATGTCACAAACACAATATTCAATAAACCACTAAAATATAGTAGTACAGATTTATAAGATACAAGCAATGGATATGGAGTCATTAGGTTACTGCAGTTTTTTTCTACCTTAGAGTCAGGATGAGGCGTAGCTTGGAATTAAAATGGGGTCGCCTATAATGTCTAGTAATTGTTAAAAAAAAAAAAAAAAAAAGGAAAAAAAAGGAGAAAAAAAGTAGATAAAAAAGGATTAAAATTGTATTTTTAATTTCTTTTTCAATTATTATTATTTTTCAAATACACATTACAGACAAGAAATATCAAATAACTGTATCCTATAACTTTTTCAAATATGAATCTAGTTCAAATAAAATGCAGTATAAAAATATCTAAGGTGGTGCATTTGTCACTTTGTCACTAATCCTGGCTACTCTGTGTTTGTAACACACTTTAATAAACATGATCAAAAACTAATTCTAGAAGAAGAAGAAAATGTCTCCGGGGTCGCTGGACATTTGTAATACAAATAAAATGGGGTCACTCACGACCCGAGAAACGTTGAGAACTTCTGGGTTAACGTGAATAAAAAAGAAAGCTTGTATAATTATGCAAAAATACTAGTATGGTTTTCCGGGGGGAAAAAAAGTGTACATAACTTACAGTAGGGGCCCAACAACATCGTTTGTACCCAGGGCCCCAAATGTGGTGCTACGCCCCTGCTTATGATAACGAGTCAGTTTTCTCATCTCTTGGTTACCCTGTTAAGCTTCCTAATCAATAAAAACTTTGGTATTAATATATTTGGTGTGGGTGTCTGAGCCTTTTTTTCTGTCAGTATAGCCCTATATTTACTTGATCTGAAACATATTCTTAATAATTGTTAACTACATATGTGTAAGCAATAGGTCTGTAACATGGTTCCATGGGTTTACATTTAATTAAATTGTAATTTATAGTTTTTATAGAATGTCCATGCCAAATACAATTACAGAGTCAATTATCTGAAGTCAATTACAATTAAATTATGATTACAAATGCAAGTTGTAAAATATTTTTTATTAAAATTCTAATTACATCATTATTGTAATTAATTGTCATATACACGATTACAATTATAATTGACCCCAACCCTGATAGGTACAGTATAGATGCTTTTTTCTTCTTCTTTTTTGTGCAAATGAAAAGATAATCGTCTTTAAGTCGTAGAAAAAGAAACGCACGCACATTTTTTATGAAACTGTTGAGCTTGAGAGAGAGGGGAGGGCGAGAGACTTGGTTTCAGATCGTTGTCACAAAGAGGATTATGTGTTTACATCCTGGGACATAAATTTGAGGTCGATGAGTTCATGTAGACGGTACAAGTACTCGGTGTACAGACAGTGACCTGGTTTAGAGTTGTTGTTTTTCGCTGTAGCATCATTACACTGTATGAGAAAACCAGTGCTTTAATGCAAATGTTCATGTTGTGTTTCTCTCCTGCTGTGGCTGGGTGAGAACATCTCTCATACATTATACATGCACTGGATCTTTGTCTTAGATGAGAATCTGGAAGCTTTGCCACATTTTTTTTTAATTTGTTATTGAGAAGCTTCATGCTGCTGATACAAATAAACTTTACTGCTTTTCTAATTTTTTAATTATAATTTCATACCACGTCTGCACATGTCATAGGTTGACGTTGCGTGTGAAGTTTATGAAGTGTGTGACAATAAAGGAAATAAAAATTGCAATAATCGTTGCTATCGAATCTCAATGATTGAAAAAAATAAATAAAGAATCAGAATTGCAATATAAATGGAATTGGCACCCAAGTATCAGGATAAAATCTTCCCAGCTCTAATTAATAGTGACGCCACAGTCACCCAAATGGAAGTAAGCTACATCTGTAGCCACAGCCGTGACGAGTGTCTTGCCTCAGGATTGTTTGGGATTCAAACCAATGAGTTCAGAGACAGTTGTATAATGTGAAAGCATCAGATTGGTCAACATCAGCGCAATGACAATAACTACTAATGACTATTAAAAAACAAAACATAACGTAACAAAAACAATATGAAAATACATTTGTATTTTCGTCGACTAATAAAAACAAAACTGTGCGTATTTACAAACATTAATTGTCCAAATCGTCCAATTTTTGTCTTTTCTTGGCAAATTTTCATCTATATAAGCAAACTTTTAGCCAATAAATACCACTTGTTTCCTTTTTACCCTACATTTTGCCTTTTTTTGTTGATGATTCTAATGTCATTTAGTTGACCTAAACTATAGACCCTAGGTTCCCAAAGTGGGGTACGTAAATTGTCATGGGGTGAAGAATGTGTTGCATTACTGCAATATGTCCAATTAACAAATTTTTGGTAAATTAATTTCAAAAAAAGAAAGAGAGATTGTTATATCACTGAAAATACCAGTAGGCTTATTAATTAATAAAGCAAACAAGTGATAATTCTGAACAAGATTTTTTCTTGTCTGCTTACAGATTATTACTCTTTATTATTATTGCAACAATACATCATCAGTAGGGTAAAACTAACCTGTCTCATGACGGTCTAACCCAGCTCACGTTCCCTCAGGGATAAATTGCACTCTAGGGCTACACTGTATATGACATCACATTTTTATGTTTTTTTTAAGTTTGCAGGAGTAGGGGGTACATGGCTTCAGGTTAAATGTCTGAAGGGGTACAGGAGTGTGAAAAGTTAGCGAACACTGCTATAGACTATAGCTGAAATAGTGCTGATGACTAAATTTGGACTAAAGCTAAGCATTTTAGTCAAAAGACTATGACTAGAGGATCGATGGTGTTGGAAAGAGGCCAGGGAAAGTGGTCGGTCGGCGCAGTGGGTATTGGTAATGGCGAGATACATGACCTCTCTGGTAGTTTCCATGTCAGAGCCAGAGTCAGAGGAGGAGGAAGCAAACACAGACTCAAACTGAACTCAAGTAGGAAAAGCTTTAAAGAGAAACTGAGGAAGAAATGTCGGGGCTAAACAGGACTTAGAGGAAAGTAGTGGCAAGGACAGAGAGAGGATAGTACGAAGGAAAAGGAAACAAACTCGAGTCAAAGTAATGCTGGGTGCGCAGGTGTTTGGTACGAGTCCTTTGGTGTAAACCAAACAGTTAAACAGTAAAGTAGGAGAAATTGAGATGGTGAAGTTTGTGAGGGATGGGTGTAAGTGCTGTGTTAAATGTTTATGCTTTATATATTATATTAAAAGGTAAATAGTTCATGATTTATGAGTGAAGTAAAAGGGTTTACATAATGTTTTATGTTGAAAAGAAATGTATAACTTAAGTTGTTTAATTGTTTTGATTATTTACCTGTATTTCTGGGGCGGAACCTTTGTTTAGCGTCAGGTATCAGGACGACGCAATTAACCGATGCACAGTCAGAGCGGAGACCGAGCGCAGATAAGTTTGATCGGCTTTAACCTCGTGTAAGAAACGTGTACTGTTGGAGCAAGTTGTGTGTGTATGGAGCATCTACAAGCTTACACTACTGGGTCATCTTTAAGTTCACACTGTGTGGAGCATCTTTAACTTTCTCTTTTCATGACAAGCAGCCAACGAGTTTTCACGGCGTGTTAAGACGGAGAGGAGGAGAATAAAACCACCTGTGTCTGTGATGTCATGGAAGGAGTTACAGTGAAAACTCGACTGCTCATCGCGGGTGGAAAAGACGACGGTGCGCCGCGGGAAACTATCTACACTGCAGCGTCTCAGCATATCAGATAAGCCCACGTCATTGGCCGACATAGAGACTTAAGGCAGCTGTGATTAGACTGTGTTAAAGCGCAAATTTCAAGCCAAGACCAAAGAAGTACTACCAGCTAAGTGGTGTAAAAGGTGGTTTAAAATTGTAAGGTTGCAACTAAGGACATTGTCTATCAATCTTGCTCTCTGTGTTCAGCTACATGTTTGGGGAAGAAGGTGAATGTGCTGATAATAGCTGTCATAAGTTTGAAGTGGATTTAAGTTTTTAAGTTACAACTCAGTCCTGTGGGAAAGAAACTTCAATTCAAATTCAAAGAAAAGGTACAATTTTATAACCAGAACATATTCTTCAGTTCAGTAACAGTGTTGTTTATTTGAAATTAATTAGGTTTAATCGGTCAATCATGTTATTCGATAAAAGATCAATAAAATACAAAATAATAATAATTTAAAAGATAATTTAAATAAATAAAATTTAAATTAAAAAAAGGAGGAAAAATACGAATTGAAGCGTATTTGTTAGATTGAGTAAAGTCATTTCACATTTATTTTCTTTAACATTTTAAAGCCAGTGTGAGGTTTAGATAAGTGGACTCAGTTACAGTTATACATCACAATCAGTCAAGATGTCTCAAATATCAGATACAGCTGCAGAAACCTAGACTAAAATGAACAAATCACATATCCAATCAGAAGAAACTGAGGATGTGAAAGGACTTAGAAAAAGTGAAAGGAACAGAAAAGGGAAAGGAACTCCATGAAGAAAAGCTAAAGAATCTACAACGTCGGTACAAAATTGTCTATGAGAAATGGAGGTACCATGCAAGAATAGGAAAAGAAATATTAAGAGATGAAGCCTCTGAGGATGAATTAAAAGATCTGATTGAGAACATGGAAAACCGCTGCTCTGATGTACAGAACATTTATGAAGAGTTGCGTCAAATATAAACTCCAGATCCAGATATGCGACGCAGAGCGGATTTGTGCATGTCACTTTCAGCATTCATTGTCAAAAGAGCAAAGAGCCAAGTTAAAGGCCACATATCAGATGAACAGGAAGAAGCTTGGCCTGATCTAGGATCAATTCTAAACTCAACAGGTTCTCTTTCCATGCAACCATCTCATCGCTCACAATGTGGCTAAAAACCACTCCAGCATCCAATCAATCAAAAGGAATGAGGCTGCAGCTGAAGCTGCTGCATCCCAAGAAGTTTTGGCAGTGTTGGAAGAACAAGATAAGGAGGCAGCTGAAATTCAAAGACTAGAGGCTGAAGAAAAACAAAGACTTGTACAGTTTGAATTTGAGAACTTAACCAGACAACAAGCGATACAAGACAAACGTAGAAAGCTTGAAGATCTTGAAGAGGTTAAAAAACTAAATGCTCCAAGAGCTCGAGTGAAAGTTTATGATCAAGTGGAAGAAAATTCAGGATCAGCTAACCCAGTACATGATATCAAACCTTTGGTACAACTTCAAATTCCTAATTCCACTATGCAAACTCTTAATCCTTCAAGTCCCCCATTTATCGCTCAAAGTCAAACAGCTACAAATGAAGCCCTGCCAACTTCACCATCCATACAAAACAATTCAGATTTTGTCAGCATGCTAGCAGAAGCTATAACTGCCAATCGACTCCCAACACCAGAACCAGCTGTATTCAGTGGAGATCCTTTGACATTCAAAGACTGGCAACTCTCCTTTGAAACATTAATAGACAGAAAGGCTATTCCACAGAAAGAAAAACTGTATTACCTCCGAAAATATGTCGATGGAGCCGCGAAGAAGACCATCGAAGGATTTTTCCTGTTAGAGCGACACAACCTTTATCTTAGAAGAAGTGGTTAAAGATTTGGACACAAATAAAGAGAATGTTAGTTTGAGACTGTCAACAATGTCAAATAAGTCGACAATAATACCTTGTCAAAAACTTTCAAATCTACAAGTGAGAGGATATAACTTGAAGAAAAGAATTTTGTTGCGATCACTCTACACGTGAGAGTTCATACCAGCTGACAAGTCACACATCCCAACATCTCAAACTGCTCTAAAATGGCCTCATTTGGAGAAGTTGGCAGATAAGATGCCACCACCATTGGAATGCAAGGTTGGACTTTTCATTGGCTAAGACTGTCAACAAGCCCTACTCCCAAAGGAAATCTAAGCTGGTGAAGAAAATGATCCATATGCACAAAGAACAGATCTCGGCTAGAGCATCGTCAGATGTTCAAATCCAAAAGGTCACCACGCTGATGCTATTGGAACCAGTCATCGAGTCATAGTTCGGCAAGTAATGCCAATAGTACAACCTTCAGCTGAGCTAAAGACAATGATACACTTTATGTGCAAAACTCAAGTTAAAGCGATAAGCCCCGCAGATGTTATTAAAGCTCTTGAACTTGATTTCACCAATCACATGACAGACGATAAGACAGTTTCTCAAGAAGATATCCTGTTCTTATCTAAAGTGACACAAGGTATACGCCAAAAAGAAAATGGCTATTACGAAATCCCACTTCCTTTCAAAACTGAAAAGCCTTGTCTCCCAGACAATAAACAAAGTGCAGTGTACAGACTCAATTCATTGGAAAAAAGACTCAAAAGGGATGAACAATACTATATGGATTATGTACATTTCATGAATGACATAATAACCAGAGGAGATGCAGAGAAGGTGCCAGAGACTGAACTTGACAACAAACCAGCATGGTATATTCCACACCACGACGTGTGCCGTCCCCACAAACCAGGAAAATTCGCGTGGTTTTCGATTGTTCAGCTCGTTTCCAAGAACTTCTTTAAATGACAACTCTTGACAGGACCAGACTTAACCAACACATTAGTTGGTGTGCTGTGTCGATTTAGGAAGGGCCCAATCGCCATTATGTGTGACATCGAACGGATGGTTCATCAATTTCATGTCCTGAAAGAACACCAAGACTACCTTCGCTTCCTCTGGTGGGACAATGGTGACCTGAACTCCAAGCCCTTAGTGTACAGAATGAGCGTACACCTGTTTGGAGCAGCATCCTCAACCGGCTGTTCTAACTTTGGTCTAAAGTATTTGGCATCACAAGGTTGTGGAAAATTCAGCAAAGAGTCAATAAAGTTCATCCAGAGAAGCTTCTACGTCGATGATGGCTTAATAAGTGTAGAATCACCTGCTGAAGCCATACATCTTGTTAAAGAGTCAGTATCTTTGTGCAAGACAGGAAATCTTCGATTGCATAAGTTTGTATTTAATAACAAAGATGTTGTTGCTGTAATATCACCTGAAGAAACAAGCACAAACAAAGGATTTTCACATGGCCCTGGGAGAGTTTCATATCGAGCGAGCACTTGGAGTTCAGTGGTGCGTCGAAGCAGATTAGTTCCAGTTTAGAGTCACAGTGAAGGAGAAGCCAATGACTAGAAGAGGAGTTCTTTTGACTGTCGCCTCTGTCTATGATCCTTTAGGATTTGCGGCCCCCTTTGTACTAATCGGAAAACAGATTCTGCAGGAGCTATGCAAAGAGAAGGTAAGCTGAGATGAAGAACTGCCCAAGCACATTCAGCCAAAGTGGGAGTCATGGCTTAGAGACTTGCCACATTTGGCAGAGTTTAAGATTCCAAGAAGTCACTTACAATCAAACTTTGGAGAAGTCTTACAATACGAGCTCCACAACTCTCGGATGCAAGCTGCAATGGATATGGTGCATGTTCATACCTTCGCGCAACAAGCAACGCAGGACAGATTAATTGTTCACTTGTCATGGGGAAGGCAAGAGTTGCCCCTACCAGATTAATGACTATCCCTAGACTCCAATTAACATCAGCTGTGTTTTCGGTCCGCAACGGAGATGTCATCAAATCAGAGCTTGAGATAGAAAACCTACAAGAGTATTACGGAACTGATTCAAAAGTGGTTCTGGGCTATGTGAATAACAAAGCTAAGCGGTTTCATACATTCGTAGCAAATCGCATCCAGAGAATTAGATCCAGCACAAATCCTGAACAATGGTGGCATGTTAACTCTGAAAGCAACCCAGCAGACTCTGCCTCAAGAGGATTTAATGCAGCACAGCTAAAAGAGTCCAAGTGGTTGAGAGGACCAGAATTCCTTTGAAAACAAATCATTCCAAAAGAGAAGATGGTGGGAGAAATAAAAATGAACGACCCTGAACTTCGCAAAGACTGTGTTTGTCTGGTTGAAACAAGAGAACCGAGTTCAATTGTGAACCACCTCACTAAATTTTCTGAATGGTCCCGAGCAGTGAGAGCTATTGCTAGGCTCAAGAGGTTCATTAAGGAATTTAGTGGACTTCACCAGAGAAGGAACAAAACAACTATCCTTGAAGAAAGAAGAGAAGCAGAAATTTTCATCATTAAGTTGGTACAAGAGGAAGCATTTTCTAATGAAATCCAAAAAATCAAGCTTCTAAAGAAAGACACTCTGGGCAAGCGCAACAAGTTACACCAGTTGAATGCCTTCTTGGATAACAACAACGTTCTCAGGGTGGGAGGACGCCGTTCCCACTCAGCCTTGCACCATAAAGTGAAACATCCCACAATACTACCAAAGAAATCACATATTTCAGCCTTATTTGTCAAACATCATCACGAGCGCGTACTCCACCAAGGAAGAGGCATGATAATGAACGAGTTACGTGCAAATGGAGCATGGATAATCGGTTTTGGAGGTGTGGTCTCATCACATATATACAAGTATACAAAATGCCGAAGATTACAAGTTACAGAAGTTCAACAAATGGCTGATCTACCGGAAGAGAGAACCGAGACTTCTCCCCCCTTTACTTACTGTGGTCTCGACTGCTTCGGTCCCTTTATTGTAAAGGAAGGACGAAAGGAATTAAAGAGATATGGATTGTTGTTTACGTGCTTATGCTCCAGAGCTGTGCATATCGAAACACTGGATGATTTAACAACTGATGCCTTCCTAAATGCACTACGGATGTTCGTGGCTATCAGAGGACCTGTGGATCAATTTAGGTGCGATCAGGGAACAAATTTTGTTGGTGCCAGATGAGTGTTCTCTGAATTCCTAAAGGGATTGGATTTGGAACGTCAGAAAGCAATTGGTTGTGAATTTGTAATGAATGTTCCCTCAGCGAACCATATGGGTGGAGTTTGGGAGCGGCAAATTCGCACGATCAGAAGCATCCTCACTGTAATGCTTGACAAGTCCGCCAGCAGACTCGACATGACAACTCTAAGAACGTTTCTTTATGAAACAATGGCTATAATCAACACTAGGCCACTACGTGTTGAACATCTACATGATCCAACTGGTCCAGAACCACTCACTCCCAACCATATATTGACCATGAAATCGTCAATAATTTTGCCCCCACCAGGACAGTTCTGCAAAGAGGACCTTTATCTGTGCAAAAGATGGAGAAGAGTACAGTTTCTGGCTGATGAGTTTTGGCGAAGGTGGAAGCGAGAATACCTCCTAAATCTTCAACAACGTCGAAAATGTCAAAGACCTTCAAGAAATTCACAAGTGAATGACATTGTTATTCTGCAAGATGACAACTCACCCAGAAATGCATGGAAGCTTGCTAAAGTTGTCGAAGCATACCCAAGTGCAGATGGCCTGGTGCGAAAGCTCAAACTTATGATTAGTGACAACATATTTGACAAGGGGAAGTTCCAAACTGGGTCAGTTTTTCTTGAAAGGCCTATTCATAAAGTAGTTACTTTACTGGAGGCCAATTAAGTCACACACTAAAAAACATTCTGTTAAAATATATTAGATTCCCAATCTTTCAAGGAAATCCCACATTCAGATTTCACAGGAATGTGATGATTTGGTGGGAGTGTAAGTGCTGTGTGAAAGGTTTTGCTGCTTAAATGTTTATACTTTATATATTATATTAAAAGGTAAATAGTTCATGATTTATGAGTGAAGTAAAAGGGTTTACATAATGTTTTATGTTGAAAAGAAATGTTTAATTGTTTTGATTATTTACCTGTATTTCTGGGGCGGAACCTTTGTTTAGCGTCAGGTATCAGCACGACACAATTAACCGATGCACAGTCAGAGCGGAGACCGAGCGCAGATAAGTTTGATCGGCTTTAATCTCGTGTAAGAAACGTGTACTGTTGGAGCAAGTTGTGTGTGTATGGAGCATCTACAAGCTTACACTACTGGGTCATCTTTAAGTTCACACTGTGTGGAGCATCTTTATCTTTCTCTTTTCATGACAAGCAGCCAACGAGTTTTCACGGCGTGTTAAGACGGAGAGGAGGAGAATAAAACCACCTGTGTCTGTGATGTCGTGGGAGTTTGCTGATTATTAGTAAAATGAAGGAACAGAAAAATAAGGCAATGAAAATGAAGTGTGTGTGTGGAAGGACCATACCTGTATATGATAGGTTCGTGATCGGAGAAAATACAGTGACACGAGGAGTGATATCTGGAACCGCAGTTGAGGAGAATCTGGAGGAGTTGGAAAAAGAGATTAGAGGAGTGAAAAGAATGAAGAGATTATACAGAAATGAGGAAGGAAGGAGGGTAGAGAGTTTTTCAGTAATGATTGAATTTGAAGGAGTGCTTCCACCCCAAAGAGTAATGATAGGGTATTTTTAGATATTTTGTAATTATTTTGTTGCTTTCCTTTATACCCAGACTTAATTAGGGGCACAAACATTCCTTCTTCTTTATAGGTTTTTTTTTTGCCTAAAAGTGGTTTATTATTGCAATTACATTCCATGTGCCATTTAAGAGTGATCTCTCCTACTCTGGCACACACTGTATCCAGGGTAGAGGTAGAGGTAACACAGAGTGTAACCCACAGACCTACAGTATTTTCTAGCTCATGACCAGGATCAAAACAGGTTGTTTATACTGTATGTGGCCTTTTTTTGTTGTTGCTTAAATCATCTTTTTTTTTTTTTTTTTTTTTTAGTGGTATAACAATAGATGTGAAAAATCTAAGGCAGGCAGGCACTGAATATGCCTGAATGATATTCTGCGTCTATGTCAAACCACGTAACAATCAGGTAGGTTAACCACAGAATAGCACAAAGTCAACGAGTTTACATTCTGTTTGGTTTCAAACCAAACAAAGGGGGAAGTTGATGCAACTAAAGGCATAGTTTCGAATGAATGTATTCCATTTTAAGGCAAACCCTTCAATAAAGCAGCGAACATTTTATCTATCAATCACACCACATATAATCAGTTCTGACATCTAAGAGGGTTTTATGCGTATTATGGAGTCTGATTTCTAGATCCTGCCCTATGCTCCTTTAAATAGTGAGGGTAATCAGGAAATGGAGCACACCTGTCTGAGGTACAAGAGGGAGGAGGAGAATTCAATCAAATCACCTACACTGACAGTCAGGGAGAGATACAAACAAACTTTCCAGCCCCTATTTTGAGTGCTGCTCTGTATTATCTGTGCTGTGTAGCTGATTAGGGAGTGCAGCGTGGGGTGTCGCAGTGGGCTCGTGGGGGTCTGTCTGTACCACGCACTATTACAAGCCCTCTGTCTGGTAAGATGTTCAAAAACATGTCGTTTATGCAGGTGAATACTAGCATTGTGTCTGCATTCTGCACCATGTGATGTCAAACACCTTTTTCCATGGAGCAAAATCTGTTTTTTAAGTATATGACCAGTACCTGTATATTAAGGTGTTTGCTTTGACATTGCAATATCAGAAAGAATAGGTCCAATTTTGAGGTTTTCTAAACAACTGTGACTGTGCTTTAATGTTTCTATAATTGTTTGCTATCACTGTTTAATCACATGCTTACTATTTTACTAATCACTGACTTGTGTTGTTACTAAAAACCAACACTGATTTTATTTGAACTTTGTGTGTTTTTTTAATGGCTTACATTTTTTAATAACGATAATTATCTTTGCCAAGGAAGTCATATTTTCACAGGCCTTTATTTGTTTGTTTGTTAGCAGGCATACGTCAAAAGTACTAAAAAAGTACTAAAAAAAAAAAAAAAAACAATAATGTGATTCTGCTCTGAATGTCAAAATGAATTTCTGTGATTGCAACCATGTCGGAAATGAACTGAATAAATAAAACAAAAATAAATACTAAAGGAATTTGGACAAAATTTTAACCAAAGATTGACCTTATACAGATTGGATATTTCATTGCATTTTTTCAAAAATGAATAAATAAATAAAAATGGAGGGGTCCATACATTTAAAGCAGTGGTTCCCAAACTGGGGGGCGACGTCATGACGGGAGGATGTGGGGGTGCTAGAATGGCCTGGCTGGACATATGGAAAATAGTAGAAAATGTTTGATTTTTTTTTCTTCTTTTTTTTTTGCACTTTAATAGTAAAGAGCTTCATTACTGTTCTAAAATATGTAATTTCAAATTTTAAGTTATTTTTGTACTTTACAAAACACAAAAAGTTTATCCAGATAAGTGGCAATATCTGGCAACGAGGATATTTGGCGCTTGAAGGAGTTTTGAGCTCTCTGAGTGCTCTTATTTATTTACAAAAATAAATCAAAATGTGTAAATTCCAATACTTATTAACACCTTGCATAACCTTTTATATTATACACACTGTATGATAAAGATACGAGTATTATAGATCAGTGTTTCTCAAATGTGGGTACGTGTACCCTTAGGGGTACGCGATGGCACTAAGGGGTACATGAACGAGAGAGAGAAAGTGGAAAATCAACAAATTAATTGTCAGGTCCCCCTAGAAATAAATCTATTCAGGAGCCAATAAATAAGTGTTTTTCAACCTTGGAGTCAGGACCCCATGTGGGGTCGCTTGAAATGTATTTTTTTTTTCCCCAAATATTATTAAAACAACACACAACCTTGAACAACTGTATGTCTATACTTACTTCCACTTTGTGAAATATAAATCTAATACAATAATGTAATATAAATGCAGTAAAAAAAACAAAAAAACAATGATCATAAACTAATTCTAGAAAAAAAAATTATTTGGGGCCGCCAGAAATCCTTGATAACAAAATGGGGTCATGATCCAAAAAAGATTGGGAACCACTGCACTAAACACTGTTTCTTTCCACTTATTCACAAAATAAGATTCTTTAAAATGTGTGTTATCACTCGTTCATTCCATCATTATGCTCTATGGTTGTTTTAAGTGGTTTTCTAACAAAACTGTTGCAGTCGGACAATGGGGGTCGTTGGATTCAGGAAAAAGAGAAAGGGGGTACTTCAGCTAAAAAGGTTTGAGAACCACTAGATAAATCCCAAATATGTCACTTCATCACAATCATGTGTTTAAGCACTAAGATACTGCTTGTGCTTCATATGTTTAGAGTAGAACTAAATAGTCCAACAGGTTTGCTGTGATCGCTGTCGTTGAGGTCAGTTGACCCTTAAAGGAAGTGCATGACAAACAGTTCCTATTGGTCTGCAAAACTGTTCACACAAAACTTCCAGGTATGACTCGTCTTGCTCTTACTTTTAACTCATTCTCCACAAGAATCTAAAGCCCAAGACACAATAGATTTGGTCATGGTGGAATGCGTTGTGGGGTTTTCTCCTCCTTAATCCAGTGGAATGGATGTTGTGTAAAAATAAATCTAGATATCTTGATCAATGAATGTTTAACTCCATCTCATGGTGCACTTTTGTTCAAATCCGGAAATGCTAATCTTGCCCTGATGATTAGATCTCATTTAGCCAAATAAAAAGTGGTTAGGAGCTCCTAGTGATTCTCCCAGACCACTAATAAACGGCATCTTCGGAGGGTACTTTGGCTGATTGGAGTCTTGAGTTCTGTATTTATAGCTTTATCTGAGCCGCAGATCAAGCAAGCCATAATGTGTCCTGACCTTCTGCGGTTGACAAAGTTTTGCTAATCATGTTCTCAAGGTTCATCTATAAAAAAAAAAAAAAAAAAAAAAAAAAAAGAGTTTTCTAGCAACTTAAGCTCATTCCTGAAGGTTAAAATGGTGGAGATTTATTCAGGGACATTTCGCAGTAGTGACATGAGGCATGTGAAGAATAATCCTGTCGTAGGCCACACACCGATCAAACTCAGTGATCAGTTAGTAATGAGTAAAGAAGAAGTCAATACGCACGTTGCAGTTGTTGAACTTCAAAGCGGCAGACATTACATGGCAAAAAATTAATATTGTGCCCATGAAATAGCTCTGACGTGCATATGAAACACTACTTTGTGGCCATGGAATGAGTATAATGTGTGCAGGAAGTACTAATTATATAATATTATCATTCCCAGTGGTTAGGTGTTCGTGGTCATCAATTACTGTTTTCTGCACACGTTTTGCCTATTGTGTGGCACCAAATTATGTGTCCACAAGTTATGGAGGTAGATGTGTCGATATATAATCAGTTGCTTCAATCAAAAAAATATTTTGAATTAAAAAAATAAAAAAAAGTATTTCATGGCCGCAGTTTGTTTTTTTTTACCACGTAATGTTTGTGGCTCCATTTTAAACCGACATTTTCAGATGATCTTTAAAGTTCAAATTCTAAAGTGAAAGAAAAATGAGGCAGGATTAAATCCATAAATTTACTACGGAAGCTAAAATAAATTGTTTTTATGCGTATTTCTATTTTCATGACAGCCTCCTACTACAGAAGATCACAGCTTAATGCTGAGCGCTGCGCCATGCGTAGGCTTTCCATGGTGGCGTCTCTTTTCCATGCACTTCTTTTTATTCGTAAAAACAGGATTTATTTTACTCGTCAAAACAGTAACTCTTTTTATTCAAGTGAATGCATTAAGCTTCCATAGTTTACACTTCTTTCTAAACTTTTTCGCACATCAAAGAATCAAATCAATCGCCTATTTCTGCTGTTGTAATTCATACTTTATGTATTTGTTTTTTAAACATTGTTCCGTCATCATTTTACGTGTTTTAAATAAAGATATCAATCAAAACTTCTAAAAGTACAGAAGTTTTAGAGCTAAAATTCTGAATATCTTGTTAAAGTTCTAAAGATCTAGGGTGCGGCACAGGTCACACCTAAAGGCCGAGTTGCGTAAATGATTCATGGTGTATTCTCAGAGAAGAGAGGTGGGACTGCACCCACCCAAATCAAACTTAATTATTCAGAGCCATGCATCTCACAGTGTGTGTGCACCGTGCTTATGTTTTAGATGTTAAAAAGAAGTGGCAGGATATAAATCTGTAGAAAAGCTCAAAGTTCTATTCAAATAAATGTCTTTCTGCTGAATAATGTCCCCCCTTTTACAGCAGCAGAAACATCACCCAAAACACAGTTGCCTTGTTAAGTACAAAAACAACTTTATTTACAAAACGGACAACTGACAGTCCCACAAACCCTCTACATTCATTGTGGAATGCGATGTCTGTGGCTGAGGTTGGGAATTTACAGAAGTGATGAGACCAACACCCTGTGGAAGCCTTCAGGATTTTTCCTACCCACTAACCTAGTAAGCGCTTAGTCACTGTCTAATGCCACAGCATGGTGACGCGTCATGGCCAGGGTGTGAGTCTTAAACTTGGTTAGAGGTCGGCTTCATTTGCAAGTCAGCAAAATCCTTGAAGGGCCAGTTGTGTTACCCAGAATCAGTAAAGTTCCAGACACAGAAATGTTTTACAATACAATCAAGGAAAACGGAGCTTTATCATACACAAACCTAAACAATTCACATGCATAAAAAAACAAATCCCACTGTACAAGACCGTGTTGCATTAAATGGGATCAGTTAAAAAACAAACTCATACAAAACCGGTTACTTTCAGCCTTTCCTGTTTAGTTGGTATCCATTTTCTTCAACATGGTGTAAACCAGGAAACGAGGCTTTTCTACATTTAGAAATTCTACAAAATCTTTTTCACCTGCTCTTCCTGCCACAAGATAATCTGGGGGGGAAAAAAACACAAAATGGGGAAAACAATTTACTGAGTGAGTGGGCTCTAACAGACAACCACTGTAACCTGACCTATTGTATGGTTTATGTGTATTCTGATGGCTCAGCACATGTGATTACAAGAAAGATGTAGTAATGTCCCTGAATGACCAGTAAAATGAAGGAAATCCTCCATTCCTTTTGTGTTGGTACAATTAGAAAGCATAGCGTGTGCGAATGTCCTCCAGCTTCTTTGAGACTTCGGGTGGTGTTCTGTCCAGCTCCTCTGCCACACTTTTCTGCTTGTGTGGATCCATGCTGTTAAACTGCTCACACAGATCTCCGTCGATCACATTCTGCACCCAGAAAACAAGAGAAATGACTTGGTTTCCTTCAAGCAAAAGTGCATGACATCAAAGCACATAATGAGAGAAGAAATGTCAATGAAGCAGAGGGTTTACCTTATAGATGATTTAAAAACCCACCTTAACTGGAAAGTAGTACGATCTGAAGCTGAGATGGTCTCTGCCACAAAAAGGGGGAAACTCTGAGCGCATATGCATCTCTAGATGTTGGAAGAAATCATGATCCTGAGAAAAAAAATTGAAAACAAGTTAGTAAAACAAAAAATAAAATATGAAAAACACTGTATAGGCATTAATATGCAACATTGTCACCACAAGTCTTTTTATTAGCAGACAGTGATGATGATTTATCCACCCAGGAATTTAATTTGTAGATAAAAAGAAACATATATATTAATCCATTTTTATTTCATTCAAAAGGGTCTATAACAGCTGTAAAACAACCCACCTTTTACTTGATCAAATTTAAAAACCATCTCTAATTTGTGCAATTTCAGTGTAAAGCAGGGATGGGCAACTATCACAGCGGGGGCCACAAAAATGTGACTGTCTGCTTACGAGGGCCACATTATCAAAATTTATGTCAGCAATAGAATTATGATTGATCTGAACATTAAAACTGGGGTGGGATGGGGTTGTCTTGGTGATTTTGTTGTTTAGTCAGTTTTCAGTCATTTTGTGTGTTTTTGTTGTTTTTGTGTTCTTATAATTTTGTGTATTTTTCTGTCATTTTCTGCATTCATGTTGATTCATGCGTTTTTGGGGTCACTTTCTCTATTTTTGTTGTTTCTGTATTTTCCTGTCATTTTGTGTAATTTTGTTGACAGTTTGTGTGTCTTTGGAACTATTCTGTAATGTCTTGTTGTTTTTGTAGTCATTCTGTTTGTTGAAGTGGTTGTTGTGTCTGTCTTTGTTGTCATTTTGTGTATTTTAGGGGTTTGTGTGTTTTTGTGTATTTTGCTGTCAATTTGTGTGTTTTGGGAGTTATTCTGTGTATTATGTTGGGCTTTATATTTCTTCCAACTTCTCAAAATACAATTTTTGGGGATTTGTTTTGGGGGCCAGATAAAGTTAGACGGAGGGCCACATGTGGCCCCTGGGCCACCAGTTGCCTATGTCTGGCCTAAGGGCTTCCGTATGTATGTAAGGGCTCCATAGAGACAGACTTTAGCCAACTGAAATACTATAAATAAAAAAAGATTTTCTTTTGAACCTTTTGGTTAAACCTAATAATTTTAATGTTCCTGTTTTAAGGGCAAGAAAAAATACAGCCATTTGAATGTTTATATTCTTTATTAGGGATGCCTCGACACCTTTTCATTTCCGACATGATACCGATATTGCAGCCTTGCGTATCGGCCAATACCGATATTGATCCGATATCATCATGAATCATACATAATTTTATTGTTTTATTTATCGTGGTGACGTATCGATCATTTCCTGTTTACGCTCTACCGCTGCTTGCAGCGCTCTACTACTGTGTTCTGCTAACGCTAATCAAACTTGTTGTCATTGATATTTTAGCCTTGAAAACACTTGTTTTACCGTACAGTTAAACGTACGAAGGTTAAGTAAAAAGCAATCTCGCCTCTTATAGGCAGTACAATCTCCTTTAAACTTCCTTTTGTCCTTAGCTTAGCTTAGCTTAAATTTAGCACCTATGGCTTCTCTCTCCTCCCCTCCGCTCTCCTGCCCGGTGTGTCAGATGTTTAGTTACTCCTCGTCCTCCTTTAGGGACAATGGTAGTTGCATAAAGTGTAGCGTACTGTTAGATATGGAGGCGAGGATCAACAATCTGGAGAAGCGGTTCCGCACCCCTGATACCAAAACCGAAGCTAGCAAGCAGGACCTAGCCGGTGCGGACCGTGCTAGCTCTAGCTTAGCCTCCCCCCCGGCCAGCAATGAGTGGGTTACTGTCCGTGGTAAGCATAGTCGAAGGTCAAAAAGCCGCTCGGGACACCACCATGTTCACGTCTCAAACAGGTTCTCCCCCCTCTGTGAGGACAACACACTCACCGGGGAACAAACTCTGATAATTGGCGACTCCATAGTGAGAAACGTGAAGCTAGCGAAGTCAGCGGGCATCGTGAGGTGCATCCCAGGGGCCAGAGCGGGCGACATAGAATCAAATCTAAAGTTGCTGGCAAAGAGTAATCGTAAGTTTGATAGGATAGTCCTCCATGTCGGCACTAATGACTCCCGACGTCGCCAGTCGGAAGCAACCAAAGTGAACATTGAATCAGTTTGTGCTTATGCTAAAACAATGTCGGACTCCGTAATTTTCTCTGGTCCTTTACCAAATCTGACCAGTGATGACATGTATAGCCGCATGTCATCATTTAACCGCTGGCTATCGAGGTGGTGTCCAGAAAACGAGGTGGGCTTCATTGATAATTGGAGATCCTTCTGGGGAAAACCGAACCTGATAGGAAGAGATGGAATCCATCCTACTTTGGAGGGAGCATCTCTACTATCAGAAAACATGGCACATTTATGACATCTCATGAATGAGACCATGTTACAGAGGGGGAGTCCTCCACGCCCCTCTGCGCTTGCCTTAGGACAGTTTCCCTCCCATTGCTATCAGGATAGCTGTGTTCATCGCCATGACAACTGTTGTGATGGTGATGAATATTATTTTATGGAGACGGTGTCAGTCCCCCGACCCATATTTCACAATGATTTTAACATAAAATCAAATAAAAGAGCTATCAATTATAAAAATCTGAAAAAAATTAAAATCTCAAATCTAGAAACACCAAAACATAAAACCATTAGATGTGCTCTATTAAATATTAGATCACTGAGATCCAAATCTCTACTAGTAAATGACCTTATCTCAGAAAATAACTTTGATTTATTCTGTTTAACTGAAACATGGCTGTATCAAGATGAATATGTTAGTTTAAATGAAGCCACTCCTCCCAGTCATTTAAATACTCATATGCCACGAGACATAGGCCGTGGAGGTGGTGTAGCAGCTATTTATCATTCCTCTCTCCTAATCTATCCTAAACCAAAGGCCAGTTACACTTCCTTTGAAAGCCTGGTTCTAAATTTATCTCATACCGAATCAAAAACCTGCCAGCCAGTCTTATTTGCGATAATTTACCGTCCTCCAGGCCCTTATTCTGAATTTCTATCAGAATTCTCTGAGTTTATATCAAACTTAGTCCTCAGTTCTGATAAAATACTGATAGTAGGAGATTTTAATATCCATGTGGACAAAGATAGTGATAGCCTGAGCTCAGCCTTTATGTCCCTAATAGACTCAGTTGGCTTTTTTCAAACTATTAATGAAGCTACTCATCGTTTAAATCATACTCTTGATCTTGTTCTAACATATGGCCTTGATATTAATGAACTAAAAGTCTACCCTGAAAATCCTCTGCTATCAGATCACTTTTTAATATCTTTTAACATTATCCTAGAGGATCTCGCACTGTGCAATAAAATAGTTACAAGTAGAAATCTGTCCAATAGTGCTGTGGCTAAATTTAAAGAGGCCATTCCTGCTGCCTTAAACTCAGTGCACCATCCAATAAATAACTATGATATTAATTATAACCCCTCTCAACTGGATCTGCTTGTCGATAGCTCTGCTAGTCTACTAAAATCCACCTTGGACTCAATTGCCCCATTGAGGGAAAAAACTATTAAACGTCAGAGGAAAGCTCCGTGGTTTAGCTCTGAAACTCACACACTCAAACAAACAACCCGTAAATTAGAGAGAATGTGGCGCTCCAATAAAACAGAGGAGTCACGAATACTCTGGCAAGAAAGCCATAGTAAATACATGACAGCCTTACGACATAGTCGATCTACATACTACTCCTCACTAATTGAAGAAAATAAAAATAATCCGAGGTACCTTTTCAGCACTGTAGCCAGGCTAACACAAAGTCAGAGCTCTATTGAGCCCATGATTCCTCTAGCCCTCAGCTGTGAGGACTTTATGACATTTTTTAACGATAAAATTCACAAGATTAGAGATAAAATTAGCCACTCCCTGCCTTCACCTGGGCCTGCTGTACCATTAAATGTAAATAGGCCTAACCTAAACTGTTTCACACATATAGGACTTCAGGAACTTAACTCTATTATTTCATCCTCCAAACCATCGACCTGCCTTTCAGATCCGATCCCAACTAAGCTGTTTAAAGAAGTTGTTCCCCTGGTCTGCCCATCTTTGTTGGAGACAATAAATATATCCCTATCAATAGGCTACGTGCCACAGTCCTTTAAAGTAGCTGTAATCAAACCCCTTCTCAAAAAACCTACTCTTGATTCCAGCACTTTAGCAAACTACAGGCCTATATCTAATCTTCCTTTTATTTCAAAGATTCTTGAGAAAGTTGTGGCAGCTCAGCTCTGTGAATTTCTTCAAAACAACAGCCTGTTCGAGGACTTCCAGTCAGGTTTTAGAGCTCAACACAGCACAGAGACTGCTTTAGTTAAAGTAACTAATGATCTACTCTGGGCTTCAGATGAAGGACGACTCTCAGTGCTGGTTTTATTAGATCTTAGTGCAGCTTTTGACACTATAGATCACTATATTCTACTAGAGAGATTAGAGAAATTACTTGGAATCACAGGGACTGCCCTAAACTGGTTTAAGTCCTACCTATCTGATAGGTACCAGTTTGTACACGTGAATAATAGGTCTTCTGTGTACACTAAAGTAAGCTACGGGGTTCCTCAGGGCTCTGTGCTAGGTCCAATCCTCTTCTGTATCTATATGATCCCCCTTGGTAATGTTATGAGAAAATACTCTGTTAACTTTCACTGCTATGCTGATGATACCCAACTGTATGTATCAATGAAGCCAGGTGAGACAAATCAGCTATCTAAACTTGAGCCCTGTCTAAAGGACATTAGGGCCTGGATGGACCAAAATTTTCTTCTTCTCAACTCAGACAAGACTGAGGTCATTGTACTGGGCCCGCGACACCTTAGAGAAACCTATGCTAGCCTAACTGCCCTAGATGGCATTACTCTGGCACAAAGCACAACTGTTAGAAACCTTGGGGTTCTATTTGATCAGGACTTATCCTTCAACTCTCACATAAAACAAACTTCAAGAACTGCCTTCTTTCATCTCCGTAACATTGCTAAAATCAGATCTATCCTGTCTCAGGGCGACGCCGAAAAACTAGTCCATGCTTTTGTTACCTCTAGACTGGATTATTGTAATTCTCTTTTAGCAGGCTGCCCGAGCAAGTCGCTTAAGACACTTCAGCTGGTTCAAAATGCTGCAGTACGTGTACTGACTAAAACTAGGAGAAGAGATCACATTACTCCTGTATTAGCCTCTCTGCATTGGCTTCCCATAAAATATAGAATAGAATTCAAGATTCTTCTTCTCACTTATAAAGCCCTAAATGGACAGGCACCAGCCTATCTCAAGGAGCTTGTAGTGCCATACAATCCCCCCAGAGCACTACGCTCTCAAAATGCTGGACTACTCGTTGTTCCATTCATCTCTAAAAGTAGTATAGGAGGAAGAGCTTTCAGTTATCAGGCCCCACTTCTCTGGAACCATCTACCAACCACGGTTCGGGGGGCAGACACCCTCTCTACCTTTAAGGTTAGGCTCAAAACATTCCTCTTTGATAAAGCTTTTAGTTAGGAACCAGCTCATAGCTCATAATTAAGATGCAATAGGCATAGACTGCCGGGGGGGGGGGTCTGGCATGCTCGGTTGGAGAGAGGTTGGAGAGGGCGTTAAGAGAGAGGTCATTTAGGTTAGAGAGGGACCGGAGAGGGTCCCATTCCTCTTTCAAACACTCCCTCTATGTCTGCTTCTTCCCTTGTGTGTTTGCTCCTGTACTCCTTCTGGCTTTTGTCTTGCAGGTCCGTGGGATCCTCAGTGTGGAGTTACAGAGACTCAGCGGCTCTGTCTCCACCCTTTTCTCTGCACACACCCAACACAGCATAACGTGGATGGCTGTTCATCATAGGAATGGGATCCACACAAGGTTCCTGCTGCTTAACAGAAGGTTTTCCTTGCCGCCATGATGAATTCATGTTGGGTGTGGGATACATATGTATGTGTATATACGTATATATGCATATGTGTGTATCCATAAAATGAAGAGTCCGTCCTTAAGACTGCTCTACTGTAAAGTGCCTTGAGATACCATTGGTTATGATTTGGCGCTATACAAATAAAGATTGATTGATTGATTGATTGATTTATATAAATGCTTATTTTTTAGTGAGGAATGTTAGAATTGGCTTGATTAAGTCTACAGTATTCTACAACTGAATAAAATAAATAAAAAATGTGTTGCAAAAAAAAAAAAAAAAAAAAAAAAAAAAATGAAATTTCAATCCGATATCTGATATTCGTTTTCGGATCGGGACACTCCTATTCCTTATGTTATTGTTGGTAGCAGGCCATGTCAGGAAAACCAATGCATCTCCAGCATAGAAAGAATGGATGGATGGATGGATGGAGTAATGTTGCTGCTCCTCGGCTGCCAGTTGCTTGTCTGGTGTAATGCATTGCTATTGTTTCATTACATCTACTAAAATACATTTCTCCTCCCAGCTTACACCTCTCAAGTGCGTTGCCTACTTTACGATAAAAAACCGCAACACAAACAACAGACAAAAATCCTAATGGACGACCGGAGGTTAAAGAAAGGTTCGCCCCCTCTGCAACAAAAATCTCGGCAGTTTGTTAAGTGTGATTGTATTTTCACTTACAAAAGTTCTATTTGTTATGCATGGGACATGTTTTCAGTTTCAGAAGATTTAGGAATGTTGTAATTGTCAGATGAAAAAATGTTCCATTGAAAACAAATCAGGGTCAATTGCTTATTCAGGTACCAGTGTTGTGTAATTATGGTAATGGTGATATCCTGCACTCATTTTGGCCCAACAGATGTCAGAGTTAATCTCTTACTCCATGAAACCTTTTGTTCTCATACAAGATAACATACCTCTTTGTGTAAGATTCCCAAGATATTAAACCTCATGTTTTTCAGGTCAATTGCAAAAAATAATAATCACATTAAAAGAATAATAATAACTGATGTTGAGATGAGCTGTGCTCTAGTTTTACCTCATGTGAAGTGAATGGCACCAGTATGCCAATGCCTCCAGACAGTGTGGTGTAGACCAGAGACTCGGAGCCTCCAGGGATCAGAGTGGTTTTCTGAAGGGATAAGATTGTCTCTCCTACGTGGTAGTTCACTACGACTTCAGCCTGCAAACAAGGAGCATAAACAGAGAGGAATGAGTTACAACAGGATGGGAAATACAGCCTTGTGATTGTGTTACATAAAACTTTTACGCATTGACAAACAACCACAGGAAATATTTTGGGTTTCTTCCAACATTTCCCAAATTGCCTCCAAGATCCCTTTAGATCCTATGACAGCTCCACAGATAAGCACATTAACAATTGCATCTGCTCCAGAGTTCAGAAAGAAGACTCGCTGTCATCCCCTCCTCTCAAAGGAAATTGGTTCAAATGGTCTAACCCAATAATCATCAAAAAAAAAAATCGGCTGGGGGAATAATTGGAGGCAATCATCAGGATGGAGCGTGGACACAAAGACAGCATTGGACAGCAATCAAACCTCCAGCCTCCAACTATATGAGACATACATGACCCTGACACCATGAGACCTGACAAACATGGGCAATGCTGAGAAAAAAGAAAAAAAAAGACTGAGATGAGCCATACACGCACACAGCACAGGTTTCATCTAACCTACAAACAGCAGCAGCTCTGTCAGAGGTCGCCCACAAAGACTCCTTAGAGATAAATCACCCACTTCATTACACAGATGAACAGAAATGCTCACAGCTCAACATACAGTAAATAAATGGTCTCTCTAAAAGACAAACTGAGAAAGGTAAAACGTAGGGCTGGGTGATTTTGCCTAAAAAAAAAATCAGAGTTTCGATTCGTAAAGTGCAACTTTATTGCTGTGATTGTCCTCAAGAGTTAAAATGTATAGAACAATCCCAAAATAAAAAATAAATGATTCTCTGTCATTCAACAATTTCAAGCTTTAACCCAGGTTTAAGCAAAAGTGCAACAGCAACTTCACAGTAGATTAAATGGGTCCCGGTATAACATTTTCACTTCATATACGATGCAGATATTACAGTCTTGCGTATTGGCCGATATCGATATCAATCTGATCCGATATTAGCACAAATGATACATACTTTATTATACAACAGTTAGTTCCGACTGCAGCTCATGCATGTAATATACAGTATATACATATGTAAGGGTTTGTGTGCATGTATGTATATATGTATGTACTTGTATAACCGGATGCATGTGTTTGTATATGGATCTATGTAAAACTCTGGACATAACCTTTTCCCATTTTATAACACTTAATTGTACACTTTGTTTTACATATACTGTATATAGTGAAACCATATTTTATTTCATTGTATTCTTTTGCACAACACATGTTGCTACTTTTATTCTTTGTGTGTGCACATCGTTCTATGTCACACTTGCTTTGGCAATGTAAACTTGTTTCTCATGCCAATAAAGCTGTTTTTAATTCAATTGAAATAGTTCTGACTAAGTAATTTGATTGGTCAACAGACATTCCATGAGTACTGATATAGAATAACAATAACACTGGGACTTTTTACGGACATTATCACTCCACTGTTCAGGTGTTTTAATAACCCCTAGTTAACGTTACTTCAGTTCCTACTTAGTTAAAAATGTAAAGAAACGGCAATCGCATAATGATGTTAGAACTTTCTTTAAAAACATTGAGGGTCTACAGGTTGAAATTGAGTTGCATCAGAGACTTCAGCTTGGAGGATTAACTGCTGCTATTCTTATTTTCCCTGTGTGCCAGAATCTGTGTAGACCTTTAATGGGCTACAACAGGGGTGTGCAACCTTTACTCTCAAAGGAGCCATTTTGCCTAATCTCACCTGGATTAAAGTCCTTCTGGAGCAGAAAAAACACCAACCAAAAAAAACAACAATAATGGTTTTGATTTATATTGCGCTTTTTTCAAGGAAACTCAAAGCGCGTTACAGAAACCATTATTCATTCACACCAGTCGCTCACATCATTCATACCAGCGGGGGTAAGCTACAATGTAGCCACAGCTTTTCTTCCGAAACAGTGTTTTTTGTTGCTTTAGTTATCTTACCAGGGATTTAAAACTTAAGGGAAAGTGGAAATGGTCTGTAGATGTTGCAGGAGGAGAAGTGGGAAGGTGGCCAAACCATTGCACAATGTGATTTAAGTTAAAAATGGTCTTATCATGACTTTATTTGTCACTAATTATTAATAGCCTCTGTAAGAAAATAACTCTTTATTTCAATATTTTTTAAAAGCTATAGGGAGCCATTGCAAAAATAATCATAATTTTGTTTAGGGATGTTTAGGGACACCTGCAAAGCAGCATCTGTCTACTTTCCTGCTTTCATAAAAAAAATATCCTCAACTGTGATAAGTTTGGATTGTTGGCCTGGAGACTGCGGGTGCGTCCGAATAGTACCACCTATCCACTTCCCTATGCATTTTTCCGTTGCCTGGACTACTACTGTAAAGGTGAATTTGCCTCTAACCGCTGAAATAATCTCAAATATCACAAGGTTTGAATATAAACCAGGTTATAAGGAACAAAACTCAAACTAAAAGAACCTCATTGAGAATGGTTTCTCACACTCCTTCCACTCAGAAATCAATATTAAACCAAAAAAGTAGGATTTTATGAAATTGTTACATTTATGCAAGATATAAGCTGACATAACGTTGTAGGGATACACATATACAACGTAGGGGAATGAAATATGTTGAATAAAACATGTGGCTAAAAATGTTTCTGATCCCTTTTTCTTGAACGACAGTGCTCGTTTTATGTCATTGTGAGTTTCCGTGAACACTAAGATGAGCGGATCCCTTTAAATGTTGTCGCCGCAAGGAATTGTGGGTCAGCATAAGGGAGCATTGAGTCTCGTTTCCTTAGAGAATTGGAACGCTCCTTATCATGGCCGCCACTTAAGCACTTGTGGATAGGAAAAGAAATAGGAGGGACTATTCGTACGTACCCTGCGTCACAAATAAGCAGACATAGTAACACCATGGCACTGATATGTTAGACTGACTGTAATCATGTTATTGGCATGAATGAGCCTCTGCTGAACAGTAGAGGTCGACAGATAGATATATGGGATTTTCAAAGGTCGATGCAGATGCCAATTTTTTTTTTAATTCAGCCGATATCTAAAGCCAATTTTAGAAGTCGATATACTTTTTTTTTTTAAAGCACATTGACAATGAAAGACAATTGAAACACTCATGATGTAAATGCAGGGTCCTTCCATCAGTCAAGCGGTGGTTGCAGCTGCCCACACGAGTGCCTGATCAAATATCCATATCCTATTATATCCTTATTGAGGATATAACAGGATAAAGATATTTGATCAGGCACTATTATATTATATCCTTATCATATCAGCTTTTTATTTGTAAGCCTATTGGCTTCTACCTCTCCCATGCACATGCAATATATTCATACATTAAAATGGATGTTTTTTACATTCTTTCTTTATTCCTTTATTGGCTACTCTAAAGTGCTAAATCAAAAAAAGATTTTTTTTAATTAAAAATCGACCAATGGCCGATCTTGAAAAAAGTCCATATATCGGCCAGCCGATATATCGTGGACCTCTACTAAACATCCTGGGTACCTAAGATTCACCAGTCAACCCTTTCAGTTGCAGCCTTTGGCATAAAGAAAGCATGCTCTAGTGGTGCTTGAAAATCCCTCCAGCTCCAATACTTCAATTTGACCATGTTTGTTTTTGCTGAGTTGCTGCCAGTGATTATGAAGTTGTGTTAGGGAGTAGGGATGTAACGATGAAACGTAAGGCAGTTAAAAACCGATTCATAGGTATCACGGTTCACATCGATACTGTGAAAATTGAATCGCAGTACTTTTTTTTAAATAGCAGAGGGTGCTATCCAGAAGTGTTGGCGGCGGGCAGAATCTGCGACTCCTTTCTTCATAAATGATTCCTTACCCCTTTAGCACCGAAAGAATATCTGTAATAATATGTGTATATCTGTAAAAGTCAAGTTTTTCTATTAGCTCTGTCTGCTAGGATAGCATCTCTTCTTAACTGCTAGATATCTGCATGGCAACCGACCACTGGGTTACGAGCGCCCTCTGCTGGTCCAAACAAATATCTGACCTAAATACAGTGAAATTACTTTTTTTTTTTTTTTAAGTCCAATTGTTAAGGCACAAAATACATTTTCCGTTGCACTTTTAAAAAGAAAAATAACTATTATGCAGTTTTGCATTGTTTACTATAGAACCAGAATTTAAATAAATAGGCTTCTTCATTTTCTTCTTCTAGTTTTAGTTAAGTCAATGGATTCTTTTGACAATGAAAAATAAAAGGAAAACAGTACAGTTTTTTATGGTTTTGAACCCTAAAAAAATAAAGGAATATTTTTCAGTCATCATATGTCTACAGCCCCATTTTGTAAAAAAAATCATGAGAAAATCGTATTGTGAACCCAGTATCGTGAAACAAATCGTATTGGGAGTTGAGTGAATCGTTACATTCCTATTAGGGAGCAGTTGAGCAGATGAGTGTGTATTAAAGCACATCTGGATCAAGCGTGTGGCCCATCTTGTTGCAGCGAAATTCAGGGGTAAGAGAGTCGCTCCTTTCATTTTGCTTGACACACAGCTGTGCATCCCTGACCTTGATCTTTAGAGATACTATAATCAAATCAAAGAGGAATGCATCTAATTTAATGTTGGACATCACTTAGTTGATCAATGTATGGAGAATTCAGACTGACAAGCCAGTTGCAAACATATACACGCCAACTCTTTGCTTAGGAATGAGTTGCAGTGTCTATCCGGCATCTATAAATAACAAGTTTAAAAAACAAATCTGTGTGCAGAAACGAAAACTTGTCACAATGGCAACTGAGACCACAAAGTAATGTCCGATCCAAAGGGACTCTCCCAGGGTGTGAGTCACTTAAACACTTTCTGACCAGATGAAAATGAGGAATGGGAATGGTGTGCGTCTTCTGAGTGTACCTTTTGCTGCATCAGACTTGGTTAAATGTGTGGTTTTTGCTCAGTTTGAGAGAGATTTGTGCATCAAGTCAGACATTAGAACTGGAGCCGAGTTGTTCAAATTAAGTTTAAGAGAAAACATAACGTTTATCCCGTGAAACTTAGAACATGAAAATTGGATTGAACTGGTTGATACAAATGTGCGCTTGACTTTGCTAAAATTCACCTCAATCAAATTGTGCTATTGTCTTCAAAATGGGTGGGTTAATTTTTTTACACATCACATACTCAATGCCCCATTTATACACATTAGTCTCATGTACCTCATGTGAAGTTTACTGATAAATATCTATTTTTTTTTAATGATTTTAATTCATTAAAGAGTACGCCCACTCTGGTTGCCCAGCGCTGTGCGCAGAGAAAGATGGTAATACACACAATGATGTGTCTGTACACACACAGCAAGTTGATAAGCTGAATATTTGTCACTCCAACCACAGGCACACACAATCACGACGTGAAGCTCACACACAGCCTTACAGACACCACTCAGGGGCAAACAACCCTGCTCTCCCACCACCTCGCGCACATAGCAATAAGACGGACACACGCACACACTGAGAAGGACGGGAATACACATATATAGATGTGTCTGTAAATACACACAACTTGATGAACACTGAGTAGCGCAGAATCTGCTCTTTATAGAAGCACAGAGTCAAAAACATCACTGCAGGAATGCATGCAGCATGAGACTTCCTTAGTGAGGCTGTCAATCAATGCTCAGTGAGGGCTGTGATTGGAGGAAACCCTACTCCTTCCTCTCAGGTTTTATAGGAGGGGCGGGGCCAACTTAGTGGCCAGTATATCTGACATTTTACAACTAAATACACAAAATGTAATTATTGTTACTAAAATGTGAAGAGTGGGACTAAGATTAATAAACAGCACTACTTCACACCCAAATACATATGTATTCAGCAAAAAAGTGCGTTTGGGGTTTAGTTACTCTTTAAAGATATATAAATAATCTAGGTATTAGGCCTGCTCAATTATAGAAAAAATGATAATCATGATTATTATCACAATTATTCAAACAAATTTTTGTCAACCAAAAAGTTACTTATTTTTTGTACAAAAACCCCCACAAAATATATTCTTTAAACATAAATAAAATCCTTCAAACACTAAAATCAAGTATGTTCACTTTTGCACAAAACACCACAATATTTTTAAATTTTTTTTCAATAACCGTTTTTCTCAATTATGTTATTTTGTAATCATCGGGTGTAATAATCGAAATCGTAATCAAATTTCGATTAATTGAGCAGCCCTACTTTATATATAAACCTATAAGAAATTAAAACCTAATTGTTGACTTCATAATATCATTGGCCACACTAATATTGACTCTAGAATATGTTTATCATAGCACACGTTAGTGGGAATAATGTATTAGACATGGAAGCTGAGAACAGCATGTTTGAACATCTCAGGTAATTGTGTAACCCTAGTGTGCCCGAGCACTTAGAAGCAGATACCGGTAATTTTGGAATTTAAAAAAAAAAACAAACAAGTAAATATTACCAATTTGTCATCTTTGAATATTCTGAATTGATTATTAACTAATTAGTTTAAAAGTCCTCATTTTGACTTGTAACAACTGACTATTTATTTAATTGCGGTAGTAACAAAGCTCGCCAAGAAACATTAAGACCTATTGTTCTATTATTGAAAGCTCAAAGATAAGAAGACTTCACAGCTTAATTTACCTTCTGTGACGCTCCATTAAGAAGACCTCTGTCCCACAATGCTTTGTTGCCAGTGGGATCTTCATCCACATCGTCACTGGTGTTAGGAGGAAGACGGACCTAGAGTAGAGCCAAAAAACAGAAAGTGTTGATTTTTATGCAAACGTTTTATAACCTCAAAGTGATCATATGGAGATAGTGGATACAAACAGCAAGCAGCCTTGGATTAGACACTTACAATGCTAATGTTCCCAAACTTGTCTGCTGAAGCCATGGTGTCGTAATCAAGCAGACAGGTAGTCGTTACCCAGCGGGGATATGTGTCATCTGCAAAAATGATGAGCTGGTTCTCGTTGCGCCGGTAGCGAACCCAGAACAGACTCTCCTGGACGTCAGACACGATCACACGTTGGCCGATGGTGTAGATTCCACTCACCAGGTTGGGAATGTGCTTGACAGGGAAATAAAGTTAAATAATGAAATGGAATCTTTTTGACGAACACAACTAAATAAAAGATTTGCACCAACAGGATGCATGCAGTCAAGGCTCTCACGCAAGCGTTTATGAAAACGCTGAAAAGTTGGGGCATTTTGGATACTTCATTAGCTCAGTAGAATAGAAATCTGAAATAAGCACTTGAGGTCATAAATGACACTTGTCATTCTGTGGATTTAGGGCTCATCAAATCATTCTTTTGCTTTATATCCCATCAATTCTGTAGACCAGGACAAAGGCCTAAACATTGAAAAGGAGGAAGGAAAGGCGGCTTTTTAAAAAGTTTCGGCTCGTCCATTGTTGCAAGCTTCGCCCCCTCCTCTCCGTCCTGCTGTCAAACATACAGTCCATGAGGAACAAGATCGATGAGTTTGAGACTCACGCCAAGTTTAAAAGAAAGTTTAAGGACACTTGTGTGCTTGCTTTTACTGAAATATGGCTGTCGAAAGATTATCAAGACTAGGGATTGTCTTTGACCGGATTTGATGGCCCTATACGTTTGGATCAGGACCCCGAGGCAAACAGGAAGAGCCGAGGAGGAGGTGTCTGCTTTTACATAAATCAAAGGTACTGCAACACTGTGGTGATTCGGGAGAGAATATCTACTACGGACATTAAACTTTTGTCAATCTCTCTTCACCCCTTCTACCTTCCTCGTGAATTTCACCAACTGTTTTATACACTCGTGTATATTCACCCGTGTGCAAATGTGACGCTGACGTCAGGCATTTACTGGACACAATTAGCCCAGAGTTGCCAAAGTTTATTATGGGTGATTTAAACCATTGTACGCTCAGAGCCTATGAAGAGTATGTCACATGTCCAACCATGCACAGGAACACTATGCTGGATCTCTGCTATGGTTCTGTTCTGGGTGCATACAAGTCATTGAGCCTCCCTTCCTACAGGGCATCTTATCATAGCAGCGTGTATTTAGTCCCTGTGTATGAGCCGTCCTTCAGGCGCTTGGAGAGGGAGGAAAGGATGGTTAAAGTGTGGACTGAGGAGAGTAAAGTCAGTCTCCAGGCCTCTTTGGAGTGTAGTGACTGGGACTGCTTCTTTAATGCAAGTGACATGTCACTATGAACTGACAGACACCATGTCTTCTTATATCACTTTCTGCCCAGACTCTGAAGTTCAGACTAAAAAAGTGATTTTGTATCCCAATAAAAAATCTTGGATAACAATGGAACTTAAATCTGTCATAATAAGAAGAAAATAGTTTTCTTCCCTGGTGATCTTTTAGAAAGAAAGTCTGCCTCAAGGGGAGTTAACAATGAAATAAAGAAAGCAAAAGCAAAGCACAAAGAGAAAATTGAAAACCAGCCCACTGAGGGTGATCTTAGAGCAGCCTGGAAAGGCATGAAATCAATGGCATTGCTTAACCATTCTGACAGTAAGCCCAAACAGCTTATCAGTATAAATTGTAATAGTGACATTGAACTCCCTAATGCTTTTAATTCATTCTTCTGTAGGTTCGAAAAGATGTCACAGATACCACTATTGCACTTTATCGCAATGTCGTATCTGCTGTAGCTACTTCATGGCTTTTTGTTTTTCTCCTGCATAGTGACTGACTGACAAGGATGTGTAAGTAATGTTCTGTCCCTTGCTGCAACCCAACCCACTATTGCGAACTGAATTGCAGCTCGGGGATAAAGTTTACTGAATCTGAAACTGCCTGGGAACATCAAACACTGCAAATTACTGTGGTAACGTGTACAATTTTGATTCAACTTCAACCATTGAATTTGTGTTGTGTAAAGTCAGAATCTGCTTTAGTTTTTGAAATACACACTGAAAGAAATCAGAATGTTGACAGCTTTTTGATGGATGTGGGAGGTGTGAGGATGATTCATTCCAGAACTGCTTTTTTCAGCTGTGAACTGAACCGTGTTCTCGGGGTGCTGGTCTCCTGTTGGGTCAGAGTGGCCTTTAAGGCAGGGAGCAAATAAATGTGTGGCTGTATCAATATCCTATTATCACCAACTCTATACAGTTCAATGTACAAAAAAAAAAAAAAAAACAAGTAGCAGGAGATTTGTAGTGAGCCTTGATCACACCTGGTGAAGCTACGAGGCTCCAGGCCTGTTTGTCTGTTTCTGGAACTCTGACTATAAACCCCATGTTCATCTGATGAGTGACTCCTCATCTTTGGCTCCAAGTTTGTCTCCACAAAATTCCACAACAACAAGAGGAAGCATAAAACAAGCAAGTTGCCCCATCAGCAGAACCCAATGTTTAGAGATGTTTTAACCTTATAGTCTGTCCTAATCTATGATGACCAAAACACCACAGAAGTAGATTTGTTTTGTTTTTTAATTGCTAGCTACGTTACAGATTATATGCAGGAACAAATGTGTTTTAAAAATGTGAATAAGAAAGGCAAAACAAAATATATTAACCAAACTTTGAATAACTGATGAGGCCTGAAGTTGGATAAGAGCTGTAAGTGTCAACTATGCTTTCATTGACTGATGGGTTAAGAGGATGATGATATTTGGTCTTTTTTCTTGTGAGAAAAACAAAAATTTTGTTTCTTGTGACATTGTTTTACATTTTTACCAATGTCCTTTAGGATGTGCATTTTAATTGGTGAGTAAAAGAAAACAAATGTCAGACCTTCTCAAAGCAGAACTAAGTAACTTTTTCACCTTAGCAAATCCTTCTCGCAGTCCCTGTGAGGGTAATACAAGTGTTTATGGGGTGATCGGGGGGTCTTTCATGCCCCCTGCTGTCTCTGGCCAGAAAACATCACTTGCAACTATCTTTGCCTCCGATCCAGTGGCAGTCTCATACATCTGTTCTCATTCTCGCGACAAACACGTTCTGCTTTATGGCAGCCCAATACACACTAAAGGTGCGTTCACAACGAACACGATTGTAGCGACTGCAGTCACTTTAATCGCCTGTGATGAGTCACTTGAACACAGTGGTGCTTTTTGGTCACTTCTTCGCTCCAGTGACGTCAATACCAGAGAACGTGTGTGTGCGTCTGCGCAGCTGTGAAGGGAGACAACTGGCTGATCACTTCCCTTATCATAATTAGCACTGTTTTTACAGTATAAATGGTCAACTTACTGAGTTACTAAAGGTCGAGTTCACTCAGAATGTCGGCTTATTCAAGATTAACCGCTTTGATATTGCTCCGGTACGTTGAGGACGCCTCCCACTGCCCGTCTCACTGAAGCGGGAGGGAGAAGCTGCTGCCTCTGGGGTGCGGAGTGTTTACGACAGTGACATAACCAAAAGTAACTTTTAGGGGGAGTGCATGTTACTTAGTTCTGCTTTAAGAGCTGGAAGATGAATAAAGACCATTTTGACAGCAAGCGGTAAATGCTGTATTAAAATATTTAAAGCATGCGTAAACCCTTTAGCTTTATCGCAGTGTTGGGTTGTTAAACTTATTTACACTGTGACTTCTTGTGATAGCATCGTAAAATTGATACTTAGGCTAATGGACTTTCTTTTCTTGGTTTAAACGAGGAGTGTGTAATCATCATCTGGCACCATCACTTAACGCTACAAAACGGGGCAGGAAATCCATTTACGAAGCTTAGACGAAACGACGACCATGGCTGATGAGGGCGACATGTTAATTAGTTAAATAAGATTTTATTAAACTTAAGGCTAAATCTAAGACAGTTTTAAAGGACATGTTATTTATTCTTGACTTTTTAAGGCCCTGTGCAATGTGTGTGGATAAAAAGTACTTTCAAAACAGGGAAATAAATGGCAAATTCACTTAAAGCTCAGTTGAAATTTTAAAAAGTTTAAAGTTGTAGTATAAGTTTGCCAGTGTAAATATAACACAAAAAAAAAATCCCTTAGACTTTATGCCTCACCTTGTTTTCACACTTTCGTAGCAGCTTCTTTTTGCCCATATCGTAGATTCTCAGCAGCTTTCCCACCCCAACCAAAGCTCGGCCCTGGAATGGAGCAATCGCCAAAGGCACATCCTCCACTGGGGTCTGACAAATAGAGACACAATTTTTTTAAGAAGTTATGGTCAAATGCAGAAAGTTTGACTAAAAAAGAACAATATTTGGTGTAAAAAAAAAAAAATCAGATGGATCTTCTTCAATGATGTATGTAATGCATTATTAAACAGGAATTTAGATATAAGTGCCCAAGGGGGAGGGGCCTTGGGTCCCAACATTAAAGAGTAACTAATTCCCAAACCAACTTCTTTCTGCTGAAAACATATGTATTTGGTTATTAAGTAGTGCTGTTTATTTTTTCTTCTTCTCTGTGCTTAGTATTTTTCTTGGTAAGGTTAAGTGGGTCGGAAAATCCTGACGCGACTGTGCAAATAAGTGCCTGTGACTCACGTCTGTTGTCAATCTACATCAGATAGGAAATGCATGTGGGCTGATTCATGCTGGTCTCCTACACCCTGTATATGTTTCAGGGGAAATGCCCAAAAGAAAGAATGCAGTGCCAGATGTCAACAACATTGAACCATCTAATCATTACGAGTTAATTGGAACTGGGACGATAAGTCCAACTTTAGCCCAGCCTTTTCATGACATCACCAAGTCTGATCACATGCTAACTAATCAGATTCTCTAGACAAGATGTCACATGACTCGACTGCTAAATAAAGACTGACATGATGTTCGGACGGCTGATGTTGCCATCCATAGGAAAAGAAAAAACTGTTGTTTTTTACACTTTTAGGCTACATTATTCAGGGTTTTCCTTTGACACATTTTGCAATATTTTTAAATAACAATACATCAGCTACTGAATGTAACATTAAACAACACCGAGAAGACGTGACTGTGGGGACCCTGATTATTGCAAAAATTATAATAACTTGACAAAAAAAACAAGTGGCAATGTCCTAAACTAGATTGTAGCTTCTAACAGATGTGAGCTTTACTGCATGTGCGAAAATGATGTTTTGTCTTTGCAACCATGAGGGTGAAAATAAAGCAATGACTTTAGCCTAAACCTACCTTATGCACAAACTCCAGCTTCTCGCCTCCAGCTCCAAGCCTGTAGGTGTAGATGAAGCCACCACTGACTGTACGAGGGTTGAGAATCATGTCTCTGGCGACACCCACAAGGACAAACCAATCATCTCCCGTGTTGTTGAAACGACACACCGCCACACTGAAAAATAAACATTAGAGGTGTTAGATAATCGTTTTTTAAAAAGGTACCTCATGGAATCACAAAACCGAGATTCCCCTTTGCTTCACTCTAAACAAATATGTAAAATCTCATTTGCTCACCAGTCAGGTGGAAGGTGTTCTTGCAAACTATGTTTTTAACTTTCCACTACTATCAAAACAACCTTCTCCATTATGGAGAAGTTGAGCTTGCAGCAGACAGATATATTATATTTTGACAATATTATAAATTTGGTTTTCCAATGTTTCTAAAATGTATAGGAGCTGGTATATTTCATAAAGGAACATATTTAAGCAAAAACACAAGCAAACTTAACTGTTAATATTTTAGATTTATACTTTTTTTGTGCTTTGAAAAAACATTGTAATGTTTCATAAACGGTGGCATTAACAAGACTCCATGTGGACTTGTTTATGTGCGGAAAAGCCCATTGTCAACTTGAGCGGAAATAATTATTCACAAAACAAGAAAAGATAATTGTGAAACAAAATCATGCTTTGACTTTGAAAAGAAAATAACCTCCAATCAAATTATGTTATTAAATGGAATCGGCTAATATTCATGAGCTGTTACTTTAAAATTAGGCAAGGCAAATTTATTGTATAGCGCATTTCATACACAAGGCAACTCAATGTGCTTTACATGTTCAAAAAGCGCAACAGAAAACATCATTCAACAGCTTAAAAATAAGAACATTAAAATCAGTTACAATCAAACAATTACATCAACAACATGACCAAAGACCCCCCTCTCAATCATACGCAGTAGATAAAAAGATTTAACTTTGATTTAAAAATTTTCACATGTGATGCTGACTTCCGCTCTGCTGGCAGTTTGTTCCACTTCTTTGCAGCATAACAACTAAACGCAGCATCACCATGTTTACTGTGAACTCTGGGCTCCACTATCTGACCTAAATTTAGAAGATTGGCAGCAACACTTTGTAGCCCGGCCTTTTGTTTTTCACTGGGTTTTCACTACTATGTTTTAAGTTTCCAATAGAGATGCATGAAGAACACTTTTGCCACACAGAAGAGTAGGAGTACTAGCTGATACCAGGTAAAAATATGAGAACAATATGGCCACAATTTTGTTTTTCTTACAGAAACGACATGGTCAGTCAGTACTCCTAAACGCCCCATTAAGTCATTGTGCCGTGGAGCTATGGAGGTTAATGGGAATGATGCTTGTAGTTTAAATATAAGTGATGAAGCTCCCAACGCAACCTGGAGAGAGTTGCAGTTTTAGTAGCACTTTGCTTGTGATGGTGCCAGGAGGAAAACTTGTTGGCAGCCAATGGAAGGTGACATGTAATGGACGACAGTCAATGGTTTTTACTCTGAGCTTTGTACTAGGTTACAGCTTGATTTCGTGACCACCTGTTAATCTTTTGTGTTACAATAACTAATTTTTTGGTACCTCCTAATACAAATTATTGGTGTTTGCTGCTAAACTGATACAATTCTGCATCCTTTTTACCTGAAAGCAGCTTCGTTCTGCTCCAGCTGCACCTGGTCTATCGTCAAACCTTGTATGGGATTGATAAGCCGCACAAGTGAGGCCCACTGCCCAGCCCCAGCCTTGGGTGCACCGAAAATGGCCTCTGGGAGGTTCTCGTTGAGAAATGCAGCAGCCATTTCAGCCGCCAGCTCTCTCTCATCCTCACCAGCAGCTTCCACCATCTCCTACACACACAGACAACAGTTACGCCCCGTCAATCAACAAGCATTTCCAGCAGACAAAGATACTTCTCTGAGTCAAAAAGCTGATATATATACCTCAGCCATCTGCTGCTTCCTTTGAGCTTTGGTCGCCTCAGTGTAGGCATTGTGATCGGTCTCAATCAAGATGAGGTTGTTAGTCTCTGGGTGGATCACAAATTTCCTTGGAGTGTACTGTAGTGGGAAGGCCACCTGGTTGAAGACTGCTCCCAGCTTCTCCAAAGCCAAGATTCTGCAAAAAGGTTAATTGTAAAAAAAAATAATAATAATATAGCACCTGTAATATGCAATTAGTTGGAACTTTTGGTGCGTGCGTCCATACCTCAGCGTGTTGGTAGAGATGGCCACAATGCCTTCTGGACATTGCTCCGAGGCAAAGCCAGAGGCATACTCCAAAGTCTCATAGGAGAGAGGGGTCAGATGGAAGCGAGACTGGTATGAATAACTGAGCCAGGAGCGACTGGACATTGCCAAGACCTACAAGAATAAAAAAATATTTTATTATTATAACAGATTTACTCAATTTTTTTTTTTAGGTCAAAACAGTGGTTGAAAATGCTACACTCTTCAAAGGGGTGTGCGACATAATATTTTTTTTTTTTAGAACAACCTGGTTAAATAAACAGTGACACCATCCCAATGGACCATTATGCTGTTTTTTATTCTACAGATTTCAGAGAAGCAGACATTAATTTAGCATCCTGGGTGTAGATGTTGATAATGAGTACGTATTTGAGCCACTCACAGCCTCCTGTCCTTGCATGCGAACTCTGAACAGTTTGACAGGTTTTGAACCCAGGTAGCGTGTTCTGGTATCGGACAGATCACCAGTTACTGGGTCTAACACTGTCCTCAGAAGCACACCGTTCTGGAGAAAAGAAAAAAAAAAACATTTTAAAAGCAGGAATAAAAGATGCCTCATATGTACACATGATCACCTACAAATCTTATTAGGAAATGTCACCACATCAAAATACATTTGAAAAAAATGTATATAGAGAAAGAAAAAATATTGGTTTTACTTTTGCTTTTTACACAATATTATCTTGTGTTATTCCTGCTCAAAATCTCCTTTTATAGGCAGCTGAACAATACTTCATACCAGTTAATATAAGAATGTAAAAATATGTCAGCATGTAGATAATATTAAAATCTTTTTGTCACATAACAATAGCCATTCCTTCTAACCTTAAGACAGTTTTGCTCATCTTAAAAAGCCTGTTCTTTGCAGTCCAAGCACAAGGAGTTCACTGAACAAGAAATAATACCTGAAGACCAATGTTAAGGTAAAGGAAGCCAATGGTTCCCTTTTCTCCAAGTTCATCTTGTTTCTCGACCCCTCCCATTTCCACAATACACAGACTCTCGGGTTGAGCTGGAAGCGCCTGCATACTCAGTGGTTGCAGACAATCCTAAATATAGGCATGGGGAAAGAAAAACAAATGATCAAAAATATAGATGTGCTCATAAAAATATCACTGAACAAAAGTCAAAAGTAATCTATAAAAAAGGCCAATAAATGTAAAAAAATATTGGCTGCTAAGCAAATGCATAATAGCTTATTGTGAAATTGCCCCAAAGGCAATCCTCCCAGAATGTCATCATTATTTAATTTGATTTTCTATAACGATGCCAGAGATCACACAGAAGACATTTAAAAATACACAGTCTGTGAAGGTTCTCAGTGCTTCTAAGTAGAACAAATTTATATAAATTGTCATTTGAAATTTATGGGAAATCTGATTTTTTAATCAGTAAAATAAAAAGCCTGTTGGACCACAACGACAACTAAATTGGATTTGGGATCATCACAAAATAACGGGAGCAATTTTTTTGCCAACTATCTTTACACATGTGGAACAAAAACAAAACAGTTAAGAAAAAAAAAAACAAAAACAAGAAACAAAAATAAAATTGAAGCAATATGTCATAAAATCTCCAGTAGAAAACACACATCGCTCTTACCGAAGGATCCAGCGAGATGATGCGGACCGTGTTGTCAACCAGTCCAACAGCCAAAAATCGGGAGCGCTGCTCACCGGGTGGAACATTGGCCAGACTCATACAAACCACATCTGCAGACATCTCCTTTCGCTCAGTGTACTCGTTCAGTTGGCCAGACTACAAGAAAAAGTAGTACGTAATAGGCCTTTAACCTGAGCTGTGTCAGATTATCTCAACAGGAGCAACAGTGACCGGATTTGTGGTGTATATTATAATCCATTTAGTACTTGCTTCCAGTACTTTACTCTCTCTGCAGTTAGGCTTGGTACCGTTTCAAAATCTTCAATATCAATACCTTCACTTCGATGACTGTTCCTGTACGGTACCTTTTTTTAATATTAATTTTATGAAACAAATTGTAATGAATAAAAAACTGCATTACATGTTAGTTTACAAATGTTTGGTTTTATTTTTCAGCCATAGCAATTTTCCACTCAAAGCAGTTTTCTAACAAAATAATGCTTAAGAACAACATTAGTACCCAATTTAAAATACATAAATGGGTTTCAATCATCAGTTTCTGCTGAAATCACTTTAGTTGTAAGAGATCATGATCTTAGCCTTCATCTCATCCACTAGAATCACACACAAACAGACAGAGACAGTTTTTATAACAGCGCAATGTGACTTCTGAATAATAACTGCTTACTCCTGACAGACCCACAGTAAACTTCTTTTATCATGTACTATTCAGTGTGTTTTTATTAATTAAAAATTAAAAATAATTGAGTCGAGCCGAGTGTGAAGCGGCCGGGATGAGGATCAGCACCTCCAAATCTGAGGCCATGGCTCTCCACCGGAAAAAGGTGGCTTCCCCTCTCTGGGTCGGTGGAGAGTCCTTGCCTCAAGTGGAGGAGTTCAAGTATCTCGAGGTCTTGTTCACGAGTGAGGGTAGGATGGAGCATGAGATCGATAGACGGATCGGTGCGGCGTCCGCAGTGATGCGGTCGCTGTATCGGACTGTTGTGGTGAAGAGGGAACTGAGTCGGGGGGGGCAAAGCTCTCAATTTACCGATCGATCTACGTTCCTACCCTCACCTATGGTCATGAGATTTGGGTAATGACCGAAAGGACAAGATCGAGGATACAGGCGGCTGAAATGAGTTTCCTTCGCAAGGTGGCTGGGCGCACCCTTCGAGATAGGGTGAGAAGCTCAGTCACCCGGGAGGAGCTCGGAGTAGAGTCGCTGCTCCTTCACGTCAAAAGGAGCCAGCTGAGGTGGCTCGGGCATCTGTTTCGGATGCCTTCTGGTCGCCTCCCTCGGGAGGTGTTTCAGGCATGTCCTATTGGGAAGAGGCCTCGTAGAAGGCCCAGGACACGTTGGAGGGACTATGTCTCTTAGCTGGCCTGGTGTCGCCTCGGGGTCCCCCCAGAACAGCTGGAGGAGGTGTGCGTGGATCGGGAGGTCTGGGCATCTCTGCTGAGACTGCTGCCTCCGCGACCCGGCCCGGATAAAGCAGTGGATGGATGGATGGATAAAAATAATCAATGAATTGCCTCTTTGCACTTTTATTTATTTATATATTGTGTGCGAATGAAATGTGATTTGCATCGAGGAGGACTGTGGTCCAATTTCATTGTATGTCATACTTTGTATGATTTTGCAATGACAATAAATAATGATAATAATGCATTGGATTTGTATAGTGCCTTATTTTGGTCACTCAAAGCACTTTACATGGCAGTATTCTTTCACTCCACAAACAGTGGTGGTAAGCTACTATTGTAGCTCTGGGGCAGACTGACAGAAGCAACACGCACACACGGCAATGTGAGTGAAGTGTCTAGCCTAAGGACACAGTGACAGACATCACTAGAGCAACTGCCCCCCCCATTGTGGCATCTGGAATTGTGATTTTCCTGAATGCCTAACTCATCATGACGTGCACGCGTGATAAACTCCTAGGTACCAAAAATTGGAACCTAAAGACAGCGAATCCTTTGATCACATAGTACCAACTCTGCAGTAGGTATTTATTATTTTTTATTATTTATCTACTGATCGACTCATCTCTCACTGTCACAGCTTTACCGGCCTGAGATATCAGCTGCATGCCACTCATGTGTACTATCAGTCATTTGAATTATGCCGTAATGTAATTTCGTCCCGAAGACAGCATTAGGTCTTAGTTTACAAAATATGTGCAAAAAAATACAATTTCTGAGTTCTTACCGGATCCATCTCAAAGTAAACCAGTTCGCCTCCAGTGAGGGCAATGACTACTTGCCGCTGGTTCACAGCACAGCGGACAATGGTTTTTTTGCCAGGTGTCTTCCACTCATTAACACGTTTGTCTGCTCGAATGTGGCGAATACCATCAGGATAAACCTGTGTTGAGGAATGCACAACAAATTGAATTGAACAAATTACTTATTACTGGGTATATTATACAGCACTACTCTTATTTGTCATGTATTGTCATATCTTGATGACAAAAACTTTTTATTGGGTATATCATAACAGGAAAATATCACCCAATATTAATGACAGTATTACTAATATCTGCAAGAGCGTTCGAGAGTTCAAAAAAGAAAATAAAGGTATATTTTACCCACCTGTACAAGGGCGTCCTCTCCGAGCAGGGAGCAGGAAAGTGTAGGTGTAGTTCCCAGAAATCCAGAATCTGTCACTTCCTCTACGGTTTCACCAATAGAAAGCACCAGGGTAGCATTGACAAAAGACACGATGATGTAGGCATCAAACTCATCTGCAAAAAAATCAAATGAAAAAGTTAAATCAATTGGCCTGAATTTTATAACCCTTCAAATGAGTAGAACTGTAATGGATTGGTTCATAAACAATATAGTAGAAACTGTGTGTGCGCACAACTCACTTCAATCAGCATAACAAATTGAAGAGGACATATTGTGCAATTTTTCACCCCAAAAACATTTCCAATACTCAAGTGTTTTCCAGAGTTTTAGCCCTCTGAAAAGTCACAGTTCTGAAATCGGGCATGTCTATAGACGTTCACTTCATGTCTCGCTCTTTTACAGGGTGCTCAATGATCACCATAGCAATTGTATTTTTACTATCCACACTAATTGTTTTCAACCAGAAAAACTGCACATTACAGTAAAACACTGAGTGAGTCTGTCTCAGTGCTTAGGATCTCACAGCAGCAGCAGTCATTCACACTAAGCTGCTAAGTCACTTTCTCCTCATCCTCTGCTGTTCTAACTACAGGAATACTGCATTTAATGTGATAATCATACGAGCAGAGTACACCTCTGCATGAACAAATAGTGCTTACACTACAGTGTACGTTCACTGTGGAGGCCCGGCACCAGCAGCAGGAAAGTTCTCTATTTAGTTTTACCGGTAGCCATTACTCCTTTGCTAGCGAGAAAAACAATGGCGGACTTTCACCTGTGACGTCACAAATGTAAAAAAATTGAGACAGAGCACTTTTCTCTGTGTTATAAGACCTACACAGACCACAAACAGTGGTCGCTCGGGACACCACCATGTTCACGTCTCAAACAGGTTCTCCCCCCTCCGTGAGGACAACAAACTCACCGGGGAACAAACTCTGATAATTGGCGACTCCATAGTGAGAAACGTGAAGCTCGCAAAGTCAGCGGGCATCGTGAGGTGCAACCCAGGGGCCAGAGCGGGCGACATAGAATCAAATCTAAAGTTGCTGGCAAAGAGTAACCGTAAGTTTAATAGGATAGTCCTCCATGTCGGCACTAATGACTCCCGACGTCGTCAGTCGGAAGCAACCAAAGTGAACATTGAATCAGTTTGTGCTTATGATAAAACAATGTCGGACTCCGTAATTTTCTCTGGTCCCTTACCAAATCTGACCAGTGATGACATGTATAGCCGCATGTCATCATTACCCGCTGGCTATCGAGGTGGTGTCCACAAAACGAGGTGGGCTTCATTGATAATTGGAGATCCTTCTGGGGAAAACCGAACCTGATAGGAAGAGATGGAATCCACCCTACTTTGGCGGGAGCATCTCTACTATCAGAAAACATGGCACAGTCACTGTTATGACATCTCATAAATGAGACCATGTACAGAGGTGGAGATATACATGTCAATATATCAAAATGATAGTTGGGTTCTCTATTTTCTATTAAAATCCATTTATTTCATCACGCCACGAGGATTTTAGGTCAAAAAGTGTGATCATTTGACCTAATCGCACACCTTACACTTGACAACTCTCCAATGGACGCTGCACTGCATGTCCTCTTTTACGCTCAGATCCACAAGTAATCGGAGCAATAGAGCAGGAGTAACAAGCTGAACAACGAACAGAATGGCCAAATTTGCCAAGAACCGAAAGATTTCAATCGGACTAGACTGATCAGTTTGGCTTTATTTTACCGGACCATGCCGAAGTTAAACCAAGCTTAATATGCATGCCAACTGTCGCTGCCATTAAAGCAGAAAATCTAAAGTGGCACTTCAATACTGTGCATGCTGCCAGTAATAAAAAATAATTAAAATGCTGATATTGGACGTATTTTGTTTTAAAAGAGTACATTTTCTTTCTCTTGTGTGACTCTCAGCACAGACCGACTTACACGTGCTTCTACTAAAACAAATAATAAAATAATAATAATGGTGGAAACATCATCTGTACATCTAAAAATGTTTACAAGTCAAATGGGGAAAAAACAGACAATTTGGCCCTTGACTTGGCAACTACTGACATAATGTGGCCCCCGGGCTTAAGTAATTGGGGAACCATGTTTTAGACCATAAAATTACAAAGTCAGAGAAAATCATGATTGGGCTCCTTTGTATTAAGTAATAGTTTCACACAGACTGACATTAATTAACTGTAGAACAACATGATATTAACTAAAAAGGGGAGTAAAATTATCATGGAGAACCTTCTTGTAAGAGAACACACCGAAGCCTTTAAAAGTGATAAACTGATCATATGGTGACACGAGTCTCAAGAATGCGTGTCCATCAGTTCTAAAAGAACCATTGACTGGAAAAAGGACGTAAAAGCGGATGAATAACTGCTGCTTAATGAGCAAAGTGAACTCCATTAAAAAAGTACAGCAACACACTCGAGTAGGAAAAATTACTTGTTAAAAGAAAGCTTACCTTCCACATGTCGGCGTACTGTCCACACAGCGTTGGGGTTACCTGGCAGTTCCGACACAGCCATCTCTGAAACCTGGCAGTCACAAATACAGAAAAGGCATTTACTTGCGCCCCTCCCTGTAACCAGGTCACTTTTAAAAGTCGATGATCCTTGTGAACACGTCATTGCCAAACTAGCTGATTTTTGGTCTAAAGCAGGTGTCATCAACAAGGTGTCCATAAACACGACCATAGCCAGCTTTTAAATGACTACTGGATGTTTAAGAAAAAATAAAGTATTTAAAATGAACTTGGCTCATTTGCTATGCATAATGTTAAATCACCAGATGATAAAAGCAATAAAAGCAAAACACTTTTTTCTTTAAGGTGAGATCAGAGCATTCCTAAGACTCAGTTTATCTTATAGAAATTCATCCGCAGGATTCAGGCCAACGCATTACAAAGTAGCATTTTATTATTACTTTTGGCCAGAACTAGTACTCTAATACAGTGGTCCATACCAACTGGGCTGACATGAAGGGAAAAACATAAAATATATAGATAAATTACAATTATATTTTGTTTATACACTATACTATTTATTAATATTGATAATAAATCAAATGTGAATAAAACTTTCTAAAATAACTCACTTTGACCTAAATAATCAGTATAGAAACTGATTAACTTTTCTATTTAAGTAACTAGTAATGGTAACAGGTGCAAGAAAATCTGTGTTGTGCCTTTGTATTTGCTCTTATTTTAGTAGTTTGTCTGCACCTCCAGTCCATGTCGAAGAACCCTGAGAGTAGACCTGGGTCCTCGTCCACAGGCCACATACAGCTGTGGCGTGTCTTCATTGGCAAGATCTGCAATCTATAAAATACATCAAATAGAAGAACCTTGGTACATATCATTAATATCATAACAATTAAGTTACTGCTCTATGAACTTTACCTGACAAGTCATGATCGGTGATAAATTCTCCTGTTCATCCACCAGCACAAGATTTTTGAGAGGACGAGGCTGGAAGAAGAAGGTATCTCCTTCCTCAAGAGGCATTGCAGAAGAGAACTCCGGTTCTTCATCATCGTCACCCAAATGTGCGATTTGGTAAAGATAGCTGGAAAAAAAGAGGTGTATGAAGGAAAAGCAGAGGAAGACACAGAGACATATGTAATAGATCTTTAAACTTACTGGTTCCCAAACTCTGAAGACACAAATAAGAAGCCAGTCTTCAGGACACACATGGCTGTAGCCACAGGGATTGTATCAAAGTACTTCAGCCGAATTTCTGTAACCTAAAACACCACACAGACCATTATTCCCATTACATTCTAGCCTACTGATACAAAAGAGGCTCCTGTGTTAGCTCACCATTTCTTCATCTGTTTCAAGAGTGACTTTAAAGATGTCTCCCTGCTCAGTCTGGGCAAGGAAGAAGAACATGGACTTGGTTTTGTGGGTCGCTGAGCAGACAAATATCATGCCGCGCTCAGGGTCATCAAGGTCATTCTGTGGTAAATAAAAAGTTTCAATAAATCAAAATTCAGTACATTAAGACGTGTGACTTTGATAAAAGCTACTGTAAATTCTGGCCTACAAGCCACTACTTTTTTCTCACGCTCTAACCCTGCGGCTTAAACAATGACGTGGCTAAAATTTGAATTTTTCCCAGTTCTATAAGCTTCATGCCGCCACAAAATTGAGCTCCGTCACATTAGACCAGGTGGAACAATTAAATTGTTAACATTAAATTGTTCTTGCTCACACTGAATCATTCTGATCAGTCATTTTGTCATGATGCACACTGCCTCATTATAGCAGCAGCAGTGTGGATGAAGTAAAAGTCAGTCAGTTTGTAATAGGAGGATAAACAGCATAAAGTTGTTAAATCAATGCTTTAAGTTTGTTTAAAATTAATTGGTGCTCTGGACTCTGAGGCTGATGGAGACGCTTCTGCAAGGAGGACGAACAGACGGAGCAGAAATCAGAACAGTCTGAAATCACTGCCTGGAGCAGGGTGATGGACAGGTAACACTGCCAACCCAAAAAGCAACAAGACATACCTCACTTGTTCAGAGAAACAATCAAAAAATCAAAAAAGGCAGTGGGTGTTCATCGCCAGGGATTTGAAGCCGTTTTCGGTGGTTGGAGATGTGGGCTACGTCATCTTTTAAATATTATGAATCCATGTTACAAAATAAATGGCCAGTTTAAGTTTATTACAGGTTTATTTATTGAAAGTAATGCATTTTAGTTTATTTATTTTATTTTTTGGATATTTCCCTAGTTTATATATGGGCTGCCAGGGTTAAGCACTTGTTTTGCTTACTTTATGTCATACAATACACCATACACAGGAATGCGTATGAATTTTGTTTCGCTTCAAAGTAAAATAAAAAGGTTTAAAATGAAAAAAGTAGCTCTCTTTCTTAATCCCTTGCTGTTCTTTAAAAAGTACTTAAAACACTTAACACTGGAAACATTTTCACAGCCCGGGCCATCAGAACCAAACCGTGAACAAAAACCCAATGTACGTATTGAACCGTGGTCTGACTGTATAGTTGCATTCCTAAATAACGTATAGTGAAAGATGTGGTAACTTATAGGAACTTAAGGAATTACCCTCCGTCGTGGGATGGGACAGCGAATGTCAGGTTGGTCGCCAAAATTCTTGTAGGTGATGTAGTTCTCAGAGCAGATTAAAACTCCACTGGGCCCATCTGAACCACCAGGAACTACACACAGACAAAGTGGGTTATATCCAAAAGTAAAGTGCTCATTATTATTCAACAGGCTCAAATAAAATACAAGCTGTTTTACAACTAAAGACCTGCTCTACATATTTCAGTTGATTGTATGTCACCGTCTTTAAGAGTTTCTGTTGAAGTCAGAGAAGTTACATCTTTCTCCACGTTTAATCAGAGAAGAGACATGAAAAACTCATCATTTCAACAACAGTTTGACAGATGTTATAATGATTGATCACTGCATAAACAGTATGAGGAAGGGCAGAGTAGGTCAAGCTAATTTCAGCTTGGAATCTAGACCAAAGTGCTTACCAGTGATTAGGAAATTCCCATGCTCTTCCAATGCCTCACTGTACTTGCGTACCACATGATTCAAGCCAAGATCCAGCTCGTAAAAGGTGAGCGTCTGTTGTGTGTTAGCAGCTGCTTCTCCTGTTGGGTCATTGTCGGCTTCCTGGCAAGACAGAGTTCACAACAGAGTTGAGAACACTTGAACGTAGAATACAAGGACAGAAGACATTGCTGATCAATTTCAACAGCTAAATAAGATCTAACTTCAAAATGATCTTTTTTTTTTTTTTTTAAATTGTTGAGATCAGAGATTTAAAGTCTTTCTTCACCGACAGTCAGAGAAGAGACATGACAGACTCATCACATTCTCAAAATCTTACCAGCGCATTCTGTGCTATAATCTAAATAAAAAGCGTCTTAGCACTTTCTTAAAAGCCACAGATAACTTTAAAAAGCTTACCTCATAGTCCATTTCCAAGCAGGCAAACATTGGATTTTCAAAACCAACATCAACTCCGACTACATGGTATACGAGCGTGTTTGCTTTATGAGCCTCCAGTGGGGAGGAGATGGTCAGTCTTGCAGCAGCATCTCTGTTTAGAATGTAAACCAGCTTCTGTTTCTCTATGGCTCCTACATAGAAGAACAGACCAAAAACAATCAACAATAAACTTGTTCCAAGAGTACGTTTTTCATCAAAGTATAACACATCCTAGATTTGGTATGCAGAACTCTGTAGTACTCAGAACACAAACCTCAGTTATTTCTTAAAGACAAAACTAAAAGCAAACTGTCTAAAATGTAATGGATTGTTTGATCCAAACAATAATTAAAATATTATACGAGAGCAAGTGGACTGAAACTCTTACCCTTTGCAAAACTGTTGTTATTGTAAACTAAAATGTACAAGATACATTTGTAATCAACATGCCTCCAAATGCAAGATATAAACTTTTAAAGAAGGGTGATTAATGCATTGTTGTTTCAAATCATACTTAAAAAAACAAAAAGAGCAAATCTTGTACTGCAAAACAATGAAGAATTTTGTCGTGTGTAAAAAAAAAATAAATAAAAAAAAACCCGATAGAAATGTATTACGTTAGCTTACATTAGATACAGGGTTCTTACAGCTTTTTAAGAGTAAAATTCAAGCACTTTTCCAGCATTTTCAAGATAAATGTTTGCCAAAGAAGCTAAAGCTTTTAATACTCTATACATACATATATGACAAATAACCCTCCGTTTACCTTCATTTTTGTTTTACTGTTGCTATTTTGCAGAAATGAAAACCCAATTTACATACCAAGGGAACAATCCTCTATGAATGATAAACAATAACTTTAATTTTATTGAATCTTAATGTGCAAACAATGCAAAGTTATAACCAATGTACATTCGCGTGCACAATTGGCAAACATTTAAAACAAAATTTCATTTAATTCAAGTGGGAAAAATGCCAATTTAAAGATTAATTAAAATACATTCACATGCTTTACTATAACCATGTCGTTCACAGCAAAATAAATTCAATGGGCAAGGAAATAAGTGCAATTTATAAATAATTTTTGGACCAAAAACAAATTTAACCATCTGTAAACAATACATACTGTACAGACAACATAGCACCTTTTTAGTTATAACATATGAACATTAATCAAACGTAAAAAAAATAAATCTTCCAAGTTCAAATAATGCCTACTTAACAAATAAAATCTACATTCACAATAACACAAGTCACTGATATACAACGGG